>NW_020185320.1:701310-816749 GCF_003031525.2 Neophocaena asiaeorientalis asiaeorientalis
GGTGGGGGTCTGAGGGGAAGCCCCAAAGCACAAGTGTTTTTCAGTCCTTGCATCATGTTTGCTAGCATCCCATTGGTTAAACATGTCTCATGGCCAAGTTCAGAGTCAAGTTTGAGGGCGCTCAAACTTCCATGACAAAGAGGGTATGAATACAAAGAGATGAAGCATGTGTGGCCATTTTTCCAACCTACTGCGTATGGTTTATTGAGTAAGATAAACCATTGAATTACGTGGGGAATCCTGACTGTATAATTTTGGCACAACTCAAAATCTGTCATGTAAAAAAATGTTTTGGAGATTTGGTCAAAGACAGGATATGTTCAGCTAAAATTAATACTTTGTCCAAAAACTTTTGGGAACGTCGTTTGGCTGATCAGACATCATGAAATTCAGTCCGAAGGGGTTATGAGCTCTCTCTGCTCAGAATCACTGTAGTCTGTATTAGAAAATGCTGAGAATTGCTGCTTGGGTTCTAGAATGGCTATCTTAGATAATTCAGTGCAACCCATCCTATCCTTTTGTGTGTAGAATTTTAGTAAAAGTATGTATTTTTAACTTATATGCTTAATGTGTGTATAATTATAGCACAGATGAGTTTTAGTGAAGCAGTAGTCGTAAAGGCAAGTTACAATACAATATTGCAGTTCTCAAGGGTTGAGAATTATTGTTTCAGAGAGCTGAAAGAGGCATTTTCCCATCACTGCCTAATATTAGGGTGAGGCCAGAGTGTGACCCCTATCACTCACTTTTGGAAAGGGGCAGAAACTGCTCCCAGGTGATAGGATTCATCTAAAAAATAAAATACAATTATATTCCCCACCCCATCTATTCTAGCCCACTCTACCCAAAACTTTGCTTTAGTATTTCAGGAAGTTCAGGAGGTTTGAATTTATTTGGTTTTAAGAAAAGAAACTGATTTAGTTCTTATCATCTAAATAATTAGCACCAATGTACATAAACTAAAGTTAAACTGTTTTCCCACTTAGTATGTCAAATAAGAGCTTTCTTTTCTGCATTAAAACTTCCTTAAGTGACTCTCTTTGACTACTGCCCAGTGACTCTTTCCATCTCTTTTAAGGAATTTGTCAATTTTCAACCCTCTTTTTTTTTTTGCGGTACGTGGGCCTCTCACTGTTGTGGCCTCTCCCGTTGCGGAGCACAGGCTCCGGACACACAGGCTCAGCAGCCATGGCTCATGGGCCCAGCCGCTCGGCATGTGGGATCTTCCTGGACCGGGGCGCGAACCCGTGTCCCCTGCATCGGCAGGCGGACTCTCAACCACTGCGCCACCAGGGAAGCCCTTCAACCCTCTTTTTATGTTTCTTTCTTGCTGTCACATACCTGTTGCTCCAGAATTGGTTTGTGATATCAAGCATGAATAGAATGCTAGATGCAGCACAGCCTCAGTAATTAGCATTACTTCGGAGGATTGATTTGAAGCAGTGAAAGGTTTGAACTCAAGCTACTCTGAAGAAAAGAAAATTTATCGAATGATGTTTCCACACTCTGTTGAGCTCTTTGGATGTTTAAAACAACAGTGAAAGTCAGCGGTACCTGACTTGAAGGAATTGGCGCTCCATTTCAAAACCTGCTTATGAAAAAAAAAAAGAGACTAGGAAGGAAAGCTGTACTGCATAGCTAGAGTGGGTGGAATGGATCTTGAAATTCAGAGATGAGCAACTCCATAAAAATTACTAGGAAAATTAGTCTTTCTTAAAGGAAGCGGGACTTGAGTGAAACTTATAGGAAGTGGAAATTCTCAAAATGAAAGTGAGGAATTGAGACCCTAAATCGTAGCTGTTGGAGCCCTAAGGTTGGGAAGCATCTCTGTTTCCTAGATTCTGCTTTTAGAATTCATTCCAAGATCCTGAAGCACCAAGGACAGAAGGGGCAAGCCAGCCCTGCAAGCCAGGGTCAAACTAGCATGGGATGTCCAAGGGCCAGAAGAAGAGTAGCCTGACTGAAGAAGAGGTTATACTAGGGAATAATTGGAGCCAGTGCTGGCATAAATAGAGCTGGATTAAGGAGGGCCTTGATTATCCAAATGAGGATCTTGAGTGTGATTTGTATACATTAGAGACTCAGAAATGTTTGAAAAGAAATATATATATATTTAATGTTAAATATTTATTTAGTATTAGAGCACTGAACTTATAGTTATTTGACTGAAGATGGGCAAAGAGTGCCTGAAGGGGGAGCCCACAAACTGCTTTTACGACCAGATAACGGTAATTAGTAACCAGCTCATTATTTATATACCAATGGCAGCAGCTGAAATTTTTTCTCTATTGGTTCCCCAATTTTGCAATCTTGTTAACACTTGCAATTGCCTCAGTAATATTTTTTGCATATATGGTACCACTGGAAGCTTCAGATTCCCCAGTTCAAACAACGCCAACTTCAAATTAGTGGTATCTAACTCAATAAACCATTACTTATATTGAATGGTTATCTTAGAACTCTGAAGAGCTAGACAATAGAAATTATGCATTTTGATCTCAGGCTGTCTTAACATTAATCAATGTGCTGTTATTACCAAAAAGGTAGTGTTATAGACAGAATTGTGTTTTCCTCTCCCCCAAATTCATATGTTGAAGCCCTAACCCTTAAAGTGACTGTATTTTGGAGGGCTTTTTGGGAGATAATTAAAGTTAAAAGAGGTCATAGGGGTGGGGCCATGATCCGGTAGGATCGATGTCTTTATAAGAAGAGAAAGAGACACCTAAGAACTCTCTCTGTGTGAGCAGAGAGGAAAGCCATTGAGGACAGGGTGAGAAGGGGGCCATCTACAGGTTAGGGAGCGAGATCTCACCAGAAACTGAATTTTCCAATGCCTGGTCTTGGACCTTTAGCCTCCAGAACTGTGGGAAAATAAATTTCTGTTGTTTAAGCCACCCAGTCTGTGGTTCTTTGTTATGGCACCCTGAGCAGACTAATACAGACAGTAACCCTCAAAATGAAGGACATTAGGCATGTGTGCTGGGGCTTACAGCTGCTTAATATGCCTTGTTGTCCATAACCGATTTCTAGGCATAGTAAGCATCTAGGGTTGCAGGTTTCCATTAAAATTACTTTAAAGAATGTGAGGTTCCAGATCTTGACTTTGTCATCCTCGTGTACATACAGCTCTCAAGTGTCAGGGGATCATTTCTTGACAAAACCTTAGCAAGGGCTATTGTAAATTTTGATCATGGGTGAGAAATTCATGAGAAAATTTCTCTGAGGAAGCCTGCACTTTTGTGCAGATGAGAGTAGTTATGTTTCCTAAAACAGAGTATTGATTCACGGGTTCTAATTTAAGTTGGTGAGTGACTGATCTCTTGACAATACAGGACTGACACATCTATTTGTGTAGTGAGTAGATTGCCATTTGGCTGATGGGCGTTATTTGATACTATGCCAACAAGCCCTTTCTCCTGAAAAGACCTGCGTTGCAATTTGCATTTTGTATAATAGTTGGTTTCTAGGGAGAATCAATATGATTTTGAAAGGTGATTCTCACCTACATTTCCTAGCAGTCTTTTAGGTTTTCCATTCCCTTAAAAATCAATTTGTGCGATTCTAAGGTTAAAGCTTTTCTGCCAGAAACTATTTGTGCCACAGGAGGCATAATAATAATATTGCCTCCCTCCCTCCCTTTCAAAATGCTACCTGTTTTAATCTCTTGGTAATAGGAAAAAATCTGTTAATTCAAGCAGAACCTATTAAGATGTCTTGTTTTCAATTTTTAAAAAAATGTTGTTTTAGGGGCTTCCCTGGTGGGGCAGTGGTTAAGAATCCGCCTGCCAATGCAGGGGACACGGGTTCGAGCCCTGGTCTGGGAAGATCCCACATGCCACGGAGCAACTAAGCCCGTGCGCCACAACTACTGAGCCTTCGTGCCACAACTACTGAAGCCCATGTGCCTAGAGCCCGTGCTCTGCAACAAGAGAAGCCACTGCAATGAGAAGCCCGCGCACCACAACGAAGAGTAGCCCCTGCTCACCGCGACTAGAGAAAGCTTGCGCGCAGCAAGGAAGACCCAACGCAGCCAAAAATAAATAAATAAAAAATGTTGTTTTAGTAGGATACTTACTGTAGTTTCAAGATCAGTTCTGGTCATTTGGAACTGAAGCAGTTCTGCCTCACCCGGTGTGATTGCAGCCTGGAATTGGCGTTCTCTGTCATAATCAGATTATGCCTAAATGCTGGTTCTTTATCTCATGGCGCATTTTATGGATTTTTCAGACAGCCTTCCTGCTCCCTGGCCGAGAGGCTTCAACATTTCCTGAAGTTGGCTATGTGTGCCCTGGCTGACCCCTTTCAGCCTCTTTCTGCATGGCTCACCCCATCTCTCCAGCCATCCCCTGGGACAGGGTCCCTCAGAGGTCACTCAAGCCTATCTTCTGCTGTGCCCACTCTAGCCCTTAGGAAACATGTCCCCTCCACCCACTGTGGGTGCAAGCGCAGCTTTCTTCATCCCAGCCTTCTCTTCTTGCCCTGCAGTCCAAAGGCATTCCAGCCAGCTTCTCTCTGTAAGATCTTCCAGATAAGAGCAGGCCCCAGTGTCTGCACTCTCCATCCACAGAGGACATGGGTTAAACTCTTTCCCAGGGGCCAGGCAGACTAGCAGACCAACACACACCTGCCTCTCAGCAAACATCCCCCTGGGGCGCCCTCCTCTGAGGTCCACCCTTCATCCTCCATTCTGTCTGAGTAGTTCTCTGGAAGCTCTGTCCTTTGGCTGAGGGTGGGAGTGGGGACTCCTCTAACAGGTTGGGGTGGGAATATAACACTGACAGTTCTGTTCAAAGACCTCACCAATAACCTCAAGTAATTTCTTAGTTTCCTTTCCAATGTCCTGGCGACTGGTGAGGTGTAAAGGATTATAGTTTTCAGTTTTTTGGATGCTTCTTAGCCAGTCCTGAATGTGTATTTGGCACTTCTCTTTAGAATGTAGGGACATATGACACCTATTCATTTCAGCTGAGATTAGGAAAAGTCCCATTTAACATTCTATTATAAGAAGAATGATTGGAATTGAGAAGCGGAGGGAATTGACATAAGACTAATCACGATGAAATCTAAATATAAGCCATCAGCAACTTACAATCAAGGTAGAAAAGCAGGACAGAAAAATATGTTTTATAATTGTGAGCATTGCAATGCATGATACTAGGGACAGCTAAGCACAGATAATAAATACACCATATGCTACCTAGGCCCCTATTTTGAGAGCTTTTTATAGGACATGTACATGAAGTGCCAAACTACAGGGAACATATTAAAGAGTACAGCTTAGCAAAGCATTCACATCCATCAAGCAGCATTTGATTCTTAGGTTTATTGTGTCACATCTAAGATAATAAGATTGTTAATTGAGTTTACCTTTAAATATGTATGTATATAAGTGAGTGAAGGAAATGCACCAAAATTTTGTAAATAACAGTGAAAATTTGATAGAACCGTTAGCAGTTATTCTTTTTATTCTCTTAAAATAAACTTTTATTTTAGAGTAGCTTTAGATTTACAAAAGAGTTGCAAAGATAATACAGTTAGTTCCCATGTATTCTGTACCAAATTTACAGGATTATAGTGAGAATTAAGCATGAGAAGTGCCTAGAACATGGCTAGAACTCAATAAATGTTTTAACTACTATTATTATAAGTGATAGTAGTAATATTCTGGCAACATGATATAGATGAGGAGGTAGATGAACCTGTGATTCATCTGAGACTGACACAGTAGTTTAGAGTAACTGAGATAATGGTCAGCATGAACTGTGGAGATGTTCCCAAGGTTGATAAGACTCCTTGGGTAGAGTCAGACAACATTTGGAACCTTGGCCTCTGTGGGCAGATAGGAAGGGCTCAGTCTATGGGCAGAGCATCAGAGCTGGGGATCCTCAGTCACACATGGGCATGAGATCTTGCTCCCTGTGGCTTATTAAGCATCCATCCGTGTTATGGGCTAAATTGTGTCCCACCTCCAAGATTCATATATATATATATTTTTTTGAGGTACGTGGGCCTCTCACTGTTGTGGCCTCTCCCGTCGTGGAGCACAGGCTCCGGACACGCAGGCTCAGTGGCCATGGCTCATGGGCCCAGCCGCTCCGCGGCATGTGGGATCTTCCCGGACCGGGGCACGAACCCGTGTCCCCTGCATTGGCAGGCGGACTCTCAACCACTGCACCACAAGGGAAGCCCCAAGATTCATATTTTTTAAAAAAATTTTTATTGGAATATAGTTGATTTACAATGTTGTGTTAGTTTCAGGTGTACAGCAAGGTGAATCAGTTATACATATATCCACTCTTTTTTAGACTCTCTTCCCATGTAGGCATTACAGAGTATTGAGTAGAGTTCTCTGTGCTATACAGTACATTCTTAATATTCATATGTTGAAGCCCTAACTCCCAGTACCCCAGAATGTGACTGTATTTGGTGATAGGGCCTTTGAAGAGAAGATTAACTTAAAATGAGGCAATTGGGATGGGCCCTAGTTCAATTTCACTTTGTCCTAACAAGAAGAGGAAATTTGAACACACACAGGGACACCAGGGGAAGGACCATGTGAGGACACAGCAATAAGGTGTCCATCTGCAAGCCAAGGTGGGGGGCCGCAGGAGAAAGCAAGTCTGCTGACACCTTGATCTTGGACGTCCAGCCTCCAGAATTGTGAGAAGATAAATTTCTGTAGTTTAAGCCACCCAGTCTTTGGCACTTTGTTACGGCAGCCCTGGAAACAAATGCAGACATTGAGCTGGGATGGGGGACAGTAGAATAAGGTTGACAGGTAAGAACCAGAGAAGAGGCTGGGCTAGGAGTTGAGGTGCACAGGGGCAAGAAGAGCTGGGAACATAGGCAGCAAAGATGACTCAGGGAGCAACACAGCCCCGCTTAGGATATGCAACAGGACTGGGGAGGGGTCAAAAATAGTTATTTAGGAGGTAGAAGTAGAGCCCGGTACGCCTCTATGTGGGAAATGTATTGATAGATTCACCTCTGAGGGACTGGAGAAGGAAGGCAGCGACCCCATAGATGATGAGGTGGTGAAGGTAGGAGTGGATCATCAGTGATTTAACTGCTTATGGCATAATTTGGTTTATTATTAGGGGTTGTGATTTTTCTTTGGGTCAAAGTATGATTTTATGCTGTGTGGAGTGTGCATGTTTGTGTGTAAAACTATATATTTAAGGAATATATTTTAGTTAAGTTTACTGCAGTCTTAAGGCTATCTGAGTAGATAGGGCATTCACTCATGTTTTTCCATTGCCTGCACTTCTTTTTTTTTTTTTAACATCTTTATTGGAGTATAATTGCTTTACAATGGTGTGTTAGTTTCTGCTTTATAACAAAGTGAATCAGCTATACATATACATATATCTCCATATCTCTTTTCTCTTGCGTCACTTGCTTTAGGTAGTAGAGTCTTTTTCACAATGTTGATTCTTCCAATCCAAGAACATGGTGTATCTCTCCATCTATTTGTATCATCTTTAATTTCTTTCATCAGTGTCTTATAATTTTCTAAATACAGGTCTTTTGTCTCCTAAACTTGATACCAGAAAACTACTAGAGCTAATGAATGAATTTGGTAAAGTAGCAGGATACAAAAGTAATGCACAGAAATCTCTTGCTTTCCTATACACTAATCATGAAAAATCTGAAAGTAAAATTAAGAAAACACTCCCATTGGGCTTCCCTGGTGGCGCAGTTGTTGAGAGTCCGCCTGCCGATGCAGGGGACGCGGGTTCGTGCCCTGGTCCGGGAAGATCCCACATGCCGTGGAGCGGCTGGGCCCGTGAGCCATGGCCGCTGAGCCTGCGCATCCGGAGCCTGTGCTCCGCAACGGGAGAGGCCACAATAGTGAGAAGCCCACGTACCACAAAAAAAAAAGAAAAAGAAAAAGAAAACACTCCCATTTACCATTGCAACAAAAAGAATAAAATACCTAGGAATAAACCTACCTAAGGAGACAAAAGACCTGCCTGCACTTCTAAACATGGCATCTCTGAACAGTTAACAACTGAATTTTAACAATTCTGTTGTTCTGTGTCAAATTCAGTAATAAATAATTCAATAGAACATCCTTATAGAAAATGGCAGAATAGAAAAATTTTACACTGAGAAGAAAATTGACAGCCCAGTTATATTTTGAGGCTTAAATATTAGGTGAAACTAGTTGATGTCATAATTGTTTAACATTCCAAAAATTTACTACAGTAATGATTTGTTTTGGGTTTATTTCATTACCTATTTTTTTGATATATTCTTATAATTTGTATATTCTGTTGTTCCTTTATTTACTTGTTTATCCCCAAAGTTAACTTTTCTGATGTTCTGGCATATGATGAAGTCGATTAGTAGAGCACACGGAAATAATTTGTATTGAACATTGGATAATAACATTATGCCAGTAGAGGGCATCAAGTAATGGTCACAAGTACAGCTTTTGAAGAGATAGAAACATTGGTGTTCTAATTGCAGGACAATTTCAGCCAAAGCATCTGTACGGAAATAATTCCATGATGTAAATGTGTTTAAAGCACCATGGTTACATTATCCAGTGATCATTTTGTGTCTTGGTCACTATAGACATGCCTTAGGTATACATTTTGAAAATAAGAGTAGCTCTTATGTTGAAATGGAAATTGTTGAATTTTGACATTCTTCGGCAAAATATAAAGGGTTAAATATTTTAAAAAATGGTATGATTTCTAACTTTCGAAATATGTATATACAGCCTCCTAGCATCTCTGTCTCCTCATGTCAAATGTGGAAGATTGAGGAAATGCTCTCCAAGGTCTTTTCTAGTTACACAGTACCATAATGTGACAGTGAGTCTCTTCATCTGGGAATACCACCGCGAAGAGAATTTAGAGGCGTCCTGTCTATCAGCCACTGGAGGGCTCCCTCAATCAAACCGGAACTTGGATTGAATGTGCCATGCAGTTTCTGGACCTTGCATGACTGATTTCTTAGCGTTATTTATCGAAATAGAACCCTTATTTCATTGCACTGTCTTACACAGGTTTAGAGATTTTTCTAATTTCAATTCCTACCTGCTCCAATCTCTTTCTTTCTCTGGCTTTGTAGTTTACCAAGGCACCTTTTTGAGTTTTATGTCATTTAAGTCTAACAGCAACCTGGGGAGTAAATATATATATGTATATATATATATTTTTTTTTAATGGATGAAGAAACTGAGGCTCTGAGAGACTAAGCAACTTTTCCCAATGTCGTGCAATAATTTTGGAGTGGGAATTTAAATCTAGGTTGTTACTCCACATTCTCTTTTCGGTCCACCAGAGTAAGTTTTGACTCAGTTCCCGGTATGTTACTTGAGAGGAGTAATTTATTAAGCTGTAACTATTCATGGATATATTTTCAAGAATCATAAGCCTTTAGAGGTGGGAGGAATTAGCTGTTCTAATTCCCCATTAACTAAAACACTTAGGGCTTTTTCCATCTCTCCAGCTTTTATTTCATCTCATCTCCTGTGTTGGTCTCATTGGCTCAGGCTCCTTCAAATAGCAGAGCGTATGGTCACCGGGTTCCGCTTTTTACAGTCCCCAGGGACCGTGCATGAGTCCCAGGGAAGGACTTTGGCCAGGCCTTGGTCATGTGCCTGCTTCTCTCTGGGGGTGGTATTACAGTGCTTGCTGTAGTTGAAAGCCTCCCTGGAGCCACAGGAAGTGGGTTCCAGGGGAAATTCTCCATGCTATTGAGGGAACTGTTTCCAGAAGAAAAGAGAAGGAAAGTGGTTTGAGCACGGGCTGCTGGCCCAGGGTGGGTGCCTCAGGGAAGATCTGTGAGCAGCCCCGGAACAACAGGAGGACCTGGATGTCTGATGGTTACCCAAGGAGTGAGGAACACAGAAAACAAACTTCACTTATCTAACTCCTTTCCTGGGGCCAGCCAATGAAGGTAACCAAGAGCAAGCATAGGAAAGACCCAAAGAGTCTAGGAGTGTTAAGGGTAGAACTGCAGAAATATCCCATCAGATACTTTTTGGCTACCAATGTAACACAACCAAGCAAAACTAAGATTCTTGGCTTTTCTTGACAGTGTAGGGCCAGTCCTCTCAGTGAGGAGGGATGATGTGCCTCCGCATCTGGGGCTTACTCCCTGTATTGAGGCTTTTACAGGACACACAGGGCTGGGAATCACAGCTTCCTGGAGGGTACCAAGCTCACAGAACATGGTCTGGTGGTGCGCAGGGAGCCACGTGAGCCATTTCTCAGAATGATGACTTAGGCCCACATTTAAATCTCTTCTGTTAATGGTGGTGTCAGTTTTGGAACTTAAGCACATTTTCTAGATTAAAATGCAAAGTGAAAAGCATTTCCTTGGGAAATCATCTTTTCTTAATGTCTCCTTATGGCCTGCTTTATGTTTTTGTGTCCTGCTGTTGGACTCTGGGTTTGCAATGTCCAATGCAGGCAGGTGGGAGAGAAGCTGACTAAATTAACAGGAGCAACTTTCTGCCTTTTCCCATTTCCTTTCCATTTCTCTTGTCCGTTTCATTTCCTTGAAAAAGACAAAGTGCCTGGAGTTCCCCAGCCATCCAGTGGTTAACACTCTGTGCTTCCAATGCGGGGGGCGTGGGTTCAATCCCTGGTCAGAGAACTAAGATCCCCCATGTTGCACGGCCAAAAACAAAACAAAAAGAACAAACAAACAAGAAAAGACAAAGGGCCCAATGGTTTACATGGTCTCAGGATCCAGGTTAGTTAAATTCTTCATGCTCAGGTACTCTCTTTAATGTTGCCTGAGGAGGATCTTTAAGATCTACAGATTTTATTAGGACAACAAAAGGATTAGTTGAAAAGTTATGAACCCATGGGGTAAAGTGCATCTATTGATAGAACAGTTAACTCAAGCATAACTACACACAGAAAAATTATTTTGAAAATACTATTGTAACAATTTGGGGCCATCTAATCCCTCTACACTGTGCTGTGGGCAAAAAGCAAAAACCAAACAAACAAAAAAGACAGAGAGAGCCTGAGACATGAGGTGTGCGCTCTGTCCTGGCCCTTGTTCTCTAAACTTTCATGGCACTAGTTCCACATCTGCTTGAGGTCCCAAGTGTGCCCACTCATCTCCACTGTCTTTCTATTCCAACTTGCTCGAGGATGAGCTCAGACTTTCTGCTTCAGTGTCGTCAGAGTTCTGCAAGTATGCTTGTACTGTGCTTGTTATTTCTTTTTTATGTTACCAATTGCTGTTGCTCAAAGTATGAAATGAAGGAGATTTCATCCTCCTGCCAGTTTCTCTTCAAATGGTTTTGGTTGAGAATGTTCTGGACTGAGTTATATTATTCTGTATCATGCAGAGGGTGGTCCCTAGACCAGCGACATCTAGCAATGCACAATCTCAGGACTCACTCCAGACCTACCAAATCAGAAATATGAGAAAAACGGCCTTTTACTGCATTTTAACACACGGTATTGAAAATGCTGCTTAAAGTCTCTCTCTTCCATTATACTTAAATTTCAGTTAGGGAAGGAATCTGTATTGTCTAGCTCACTGCTGAATATCTAGGACCTAGCATAATTCTTGGCAGATAGTAGGTTCTCAGTAAATGTTTGCTGAGTGATAAATGAATGGATATCTGCAGAGTAATGGTTGTTTGCTTAACCTAGTTGTTAAGTAACCAGTGTGTTTAGAAGGGCTCAATTGAGGAGTAATGCTAACAGTGCAGACAAATGAGGTGTGTAATTAGCACCTCTGATCCTATTGTTATTTCCCAGAATAGATTTTCTGCCCAGTTGACTGTGATTAAGCGAAGGTAGACAACCTCCAAAGTGTGAAAAGGATTGGCCCATTTGGCAAAGAAGGTGACCCTTGTTATCTCCTACTACTGTATCCTCAAATTGTGAGATTGATGATCTGCCCCTTGGCAGTCTGAAACTTTGCTCTCTTTTGATTGAAAAAGGTCATATTCCAGTTAAATCTACTGATTTGTCTCTCTTCCAATTTTATATCTGAAATTGAAAATCTCCCCACCCTCTCTTCCCCCTCACTTTCTTTTTTTCTTCGGTACAGACTCCCCCTTACCACTCTCTGGCTATTCCAACACCTGTCTACCTAGTCTTCATTCTTCCAATCCCTTTCATTCAAAGATGCTTTGCAAACTGCAGGTCTGGTCATGTTCTCCTTTGGTTAAAATCCTCAGGCATTTTTCTGCTGCTGGCAGGATGAGATCCAGTGTGCTCAGAGAGGGATTTGAGGCCCTTCATGGACCTGGCTGCCCGGCCAGCCTCCTCTCCTGTCACTCTCCTTCCTAACCCACACTCTGGCCACCACACACCACATCTCATTCCCCAAACACCATCTGCATCTCTGCATCTCCATGCTTTTGTTCATGCTGCGTTTCTGAATAAATTGTCAGCCTAGTGAGCTCATATCATGTTCTGGTTCAAATCTGGAGGGAAGGCTCCCCTCCCCTATCTCCCACAGAACTGTTTATTTCTTTTCTCTGCTCACATACCACACTGTACATGTATCTATTATGCAACGCATCACACTCTGTTGTAATCACTTATTTGTTTACTTCACTTCCTCTTCCAGTATATCATATTTTCCTTAATGGCTGGACTGTGCCTTGTTCACAACACAATGTGATGCAAAGCTTGACACAGAGATGTTAATAAAAGTTAGTTGATTGAATAAACTTAATCTTCAAATTATTATTATTATTATTATTTTTTGCGGTACGCAGGCCTCTCACTGCTGTGGCCTCTCCCGCCACGGAGCACAGGCCCTGGATGTGCAGGCTCAGCAGCCATGGCTCACAGGCCCAGCCACTCCGCGGCACGTGGGATCCTCCCGGACCGGGGCACGAACCCGCGTCCCTTGCATCGGCAGGCGGACCCTCAACCACTGCGCCACCAGGGAAGCCCAAATTATTTTTTTTTAGTAGAGTAAATCCCTACCCACCCTTGCTGGACTTTAGTAATTTCTCCTGGTTATTTTCATTAAGAAAGGGCTCATCTCACTGGAAATATGCCCATTTGCTGGAGTATATTCAGACTTTCAACATTTTTTAAGTTGAAAGAAGGTGATTCTATTCCTCTAGGATTGTTGTGACTGTTAAGCCTGGCTGAGTACATAGTGGTTGTTAATATCATAACTCTGCTCCCCAAAGCCCTCAAAACACTTGCAGAAGATACGAGTGGAATCAGTGAAGCCTGGTGCACAAACCCTTTAAAGATGCCTGTTAGTACTTGTCATGGACTGAATATTGCATCTCCCCAAAATTCATATATCAAAACCCTCTCCCGCACAATGCAGTGGTATTGGGAGGTGGGGCTTTTGGGAGGTAATTTGGATTAGATGAAAATCGGAGGGTGGATGGATCACACACGAATAGGATTAGCGCCATTATGAGAGTCATGAGAGAGCTTGCTTCCTGTCTCTCTCTCTGCTCTCTGCCATATGAAGATTCAAGGAAAAATCTGCAGTCTGTAACTCAGAAGAGGGCTCTCACCAGAACTGACCATGCTGGCAGTCAGCTGATCCCAGACTTCCATCCTCCAGAACTGTAAAGTTCTGTGGTATATAAGTCAACCATTTCTGTTGTTTCTATGGCATGTCTGTTGTAGCAGCCCCGATGAACTAAGACATTACTTTGATCACTCTGCCCACTGGCCCTCCCACCCTGCCCTTCCTTACTACTGTCCATTCCCAAAGCTAAGACTTAAGGAAATCAACATCACTTGCTCCTTGGGCAAAGAGTAGGTCACTTTATCCTAGGAACCAAAACAAAAGACAAGTAGCAACAACAATTGAAAAAAACCTATAATGGATAGAATTGAAATCCATGGAGTAAAAACTAATTTAGTTTCATGAGGGTAACTGAAGAGTATCAGGGAGTCAGGAAACAGTGTACGTTTTCACCCTAGAAAGGTCACTGGAAAGAAAAGACTTGAACCTGGTCCAGCGGCACTTACTGTCCAAATGGAGCCAGCGTGGCTGTTCCAAAAGCTCCTGGCTCAGAGGCCTTGGAGCTCTGTGTGTCAGGGCTCCTGTGGTTGGAAGAGAGAACAGTGCAGGTTATGGCAGGTGGTGGTGATTGACTGTGATGGTAACTGCTGTTAAAAGAGAGACAGGAGTCTCTGGAACATTCTTACAGCTAAACCTCAAGGATCTGGAGCATAGTTTGGGGACCGGAAGGCTGTCAGGAATTGTAAGAGGCAGCTCTTGATGACAGGTGACACTGTTAGTTCCTTGGGAGCAGGAATTAACTGAGCTTCATTCTACCCCTTTGCCATGGATGTGAGGTGGCTACTCTTTTTGTTTCAACTCCCCTTTGCTTATCTTTCTACTCCTGCTTCCCTTGACAGCGGAATGTCTCTTCATATATTTTTCGTTCAAATTTTTGAGAGGTAAGAATGTCATCGTTGCAACTTATCACTTTCTGTCTGGGGGGAGCTTTTGTACCAGGCTACCCCATAGCACACAGCCAGCCTGTAGACACAGTTGTTCTTGGGGCCGGTGCCTGCTGCCCTGACCAATCAGCTGATGGATGATAGGGGAGAGGGCGTCACATGGTACCACGTGGTGGATTGTGGTTCAAGAACCACCTAGAGATGCTTTACTCTGTTGTGCCTGTGTCTCCTAACCCATTTAGAAGGAGTTTATGGGCAAGTCAGGTGTTCTAAGGCAAGATGTCTTGGCTATAGACATATTTTGGAAACTCTGATCATGATTTCTCCTAGGTATTACCAGTGAGGCTGAGATCCCCATAGGCTCCTGTTCCAGTTTGTACTGTATCCAGCAATCATACATGAAATGACATGTGCATACATGGTACACCGGATGTTGCATTTCTAATTGGAATCATTCAATCAAGGACACTTGCCTGTATCAAACGTACCTTTGCTTTCCTTACTGTGCTTGAGGACATTGTTTTTGTTTCTACGGGTGTGTGTGTGTGTGTGTGTGTGATTAGAAAGGGAAGTCAGGCCTTAGTTCTTCATTAGTGAGAAACTGATAAGAAGTATTCAGGTAAAGTTGTCAGGTAAGAAGACGCATGCTGCCTCAAAAGTTTTATTGTCTATGTCAACAACATTTACCTTATGGATGTTCTTTTTTAAAATAAATTTATTTATTTTATTTTTTGGCTGCATTGGGTCTTTGTTGCTGTGCGCGGGCTTTCTCTAGGTGCGTTGAGCAGGGGTTACTCTCCGTTGCAGTGTGTGGGCTTCTCATTGCAGTGCCTTCTCTTGCTGTGGAGCACAGGCCCTAGGTGCACAGGCTTCAGTAGTTGTGGCACACAGGCTCAGTAGTTGTGGCTTGTGGGCTCTAGAGTGCAGGCTAGTAGTTGTGGCACATGGGCTTAGTTGCTCTGTGGCATGTGGGATCTTCCCGGACCAGGGCTTGAACCCGTGTCCCCTGCATTGGCAGGTGGATTCTTAACCATCGCACCACCAGGGAAGTCCCTGGATGTTCTTCTTGTTCTCTATAAAACACCTCTTTTTCCCCCACCTGCAAAGTACAGCTAGAAAGGATGGCTGATGGTTCAGCTTGCAGCCTTAGCTTTTTTATATCACTGCTTCATGCCTCTGAATGTGTAGTTTATCAGCATCCTTTTTTTAACTGACCTGCATAGACACTTTTGTTATATTGCCCGACTTGGTCTCCTTTGTTATCCAAATTCCAACTCAGGCTTGATTGCTTAACTGAGTAATTGATTTATTCATTTGACAATTTCTTTTTTTTTCTTTTTTTTTTATGTTTGCTTTTTTTTTTTTTCTAAACATCTTTATTGGGGTATAATTGCTTTACAATGGTGTGTTAGTTTCTGCTTTACAACAAAGTGAATCAGTTATACATATACATATGTTCCCATATGTCTTCCCTCTTGCGTCTCCCTCCCTCCCACCCTCCCTATCCCACCCCTCCAGGCTGTCACAAAGCACCGAGCTAATATCCTGTGCCTTGTGGCTGCTTCCCCTTAGCTATCTACCTTACTACGTTTGTTAGTGTGTATATGTCCATGACTCTCTCTCACATTTCCTACTTCACTGCTCCCTCCCACTGATGCAGGTGCCGTCCTTATTCTTTTGTCTCTGTTTTTTCTTTTTTTCTTTTGCCCTACCCAGGTACGTGGGGAGTTTCTTGCCTTTTGGGAGGTCTGAGGTCTTCTGCCAGCCTTCAGTAGGTGTTCTGTAGGAGTTGTTCCACGTGTAGATGTATTTCTGGTGTATCCGTGGGGAGGAAGGCGATCTCCGCGTCTTACTCTTCCGCCATCTTCAAGGTCCCCCCTCCGACAATTTCTTATTGAGTGCTTAACCATGAAACAGAAACACTTGGGGTCACTGGCCTATTATTAGACTGCTTACAAGTCTAAATTTTCCTCAGAGAACTGTTTCCATCGCCATTTCTTTGGATGTCTTCATAAATTGGCATTTCCTAAATCATCCCTTGACATATGACTGTTTGATACCACATGAACTGGAAAAACATGTCCATATGACCTTGTTTCTTGTATCTATGTTGTTCATACATTTTCTTTGAAGAACCATTCATTCTTTTCCATTCTTCAGAGCTTCTGGTATCACCTTCACTTTCCCTAAGAATCAGATGAGCAAAATGCTCTCCTCTGCCTCATTTTTCCCTCATCCTCTTAGCAAAGGCAATGTTTATAAATCCCTCTAAAATTATATTTTATCCAAATAGAAAATAAATATAATCAGCTTACTACAAATCTGCCTTGAAGACCAGGGTCTCATAGTCTTACACCTAGATTTTCTGTCCTCTTTTCCCTTTTATTTTCCCCTTACAGAGATCCCAGTGCTTAAGTAGATGCCAAACTCATGCCAGATTCTCACTTGGTGTTTGTGGACCCAAAACCATCACCAATATTATCTTCTGACCTCTACTCTTTCCATTGCTCTATTCTTGCTTTCTTCATATCATTGCTGTTATACCTTTTTCTTTTTCAATGAAAAGTTTCCATAATCTACCCACACTCATGGCAGATGGTCAGTCAGTATTCTTTGAGTACCTAAGACTTTGCTGATACTATTTTCCAGCTCCTCTTGTTGCTGTTTCTTTTGTATCATCACTGTCCTGATGCCTTCTTTTCTTTATAAATATTTGACAATTCCGCTTCTGCATAGAGAAGGGACCCTCCTTACCCAGGACATACTTCTGCTTCTGAATTTCTTAAAGTCTGTAATCAATGTGTTCATTTCAATTAAATTCAGCAGACATATAAATTATATAAATTGAATGCGACTACGTACCACCCTCTGTGCTGGGTGCTGGGAGCTTCCAGGGAGCCAACAGATTACTTTCCTGAAGCAGTTCTCCCCTCAGAGAGATTCCCTTCTGTTATGAAGGGAATAATTTCAACCCTTTTTTATGGCAAGGCTGAAGCCTGCTGTGAATTCCCCAGGGTTTATGGGGCGAAAGGAGGATAATTTAAGGATCCTGGATGATTTAAGGGTCCCAGGAACATCCAGTATCTTCCTTTCTACCATTTGAAATAGCTCTTCTTCCTACTGACAGGTATCTAAGATTGTCTTTTAATTCTAAGCCTGAGGTGACTTAGGTGAGACTTCAGTTTTCAAAAACATTTCCAGCAGGTAAGGATATGAGTTAGTCCTTTGAAGCATCAATATCTCCTCTTTGATGATAGACATTTTATTGGGTCCCTTTTCTTAATGACCTCTGCCGGTGTCACAGGAAACTCTCTAACCATTGTGGTGTCTGTATGTGTTGGACTGACCCTCATTTTGATATTGGCAGATTCAAATTAGTCTCGAGCCTTTGAAACCCTCCATGGTTTACAATAAAAGTTCATAGGCAGCACTTTCACCATGCATAGCCTTTAAGTTCTCAAATATCCCCAAGCCAACACCGGAATTAACATTAGACCCCTGAGTATCCCCACGCTGATGCTGATACACCTGGAGTTTTCAGCAGGTGGTGATAATGGTGGTAATGGTATTCTGGGTGGGGCAATTCTTTATTGAGTGGGACTGGCTTTTATTTTTAAAAAATATTTATTTATTTATTTGGCTGCACCGGGTCTTAGTTGCAGCACACAGGATCTTTAGTTGCAGCATGTGGGATCTAGTTCCCTGACCAGGGATCAGACGGAGGCCCCCTGCACTGAGGGCGTGGAGACTTAACCGCTGGACCACCAGGGAAGTCCTGGCTTTTTTTTAATTGCAGGATTTAGCCTCCTTGTCTCCTACTACAAAATGCCACTGGTGTTCTCTACTGAAATAACTAAATGTGCTCACAGACATTCCCAAATACCTCTTAGAACCACTGTGTGATGTTCAGACATGTTCCCATCTCATTAATCACTTTTCCTTATTTCCTGCTGATTATAGTTGATAATTTTAGGCACAGTGCCTTTTCACATGTTGCTCTTGGTGGCCCTTGTAAACTGAAAAAGATTTCATCCCATTCTCATATACAATGGTTGTCACTGTCTCATCACTTTTAATTTAAAAATTACCTTTACTTGTATTTCTGTTGTAGTCATATACTCCTTTTTGCTGTTTTTTTCTAATGTTCTCACTGTTTTTGTAAATACTGTACATAATGAAGTTATGTGTAGAAGGCCTTAAAAATTAAGCAAACACAGCAAATAAGCAAACACACATGAGTAGACTAAGACCAACGTGATGGTCGAAACTAAAATGACTTGTACAGGAAACCAGCAGAGTTAGTTGCCGGATGTTGCTCTGCAGCTGACCTTGTACACAATTATCAGAGTTTGCAAACTGAAGTTCATAAGTGTGGACGGCCTATACAGTTATTCAAAGCAGATAGTAGTAGCAATGCTACTAGGGGTACTTACTGACACCAGTTACAACCAAAGCTTCTACCAGGTCTCCAAGGGAGTGACATGTGCAAGTACTCTTTTACCAAGTACACAAACCAGGAAGTCCTAATTTATTAGTTAATGGAGGTGATTGAAATGTCACCCCTGGGTTTTACTTTTAATCTGCTAATGTTTACCCTAGAAACACTGACCATATCAGAAGGTACTGTTACTTCACTCAAGCTTTAATTTAAAGGGGCAATAGTGGTCAATAGCAGCTAGCCCTATCAGTTAAATGAGTAAACCAAACAACAGAATTTTTTTCAACAGGTTTGATTTATACTAGGAAACATATGCAGATTCTTTGCTAAGGGCAGCGGTGGGTAGGTATGAGAAAATATATTTAATTAGGATTTATCTAGTAAATTAGAAATGAGATTTATCTAGTAAATTAGGAATGAAATTTATCTAGTTAGTGAAAGTGAGTAAGTGAAAATTAGTTATGCTTCTGCTTCTTTGTTTTTTATTTCTTTAGACTCTTAAAAATTTTTAACTCTTGGGCTTCCCTGGTGGCGCAGTGGTTGAGAGTCCGCCTGCCGATGCAGGGGACACAGGTTCATGCCCCAGTCCGGGAAGATCCCACATGCCGCGGAGTGGCTGGGCCCGTGAGCCATGGCCGCTGAGCCTGCGTGTCCGGAGCCTGTGCTTCGCAACGGGAGAGGCCACAACAGTGAGAGGCCCGCGTACCGCAAAAAAAAAAAATAATAAAATAAATAAATTAAAAAAAAATAAAAATTTTAAACTCTTATAATTGCCAAGAATTTTCAATGATGACATATGGGGGGGTGATAAGAAAGCAAGCGAGTTGCCCTTATAGTTTTTAGATATTATAGATATTACAGTTATGATAAATACTAGATTTTCAGCATAGGCACGATCTCAGTTAAATCACCTGTAATTTAAATCTCAACATCCTGGTACATAGATCACCATTAGCTGGACAGCTGTCTGACTTGCCTTGTAATATTTGAGCTGCACATACAGAAACCAATATCCCCTTGTGGAAAAGACTGCTCATTAGCCCCTTGTATCCATCCTCTCCTGCTTCCTTTTGTTATAAAGTTCTCACTTTAAGCAAGGCACATGGTTGCCCACTAGAGATTCACCCCCTTATTCTCTTTTACAGCTTGGTGTGGCCATGTGACCAAGTTATTGTCAATGGGCTATAAGGAGAGGTAAATGTGTACAATTTCCACATGACTTCCTTAAAAGGAAGTTGTTTGCTCTCCATTTCTTTCTCCTCCGTTCTATGTACTGGAACGTGGATGTGATTGTGAGTCAGCTTTGGCCATGCAGACGAGGACAAGCCTTGAGGGGACGGCAGAGCCACAAAATGGAAGGACCTGAGTCCCTGGAGGACATCGTGGAGCAGAGTCTCCTGCTCACTCTGGGCTGCCCTCCTACCTCTTGATGTCATGTGAGAGAGAAAGAAACTATCTTGTTTGAACTACTATACTTGGGGGTCTCTCCTTTGAGAGCAGCTTAGCTTGAATCCTAACCAGTAAAGGACACTCATGTATTCAGTGGAGAGAGAAATCCATTTTCTTTCCATGTGGAAGCATTCCTAGCAGTTTTTGAACAAAGATGGGAATGATAGGGTAAGTTTTAAAGAAAAAGGAAGTGTGTTATTACATCATAGGATTTTAACAGTTTGGTTTTCTCACTGAGAGAACATTGCACATTTACATTTCTTTTCTGGGAACATTTATTGAGTGCCTACTGTGTGTAAAACACTGTAGGAGGCCCTGGGGATACAGAGATGAAACAGACACAGTTCCTGCCCTCAAGGAGCTCACAATCTACTATAGCAGACAGAAGAAATATACAAACAAATGCACTACAAGATAGGATGCATATAACAATAGAGATCCCAGTGAGCTTCTTCGGGAGCATAGAGCTGGGAGAGGACTTTCACATGACAGAGAAGGAAGGAGGACCTCAGGAAGGCTTTGCAGAAGAGACTGCATTTGCACTCCATGGTGAAGGACTGGGAGAAGAAAGATGGGAAGCCAGGGGGTCAGGTTTCTGGAGCAGTGGGGACAAATGTTAGGGGAGCTTAGAAAACACAGGAAATCTCCAGAGTTTTCTGGAATATGAGGTGGGTGGGAAGAAGTGCTGAGACTTAATTCTGGAAATGTGGTTTGAGGCCACATAGTGAAGAAGCCTTGAATGTTATATTTAGGAATTTTAATTTATTTTGTACTGGTGGGAAAATACTAAGGGATTTTGTGCACTGAAGTTAGAAATCGACAGGACATTCTAGGAGACTGAATCTCAGGCTTTAGCATGCACCAGAATCTCCTAGAGGGCTTGTTAAGATAGAGATGGATGCCCCCCCACTTAGAATTTCTGACATGGTGGGTCTTCAATGGGGCCCTAGACTTTGCATTTCTAACAAGTTCCCAGGTGATACTGACGCTGCTGGTCTGGAGATGTTGCTTTGAGAACCACTGTTCTAGGAAAATGTATCTGGCAGGTGTGCAGGGGCAGAGTGGCAGGTGTGCAGGGGCACAGTTGCAGGTGAGGGGTCCAGAGGTAGGTGGATCAGATAAGAGGATTGGTCCAGGGGAGAGGACCAAGTTATTGGAGAAGAGGGGTGAATATACAAACATTGCTACAGAGGTAAATGGATAAGACTTTTATACTATCTGGATGTGAGAGACAAGCTACAAAGAGAGAGAATCTCATTGACCTAATGTGAATGATAAAAAGCATGGTAATCCTGTTATCTGATATTGAGAAGGTGGAAAAGGAGAAGGTATGAGTGTGGGAAATTATCATGAGTTCAGTTTAGAAAGGCTGTGTTTGAGGCACCAATAGAGTGTTAGTAGGGAGATGTTCACCAGACATAATTCATGGGTCTAGGGTTTGAGAAAGAGAGAGATCAGAATTAGAGACACACATTTTAGAGCCTCAGGCATGGAACTATTTGTGGAAATGATGGAGGTTGGGGTGGAGTATGAATATATGGGAGGTGAGAGCTGAGGATAAACCCCTAGGATGAAGAAAAGGAGGCAAAGAATGAGAAGGTAGCTGGAGAACCAGGTTAGTAAAGGGATCCTGGAAGGCATGGGCTTAAACAAGAAAGGGATAGTTAGCTGTTTTAACTGATGAGAGTGGGAAGTAGATAAGGACAGAGGAAAGGACACTGGATTTGCCCATTGGCAAGTCACCGATACCCTTTGGGAGATCAGTTTTGGGGGAACTGGCGGGGGCGCATACCCAGATGGCAAAGGAGAGAAAAGTTAGTGGAAGGAGAGAAGTGGAGGTAGAACGAGCAGGTTGATGACTGGGGAGACTCAGATGGGAGAGTGTGGAGAGAGATGGAGCAGGGGCCGGAAGGAGAAGTAGGGCTGGAGGACATTGGTTCTAATGTCTAAGAGACTTGAGCAAACTGATGGGTGAGATTAAAGAAAAGTGGGGAGAGGAAGGGATGGTGGGAGGGAGGGAGAGAGAGAGAGAGAGAGAGGAAAGTAGCAAGATTACAGAAAATTTGAGAGGGGATAGAACTAAGGGGTAAAACATGGAGGTGGAAGTGGGCAAGGGGCAAAGCAATGTCTTCTTGACAAACAAACAAGAGACGTGATCTGGGGGGAGTGAAGAGGTGGGAGAGGCTGTGGATGGGAGATGAGGAGAAGAGGTCTAGAACAGTCACTTACTGAGGAGTGTCCAAGAACTTCCACCCTTTCAGTCCCTTCTGTCATCACTCTTGACTTAGTGACGAGCTCCACCATATGACTAGAGCCATCAGTCCAAGTTGGCCACGCACTGTGTGGCCTTGGGTCCCGCCTGCAGCCTCCTGGATTCCAGGAGACACAATTTCATACTCATTTGCTAGTGGATGGCCTTTGCTGTAAACACAGATTTTCAATTTTTAATTTTTTTTCCAAGTGCACAGCTGGTAACTTAATGAGCAACAGTCTCCAACAAAGTTCTTCAGGTAATGGATTCTCTCATTTGATCCCTGCACCCCTTAATGGGTTCAGCAGCTTAATACTGCTTTAAAAGTTCTCCACATTTGACTTGTACTCACACCTTAATCCTGCTAGAATGGGAGAGTGTACTCGAGGCTTAGCTGGGACACTTCTTAGAACTGGAGGAGGCCCAATATGTCTGTCAGGTTAAATAGCAACAAAATGACCAATTTCCATGATTGTTTTATAATACTATTTGCTTATGTTTCACATTCATAGTCAAAGACCTAGGAAAGTGCCAGTACATTCATTCCAAGTTCTGTTTAGAGAATGAGGATGTGTATTTAATCATGAACTAAGAAGACATGCCAGCTGTACTATCTGTGTTGGAAAGGAGTGGGCCACGTAATCATAATAAGTGGCTTTAGATCAGGTCTGCAAGCAGTAGATGACAGCACACCACTTTTTTTTCTTTTAATGCTTTATGTGGTCATGCAGTTTCCACTGGAATTGGTAAGCATTTGGATCCATATGCTCAGAACTAATGCCACACACCAGGGCAAGTTATCAGATATTTGATTTATAAGTAATAAGAAATTCTCCAAATGAAGATTTATTTTGGTATTCTTTAATTGCAGGGTTAACTGAAATGGCTAAAAAAGTGAAAAATATTTACTATTTTACCTTATTATTACTGCTGTGAAATTTCTGTTTTTGTATGATAGTGTTTATTTGCAATTAGATACCACAAATAAGACCAGAGGTAGAAAACAGCACACCCAATAACAAGCCTCAAACAAAACAGAAAACAAACAAACAAACAAAAACCAAGACCACACATACTTACAAACCTCCTGAACCAACTAAGTTCAAGAATTAATAAGTTGTACCCCTTACCCCTGTGCACTCACGAGGCTGGTAAAAGTCATGCCTTCCAGCTTTTTACAATCTAACTATGTTCTCGGCACCGAATAAGCTTTTTAAAAGCCAGCTTGAAGTCTTCATTAAAACTTGTGTAGAGCAGAGGGTTGATCAGAGAATTAACATAACCAAGCCATGTCAAAAAATCGGCCACTTCAGAGGACACGGTGTAGATGCTTAGACCTACAATCAGCTCTTTGATGAAGAATGGCAGCCAGGACAAGATGAATGCACCCAAAATCAGTCCGAGGATGCGTGCTGCCTTGCGCTCCCTGGTACTGGAGATTTGCTGGCGTTCTCCCGGGGTATCTAGGTCATGGGCAAAGGGAGGGATCCTGATGGAGGTGTGGATCTTTTCAAACTCTGTGGGAGGGTCTGAGGTGGAGAAGTCAGACACACAGAAAGTCTGTGTCAGTTTACAACTGGCGAACGAATTTTGGCTATCCGTGCTTCTGTTGCTTAAGTGCCGGCTCGATCCTCTTTTCTGGTAAAGGCTCTTGGCTGCATGGTAAATCCGGTAATAGAGAATCAGTATCAAAGTCAAGGGGATGTAAAATGCCCCAAGTGTGGAGTAAATGGTGTAGATGATGTGGTCGTGCTGGATGGTGCACTGACTAGGGGGCAGGCTGAGTTGGCGGTGGCTCCTCCAGAACAGAGGGGGCATGGAGATGAAGACGGAGATGGTCCAGACCGTGAGGATCATCAGCCCGGCCCTCTTGGCGGTCCTCTTCCTGGCATACTCAATAGCGTTGGTGATGGCCCAGTACCTGTCCAGGGCAATCACACAGAGATGAAGGATGGAGCAGGTGCAGCAGGTCATGTCCACACTCAGCCACACCTCACAGATGAAGTACCCCAGCTTCCAGCTGTCCGTGACGATGTATGTGATGCTCAAGGGCATGACGAGCACGGCCACCAGGAGGTCCGTCACAGCCAGAGAACAGATCAGGTAGTTGGCAGGCTGGTGGAGCTTCTTGGTGGTGCAGATGGCCGTGATCACGGCTGAGTTTAGCAGCATGGTCAGGGCGGTGATGATCACCAGAGTCATGGAAATGAGCATCTTCTCAGTGATGGTCTTGGGTCTCACAGCCACACTGGCTTCTGGGGTACAGTTAGTGATGTTCATTTTCCCCTGTTCTAATCTACACTGTGGAGAAGCTGATGGTTATTTTCCTGCAGTTGGAAACTATGTAGACTTGAAAATCTCTCATTTGTAAGGAGGCGGTAATTTTTTCTTCAGCTGCATAGTCTCTTGGGTTCCATTTCGTGTGGGTAAAGGGAAGCACCACAGCATTTCTTCTGAATGGAGGGTTCCTGGAAAATAGTATGCTACTGGTTAATGAATGAAAAAGCCATATTCTTCATGGACATACATACACTAGCAAATGTAAAATAGATAGCTAGTGGGAAGCAGCCCCATAGCACAGGGAGATCAGCTTGGTGCTTTGTGACCACCTAGAGGGATGGGAGAGGGAGGATGGGAGGGAGATGCAAGAAGGAGGAGATATGGGGATATATGTATATGTATAGCTGATTCACTTTGTTATAAAACAGAAACTAACACACCATTGTAAAGCAATTATACTCCAATAAAGATATATTTTTTAAAAAGCCATATTCTTTTACCTGGAAGACAAAATGACAGTATTTTGGTATTCATAAAATCTTTACATATTTTTGATATAATTTTTTTATTATTTGAATGTAATCTTCATCTTTTTTAAAAATTGAAGTATAGCTGGTATACAATATTATATAACGTAGAGGTGTACAATATAGTGATTCACAATTTTTTTTTTTTTTTTGTCAGTGTGGCATGTGGGATCTTTTTTCCCTGACCAGGGATTGAACCCGTGCCCGTTGTAGTGGAAGCGTGGAGTCTTAACCACTGGACCTCCAGGGAAGTCCCGTGAGTCACAATTTTTAAAGGTTATACTCTATTTATTGTTATTATAAAGTATTGGCTATAGTCCCTGTGCTGTACAATATATCTTTGTAGCTTATTTTTTATTTTATTTTATTTTTATTTTTTTGTGGTACGCGGGCCTCTCACTATTGTGGCCTCTCCCGCTGCGGAGCAACAGGCTCCGGAGGTGCAGGCTCAGCGGCCATGGCTCACCGGCCCAGCCGCTCCGTGGCATGTGGGATCTTCCTGGACCGGGGCACGAACCCGTGTCCCCTGCATCGGCAGGGGGGGGACCCACCCCTGTGCCACCAGGGAAGCCCTGTAGCTTATTTTATACATAATAGATTCTATACGTAATACAATCTATTATGTATACTTCTTAATCCTCTACCCCTATACAGCCCCTCCTCCCTTCCCTCTCCCCACTGGTAACCACTAGTTTGTTCTCTATATCTGTGAGTCTGTTTCTTTTTTGTTATATTCACTAATAAACTTCATCTTTACATTATTATTCAAATGCTACATTTTAAAAAAATTCCCAAACTCTTTATGAGGAAGACATTATCAAATTTTAATTCTATCTTGCCACCCAAATTACTGCCTCATTTAAATTTATAAGGCTTTTTACACTTGGAAACATATATTCACATAATATCACGCTTTAAAAATTCTGGGACCATTACATTAAAGGAAAAATTATATTGTTTATAATAAGAAGCCTTCAAACCAGATTTTAAAGTTTCACAGCAAATATTTAACTTCAGAGATATTTTAGTGTCGCAATGGGATGGTGCAATTTCGTCTAATTATTTCTGACATTTTACGTATCCCACTGTGCCTTTCTCTGGAGAAAAGAGAGAAAAAAGCATATAATGTTACTTTGATGTTTATGGCAAATTGTTCTCAGAGTAATACAGTAAATTGACTATGAAACAGAATGATCACCAAGCTCAAAGATCTCTATATTTTTTAAAATGTGTTTAGTTTTGGTTAACATTTGTGTTTATCTATCCATCTATCTATCTATCATCTCTCTAACTACCTATCTGTCTTGTCACCTGTCTACTGGAACACTGTCATTAAGCTGGGCAGTCAATGAGATAGTCAGTGACATTTACTGAATGCATAGTTGTAAGGAATTTTAAAAAAATAAAGTCAAATATAAATGTATATTCATGAGAATAAGTCAATCAAAATCTGCATAGGAATATTCATGGCTAATGACTATTGGTTAGAACACAGATCAAATCTGATTTGACTCTATGACATTAGGTCCAGGAAAACTTCAGAGAAATACTGGTGTTTCAGCAGTTTTAAGAAGGGACATAGATTGTTGTGGATTAGGCCCAACAGACATACTGACTTCAGTGGAGGATGAGGGCAAGAGCAGCTGAGACATGTGTGAAATGGGAGTGAAGGTGGGTAAGAGGTCTTTGGATAAAGTGGAAATTGGAAGGCAGTGGGCAGGAATCAAAATCTCCAGCCTGGATGAGATTTAGCTCTAAATTTAATTTCTCCTGTTTATAGGGCAAAAACCAAGAAGAGGGTAAATGAGGATCATTTATCTTTTAGACACAGAAAATGAAAGAAAATAATGATGATTTCCCTAAAGATCAGAAATGAGGCAGTTATTTTTAAGATAGTCTGTATCTTTCTTCTGCCTGTTTCTATGATGTTTTACAGTGTTTCTGTGGATGTACCTACTTTTTTTCCTCCTTTTTTTGGCTGCATGGCACTGCATGTGGGATCTTAGTTTCCCCAACCAGGGATGGAATCCATGCCCCCTGCAGTGGGAGCACGGAGTCTTAATCACTGGATGGCCAGGGAAGTCCCTGGATGTACTTCAGAAGTCCACTTTTGAATGTCTTGTGTTTCTCTAGTTCTTTCAGGGGACTTGTGCCATCAACAATTCCTTCTTTCTTATAAATGGAATATTTTTTTCGCCGCTGGTACCTTTCCCTCCTTTTATAATCAGTTTAAATGTGCATGTATATTTGAGACCAGGCTATAAAACTGAAAGAATATGGGCTCTGGAATCAGACAGACATGGGTTCAGATCCCAGCTAAGCCATCTACTAGCTGCTTGGGGCAACTTCTCTACATTTTTCCTGGTGTCTTATGTCTTTATCTCTCCATTTTGACCCCTTTCTGTTTAATAAAATGAAATAAAGTTGTTTTTTTCTCCAAATATTAATCCTTAGCTATGTGTTTCTTGGGTTCTTGAGGTTTGTGGGGTTGAGTAGTTCTCAGTAAAAAGGCTTTTCCACTCCGATTGTAAGATTAAGAGCATACAGTAGCATGAATAAGGGACAGAAAACTTTAGAAATTTCAATTTGATTATAGAGGCAATTAGGAAATGCATTAATTTTGAAAGTGTGCAGTAAAAAAAAAATCAGAATAATTTCAGCTTCATAGAGCTTTTAAAAGCTGCTCTATTTAGCTGAGCTCCCATAACTCCTACTTGTAATTTCTCTGGTGACACTATTTTGCTCCTTATTTTGTAACTATTTATTTTTCATTCCCCTCATCAGACTGTATATTTCTGGAGGGTAGGATGTATGCCTGATTCATCTTCTTAGCTTTAAATTAAATTTAATTTCTAGTTAAATTAGTAAAAACATTACGGTTTGAGGGGACTGCATTGTCAGCTCTTTAATGTGACTTCCTGGTTTATTTGTGCCTGAGCCTCTCAGAGTAGAAGTTTTCTATCCTTGTATTGTCAGCCACCCTAAACTCCTGCACACATCCAACTTGCCATCTTTCATCTGTTTTCATTTAACAATATATCTTGAAGTTTGTTCCATAGCAACACATGTAACACATTCTTTCAGATGGCTGGGTAAGATCCCCTGGGGGGTGATGATAAACTGAACAAGTGTGGAGTAACTGGGCTTTGGAGCTCTTCACTGTTTAAAAAAATCAGGTAGGTAAGGAGGAACCTGCAGATCAGAGGACAAGAAAAGCTCCTGAGGTGGAGGAGAACGAGGAGAGAGAATTCCATGCCACGACCATATGAAGGAAGTGTATTAAGTAAGAGAGCGTGATCCACTGTGTAAACACTGCTGACAGACTGTGGATGGGCTGGGCAATCCGGGTGACATCCATGACCTTGACAAGAGTCATCTGGTGCCGTGGTGGAGTTTACTGAAATGGGGAGCAGAAAAATAAGGTGGTGGATGTGGAGGGAAATGTGGAGTCAGGGTTGTTTTCTTTTTAAGATGAGAGGTTGTCTTTTTAAACCAGGCTGTTCATAGTTTTCTTTACTGCTACATTCAATATCCTTTGTATTGGGATGGGGAGCATTTGTGGAGTGAGTGAAATGTAAAAGAGGAAGCAGGAAAGCCGTAAGGAGGAGGCTCAAGTCAGTCAGTGGGGCCTCGGGACACCAGGTAAGTAGAATTCCCTGAGCAATTTAAGGGATCATGCTGGGGGCGGTGAAGGGGCCAGAGATACAGCCATATTCAGGAAATGACCCAACCTCAATTGTCTTGGCTTCCTTTTATAAGAAAATAACACAGTTGATAATCACTACCAACTCCTTAGGAGGTAGTATGATTTCTAATTAGAACAGAGCTTGTTACACAGCACCTGAAAAATCTCTTAAGCATCTTTAGCTTCTCACATAGTGCTGCGGGAGGGACTCTAATAACACTTCAGTCGAAACACATTCTGTAGAACCAAGGCAAATACTGATAGCAACACACCAAATTTCATTAGTCCCCTGGAATGGAAAATTAACTGCAGTAATTGTAGCTAAAACCAGTCATATCCTATCAGGAGTTGATGCAGGAACATCTTGGGGGGTTTATAACTTTCAGTTTCTGCTCTAATTATGACATGGAAAATACCGATGCAGTCCAAAGCCATATTTAAATACTTTTTCATTAGGATTATGAATAGGAGAGAATCACTCTAAACCAAACAGCTCAGTGTATGCTGCTTCCATTTACCGAGATGCTTCAGAGCCTCTGATTTATACTATCCCAGTGATGGTCAGAGCACCAGTCACCAGAGTTATGAGCACACTCAACTCCTTTCTAATTTTACCTTCTTATCTAGTCTCCTATTGGTTTTAGATAACTTGCTATAAATATTCTTTCATCTCTTCTTTGATTGTTTTCATTTTGCCCTAATTTCTTCAAATCATGAAAAAAGCCCCTCAGTATGTGCCAATTGCTTTTTGTTATTTCAGGTGTGACAACTTGCCTTCATATTACTAATTTTGTCTCCCTAACTGTTTGTTAAATCCACTTCCTCAGCCTTCATAAAGACTTTTCTTTGCCTGTCCAGGGGAAAGGAAGGGTGGATAGTAGTACGTTTCTCAATTTGACCTTTCAGTGGGCGTAAAGGAAGAGGGAGAGGAGATTCCAGAGTGTGGTGTCCTTTATGCTCTTTTTCTTATTTATTTATTTTAATTACGACTGGGACATGACATGTAGTTATTATGAGGTTACTATACTCATAACAGGAAAACATTATCATTGTAAAAATTCAAGTGAAATAGAGTACGTAGTTTCAGGAGATGTTTATATATTCTGGACACAATTATTTTGTCAGAACAGTGTTTTGTGAAAATTTTCTTCTGCTCTGTGGTTTGCCTTTGTATTTTTCTATGTAGCCTTTTGATAAAGCAGAAAACTTTAATTTTGATGAAGTCTGTGGTCCATGTTTTCTTTACGATTAGAGCTTCCTGTGTCCAAAGAAGGTTTTTCTAACCTCAAAGTCACAAAGATCTTTTTTTTGTATTTTCTTTAGAAGCTTAATAGTTTTAGGTTTTATGTTTATCTTGGGAGAGGTCATCCAGAGGACATGACTGCCCGTGAGCTGGACCAGAGCAATGGGAGGCTCCTCACTCCATCCCCCATCCTTGGAATGCATGTTCTGCTCACAGTTCCCACAGTGGGAGCTGTTTTCAAGGATGCAGCCTTGAGAGATTAAGGTGTTATTGAGACCATCTGGACGGTATACATGACTGGATCCAGTTAAGGCCTCCGTATAAACTTTAAAGATTCTGGTAGACAGGTGTGGAGATCTATTCATCTCGTGAACACTTGAGACCAGCCTCATATGTAAGTTCCCTTCCTTAGTAAACCTCCCACCTACCCATCTGGAGTGGTCTACCTCTATCTTTGGCCTCTCCTTGCCCTCTGTGTATGGGGGCCAATTTCAGATTTCACTCCGGAAGTTCCTGAATTTGCAAACCAACAATTGGTAAGCCAGTCAGGAGACTGGAGAAGTGGGTTTTGGGAAAGCGGCATCTGTGGGGGAAATCCCGAATTGGCCATTGACTCTACGTGGGGAAGGGTGACCTGTATGTTAGATGCTTGTGGTCCTCCACATGAATCCGGGGACACCCTGGAACCCTGGCTGGCTTAGTGAGCTTGTTTGAGGAACTCTGCATGGTGCACTGCCCCAAAGAAGGGAAATGAAGGGCTGACAGTGGGCTAGTCTCTACTGTGGGCAGTTCACTGGCCACTATGCCCAGCTAGAGATGGAAGCTCAAGTAGAAGTTGGAAGAAGAGCTGAGGTTGGAGAAGGGTGTGCAGTGTCCACTAGTCTGCTAGCTTCCGGGCTGGCAGACAAAGTGGGAGAGCAGAGTAAGAAGTTAGAGACTTTAGTGTGCTGGTTTGCAAAGCTAGGAGGGCACAAGCTGCTTACGATTAAGGTCTAAGCGTGGGACAAAGCCGGACTGGGATGCTAAGAGGTGGAATCCCTGGGAAAGGAATTTGAATGAAGAAGAGGATGTTATGGTGATTGACATTGAAATAGATGAAATGCCCCTGCTGTCTGATCCCACCGATGGTTACAGAGGGCAAACCATTATAGTCAGGAAGTTCCCTTCGACGTTGCAGATTGGTTGTTCTCCCCACATCAACAGAATGGGCCCATTACATTGATGATATAATGTTAACACATGAGGACTTGGCTTTGCTGCAGGACACTCTGCAGGCTTTGCTGGAACCTCTGTGGAGGTGATGGACAATGAACCCACAGAAAATTCAAGACCCAGGCCCTGCCATCAAGTTTTTGGGAGCCATTTGTTTAGGTAAGATGTATATTGTCCTAGAAGCTTTGACTGATAATGTACAAACCTATCCAAACCCTAAGAACATGAAAGGAATTCAAGTTTTTATAGGGATTTGGAGGTTTTGGAGGTTTTTACTCCCCACCTGGCACAGTGCCGCCATCCCTATACTGCCTGGTAAAGAAAGGGCGTGCGTGGGACATGGATCAGAGCAGCAAGCCCCCCTTTGAGAAGGCAAAAATACTAGCGAAGCTGATTAAAGCTCTGGGCATCTCTCAAGCAGGGCTACCACTAGTGTTAGATGTGCCTGTAACCCTGGAAGGTATGCATTGGGCACTGTGGCAAAGACAACAGAATACCCGTAAGATATTTGTCCCAGCTCTAAAAGGGGGCAGAAACCCGATATAACCCCATAGAGCAAGAGCTCCTAGCAATATACACATTCCTCCAGGTAGAACCTCTCAGCGTATACAGTAAGAACTTCCCTTCCTATCAAGGGGTAGGTTAGGATGTTGCTTTCCTTCTCCCACAATCCCTTGTGCCCTTCTTTTCCAACCCCAGACCAGCAGGATGGCTCCTGCAAAGAAGGGTGCCGAGAAGAAGGGTCGGTCCACCATCAACAAGGTGGTGACCAGAGAATACACTATTAACATTCACAAGGCATCCGTGGAGTCGGTTTCAAGAAGTGTGCCCCTCGGGCATTCAAAGAAATCCTGAAATTTGCCATGAAGGAGATGGGGACTCCAGATATACGCATTGACAGGAGCTATGCAACACACTATTTCTTTTTTTTTTTATAAATTTATTTTATTTATTTATTTTTGGCTGCATTGGGTCTTTGTTGTTGCACACACGCTTTCTCTAGTTGCAGTGAGCGGGGGCAACTCTTCATTGCGTTGTGCGGGCTTCTCATGGCGGTGGCCTCTCGTTGTGGAGCACAGGCTCTAGGCACACGGGCGTCAGTAGTTGTAGCACGTGGGCTCAGTAGTTGTGGCTCGCGGGCTCTAGAGTGCCGGCTTAGTAGTTGTGGCGCACGGGCTTAGTTGTTCCACAGCATGTGAGATCTTCCCGGACCAGGGCTCGAACCCGTGTCCCCTGAATTGGTAGGCGGATTCTTAACCACTGCACCATCAGGGAAGCCCTGCAACACACTATTTCTTGCTTCTCAACCTAAAGTAGGTTGAGCAAAGCCCCCCCAAAATATGTACCTGCAAACCTCCCTCTTATAAACATGACCTTGAAGGCGGTTGGAGCGGAGCCAAGTAGTCTGAGACAGCAATACTTTGCAAGGTGGAAGCTCAGTAGGAAACCTTAGCTCTGCAGGCAGCTTAAATGCTCATTTCCTTGAGTCTGGTACAAAGGCACACTGCACTGCAGAAGACTTAAGAGAAAACTGTGTGCACAGCACAGGAAGGAGCCCAGATCTTCTCTGATGAATTGAGTACTTCAGTTGTGTCATTAAGCTGGATCAAAAAAAAGTCATTTCACTTAAAAAAATTTGCTAATACAACTTCAAGCACCAGCTAGCTTAAATGACAGGCACTTCATAAAGTTCATTTTTATTATTCTCAGCTGAAAAGTAAATAACACTTCTATGGGTGCCCTTCATATTAAAAGGCTTTATTTGCCCGCACTAGAGACTTTTTATTGACTAAAACCTTATCTATACTTCACAAGACAGATTGTATTTCCCCATCACCTTTCAAAGAGATGTATCCAGTCCATACAGGAGAAAGAAAAGCAGTCTGACAAAAGAGACACTAACTGAAAGAGCTCCCAATGACAATGACTGCAAAAGCTGGGACAATATGAGCAGTGAAACAAATAACACAGTATTGGATTATAACCCAGAAAATAAAATAAATATCCATGAGTCCATACTGACATAAATAAATAATATAAATAAGCATCAGCAAAAATAAATACTGTATAATATCACTTATATGTGGAATCTAGAAAAATGATACAGATGAACTTATTTGCAAAGCAGAAATAGAGACACAGACATAGAGAACAAACTTATGGATACCAAGGGAGTAAGGGGGTGGGTGGGATGAATTGGGAGATTGGAATTGACATATATACACTACTATGTATAAAATAGATAACTAATGAGAACCCCCTGCATAGCACAGGGAACTCTACTCAGTGCTCTGTGGTGACCTAAATGGGAAGGAAATCCAAAAAAGAGGGGGTATATGTATATGTATAGTTGATTCATTTTGCTGTACAGCAGAAACTAACATAACATTGTAAAGCAACAATACTCCAATAAAAATTAATTAAAAAATATATAAGCATCAGCTGCACTTTTATAAAGGTAATTTCCCCAAAACAAGAGGCTACTGTCCTCTCAGGACTGAGTCATAAGTGTATACACATATAAATTGTTGAATAAATAAGTGCTGAAGACACAAATCTTCCTTAAAGAAGAATTCCAAAAAATGTAAGTACATATTCCCCCCTCCAGGAATTGGACCTTAATTCCCCACACTTGAGGGTAGGCTAGACTTAATGACTCACCATTGTAAAAAGTAGAGTAGAGAAAGGAAAAAATAGTACCTTTGTAGAGGAGAATCCTGGCAAGCACTACCTTAACCAAGTGATAAAGGTTTACATCCCCAGTGATGTCATGTGGATATGATATACTCTGATATGATGTAATGAGAAGGAATAGTACCTTTGTAGAGGAGAATCCTGGCAAGCACTACCTTAACCAAGTGATAAAGGTTTACATCCCCAGTGATGTCATGTGGATATGATATACTCTGATATGATGTAATGAGAAGGGCACTTCTCCATGGTATTCTTTCCAAAAACCCATAGCCCCAGTTTAAACATGAGAAAAGCACCAGACAAACCAAGATCAGGAGTCATTCTGCAGGATACCTGGCCAGCACTCCTCAAGACCATCAAGGTCATGAAAGAGAAGCAAAGAGTGAGAAATTGTCACAGGCCAGAGGAGATGGGAAATGCGACAACAAAATACAATGTATGTCCTGGATTGAAACAGAAAGAGGGCATTACTGGAAAAACTGGTCAGATCCAGATAAAGTCTGGAGTTTGGCAACAGAGATAAGACTGGGAACGACAACAAAGCCTCATCTCATGTACCAGTTGTATCACTGGCTGCATGGACTGCTGTGTTGGATTTTCTAAGGTTGCATCTGAACTCAGCATGACAGTGCTGTGAATGGCAAGTGTTATTTGCTGTGAGTGTGGGCAGGGGCTGGAGAGCATGCACCCTATATATTTGCCTTTTCTTGGTCCTATATTTGTTTGTTTACTTTGCATTTGACTGTCTTGCCTCAAAAAGTAAATGTGTTTTGATTTTCCCATAGTTATATTATCTGACTCCCAAATTCACAATATTTACTTTGTCTATTTTTGCCTCATTTCCTTTTTCCTTCATCACTATTATGCTTATTAAGGGGGACAAGGGAACTTTGTATGTTTCTTTTTACTCCTGATGAATCCTCTGAGTTGCTAAGCTATTAAGAGCCACAGTCCCTTCTAGAGTACAGTTAATTAGATTTCACTATTTTCCAGCAAAGTGTTGAAATTGTTTATAGGGATTAGTAGCACTAATCAGAACTTAAAAGGGCACTGATATCTCTGCAAATATTATAGGATTATATATTTTGCTTTTTAAACTGTTACAGGTGAGGTACTTCAGATATAATAGGAAAAGGAAATAGTTTCACCTCATATAAACCCCAACTCATGGGTCCTGGCTGCTGGAGTGCTGGACTGAGGATTCAGAGGTGGTAACCAGACTAAGCAAGAGTGTTATGACTGATTAGTGATCAATCACTAGTAACTAGTCTGGATTGGTATCTGAAAAGCTAAGATATTTTTATTTCCCTAGATTAAAAAAAAAGTCAGTGTCCTTCCAAATGGCAGCAAATGTCTTGAGGACCATCATTTTGATTCAATCTAATTTCAATTGAGTTCTACCTAGAGAAAAATAAATTCTTCTAATCACCATGTTCATGAATTCCAGCTTTTATGAGAAAAGTGATAGAATTGTGACCCTCCATGCTACTTTTTTATTGTTTATAAGAAATACAGCAAGGTAGTAATATAACTTTTTCCCCTTCTACAACTGCACAGATAGTAAATGACAGCCTTCTAGATGTTGGAAATAATAAACATTACCAGAATTTGTTCTGCAACATGTGAAGGATGCCACCATGAAGTTTTTTTTTTTTTTTTTTTGCCGTACGCGGGCCTCTCACTGTTGTGGCCTCTCCCATTGCGGAGCACAGGCTCCGGACGTGCAGGCTCAGCGGCCATGGCTCACGGGCCCAGCCGCTCCACGGCATGTGGGATCTTCCCAGACTGGGGCACGAACCTGTGTCCCCTGCATCGGCAGGTGGACTCTCAACCACTGCGCCACCAGGGAAGCCCAATAGGCCTCCTCTTAATTCTGTATTGAAACAAAGCTGTCGTGGTTCTGGGCTTATGCCTGTTTTGCTATTTTAAAAGATTTCAGAACATTTACGTAAAAATCCAAGATTGTGAAAGAATTTGGACAGATGTCGGCCGCGTGTTTTAGTGTTAATCCAAACCTGGATTGAGCCCCTTTGCTTCAAATACCTGCTAGTTCTCTTTCTAAGAAAAAGTATGGTCACTGAATAGCCAGGGCCGTTTCTTGTTCTTAGTATTTTCTTATAGTCCTCACTAAACTTGTCCTAATTTATTAACTCAACGTGTATTTACTGAGCACCTACTCTATGTCAGTTACCCTTCCACTTGTTGGGGATATGGTGTAAATAAAACAGATAAAAAACTTTGCCTTCCACAAATTTATATCCTATTCCTAGCCTAATTTATTTAAAATAAAATGTTAATTATGGCTCCTTTAGAAACAGACTTAAAAGTGCATTTAATATAATTCCTAGGACAATGAAAATTATGGAGAATGTTTTAACTATATACACACATACATACATACCTCTTTATTCTTCATATGCAAACACTCCTTAAAACTTGAGAGTGGTTATTAAGTTATTAATGTATTTGATCAGATTAACCTAACAGCATTATTTGCATATTTACTATACTATCTCTTATTAGGACAAAAGTAAGTAGTTGTCTTCAGAAAAGATAATACCACCAATGTGTTTGACTTGATACTTTTAAGTAAGAGCTTTACATTTTCCTCATCATCTTTCAGTCACTAAAAATTCCTGATCCCAGAACTTGAGATATGTATATATATTTTGAAAACATATCTTTAAAGTTTGACCAGAAGAACCTAGCAATCATGAAATGTATGTTCCTAATACAGCAGCTCCTAAATCAACACTTTGTAGAAATTACTTATGTCTTAGGAAAGGATTTTCTTTCTGGGTTTTGCTCGTTGTTGAAACAACGGAGTTACATTTTAAGTTAGATCTAAAAAATGGTTCTCTGTTACAAACTGTAAATGACTCAAGTTCAGGAAAGATGAAAGGGAAGGATATTCTTACTAATAGTTTAAGATAAACCCTGCTTATTTATAGAAACCAAAACATGAATTTGCATCATTTCTTTTACATGTTAAAGATGTTTCTGAATTTGCAATGCATTCTGCCATCCTTAACTAAGCTTTTTTACATGTCCCCTGCCCTGTCTCTCTCTCTCTCTCTCTCTCTCTCTCTCTCTGTTTTCTCTAATCAGATAATGTGGACTTCACAGGGGAAGTTTCAGGGTGTGAAAATTGCATGGTAAATAGAATATAATTAAGCTATGTGGCCTGATAATGACTGAGTAATATGCTATATTCCATATAGATTTGACTGGCTTTCATTCAAATTACCCAGTTTCATTCTTTTATTTTTAGAACTTCCATATTTTATAATCTTTGTTCCATTTATTTTCCCAAGAGAGAACGCTCAGTCTTTTAAATTCTGCACAGATTCCAGACTGGTTTTTAGAACCTTAAAAACCCTTTGTTGGGAAGAAGAACGGGTAATTACACGGAAGACACAAATTCGATTCACCAGTCTGAAGGGATGTAGCGTACACTGTGGGGCTCATCCCAGACCCCTCTCCAGGGCTGACCCACCCCTGGGTCCTCCATCCATCAGTCCTTCTTTCTTCACTTCCTTGCAGGTGAATCTTCTCAGAGGACTCCCCAGCCAAACTTCTGTACACAATTCTCCATCTCAGTCTGTTCTGAGGAGACCGAATCTAAGACAGAAGGGGAGCGGTCTAGGACAGTGTCTCCATTCTTTCTTTATTCCTCAAAGACCAGTAAAGGTGTAAAATTTTCTAAAGCACATTTAGAAGGTAGGTGTTTTCTAGAGAGAACTGAGGTAGGGAGCAGGTTATTTGGACACTTGGATAACTGAGGTAGAAGTACAGAGGAGGTAGATACTTATGGGAAAAAAAGTGGTCTGTAATTAAGAAGAATGAAAAGAGATAGGGCTTTTAATGCCTAAAGAGAAGCCTCCTGGATGTGTCAGTTGCCTCTGATACAGAGCTGGAGGACACTGTAATTCGAGGCCAAGTTTGGGGCCTGGTTCTCATTCCTGAAGGAGTGATGGATATTGCTAGAGGGACATGTAGAGGGGCTCAGGGTGCAGAGGCATCCCTCAAGGGAAGAAGGAAAGCTTCATTTTCTATGAAAAACAAATGAAGTGTTTGAGATATAGTGGATGTGTCTGACCAGTATTGCTTGAGACACTGGGGTAAAAGAATGAAGGCATCAGCTCTAGACTGTTAGGTTCAAATCCTGGCCCTATTGCTTACTAGGTTGTCTTTGGTTAAGTTATTTGACTTCTCTGAGACCAGCAAATTGGACTTAATATCAAAGGACAGTTGTGAGAATTAAATAGTGTATGTAACACACATAATACACCACTGTGTAGTAGGTATTAAATATGATGGTAATTACTTATTTACCTATGTAAATAGTACCAGTTTGTAGGGAATACTTTAGCCTCAGCAGGGGCTGAATAGCTCTCTCCTCTGTTCTAGGACATTGAAGAAGATATAAAGGATAGTAAGGAGAGTTTCTTTAATGGAGCTGAATTATGGACCTACTCTAGGGCATAAATTATCCTGTCATTCCTCATAGCTTTGTGGAGTCATTACTCAGGCATGTAAATATTTATCTATGAAATGGTAAACATAATTTGTGCAATTCAGGGAAACGCCAAGGTTCATGGGAGGCTAGAACTGTTAGACTCTCAGAAACTCACTGAGGATTTTAATGTTGTCCACTGGTTTCTTTATCTGAATTTTAATTTAGAGTATTTAGCATTCTCTATATTAGTTTAAAAGCCTTTCAGAGCCCTCCTACACTGTTGGTAGGAATGTAAATTGTGCAGCCATTATGGAAAACAGGATGGAGGTTCCTTGAAAAACTAAAAATAGAGTTACCATATGATCCAGCAATCCCTCTTCTGGGCATATATCTGGAAAAGATGAAAACTCTAATTTGAAAAGACATGTGCACCCCAGTGTTTATAGCAGCACTATTTACAATAGCCAAGACATGGAAGCAACCTAAATACCTGCTGACAGATGAATAGATAAAGAAGATGTGGTATACACAGACACAGACACACACTCTCTCTCTCTCTCTCTCTCTCAATGGAATATTACTCAGCCATAGAAAACAATGAAATAATGACATGTGAAGCAACATGGATAGACCCAGAGATTATCATACTAAGTGAAGTATGATATGAGACAGAGAAAGACAAATATCATTTTATATCATTTATATGTGGAATCTAAAAAAGTGATATAGAGCTTCCCTGGTGGCGCAGTGGTTGAGAGTCCGCCTGCCGATAGAGGGGACACGGGTTCGTGCCCTGGTCCGGGAAGATCCCACATGCCGTGGAGCGGCTAGGCCCATGAGCCATGGCCGCTGAGCCTGCGCGTCTGGAGCCTGTGCTCCGCAATGGGAGAGGCCACAGCAGGGAGAGGTCCGCGTACCGCAAAAAAAACCAAAAACAAAAACATAAAAAAGTGATACAAATGAACTTATTTACAAAACAGAAATAGACTCACAGACATAGAGAATAAACTTATGGCTACCAAAGGGGAAAGCGGGGGGAGAGATAAATTAGGAGTTTGGGATTAACAAATACTACTATATATGAAATAGATAAACATCAGGGATCTACTGTATAGCACAGGGAAGTATATTCAATATCTTGTAATAACCTATAATGGAAAAGAATCTAAAAAAGAATATGTATATATAACTGAATCACTCTGCTATACACCTGAAACTAACACATTGTAAATCAACTATACTTCAATTTTAAAAAAAAGCCCTTTCAAACTAAAGCTACCAATAAGTAGCAAAACTGATGGTTCCTATTAGGTATGGTACTTAGAGTTTATGTTTGAAGTACAGAATTTTAAAGCTAGGCGTGACATCAGAGCCTCTGCTGCCTTCCATATATTTTTAAATTTAACCCTTACTTTTATTTTTTTTAATATCTTTATTGGAATATAATTTTATGGAAATAAAAGAGAAGCTGGAGGGGTAGAGGGACTTGCAGAGTCCTACAGCTTGTTAATGACAAGACAGATCATAACCAGTGCTTCCAGACCCAAAGTCCAGAACATTTTCCACTGCAGCACACAACCTATACAATCAGTTCCTGAAAAGACAGACATGATGAGCTAGTGGTGGCACTCAGGTCATCTGGACACACGGCCTCTCCGTTGATCAGTAAATTAACCACATACACCTACCCACGCTCCCAGACACAATTTATACTTGTAACGACTCAGAAGAGAAACATGAATCGAATGTGAATGAGTATAACTTGGAGGTGGAATCAAAGCAAATGATCTCAAGTTATGTAAACACTTTGCTTTTGACAGTAATAAAGTACTGCCAAGATTATGGAACTAGGAGAGTGATTCTGCCTGACGGAAAAAGGATTGGATTTACTGTCAGAAAGTTAATGATTATGAAATACGTATTCGTTTATACTCAGAAAGTTGTCACCGTGAAGTGTGAAGACTAAAAACTAACATTAAGAAAATGGGAAGGATTCTAAAATATACACTTTCGCCCAAAATGTGTACCAATGCTGTTGTAGAACCAAGTATCTCCATTTCTTAATGAGTCCCTCCCATGCACTCATTCAGGCAGCATCTGTGTTGGGTGGTGTCTGCCCTGTCAGGTCCTTCTCCACCCTTGAAGCTATTCGGGCTTTAGAAACTGACTTCTTCAGACAGGATGAGCCAGCTCCCCTACCCTCAGCTTTTGTGTGGATTAGGTCAGTGAGAGGTCGGAGGATGGGGAGAGAGTGAGGTTGGTGCATGTATGATCCTGGCTTCTTCCTTGTTGGGCTGCAGTTTGGCAGTTACTGCACCCCTCTTCCTAAGGTCAAAGTTCCTGCCAGGCATTCTGGTCCCCTAGCCTTGACTCTCACAGGCTAGCTTCTGAGAAAATTCCCTCCTCGCCCCTTTGGGCTTAGGAATGAGTGGTAATAGTTTTTCACTGCTGTCAATCCTAGGTTCCCCCATCACCCCTGTGGCTTCCTTTAATCCTGTCCACTCTTTTGTAAATATTCCCTTCATTAAAATCTCTTCAAATACCCTTTTAGTTTGTGCCTTACGTTTCCTGCTGGAACTTTCACTGATACAGGCATGCACCTAATTTATACATGCACTGCAGTGTATCGTCATTAAATATCTTAAAGGCTCCAGTGGCTTCTATGCACGTACTGAGTTTCCCAACTACACCGTAACAAATTTGAATACATATGCAACCACTTTGCCGTGTCCAGGAGGTAGTTTTCTTATATCTGTTCATGTCAAAACTCTTTAAATACATCTTATTTTATTCCTTCTTGTCCTTTCCCCTGTCATGGTAATTTTTCTGACCACCTACAATTATTATTCATTCTCCACCAATAGTTTTAACTTTCTTGAGTCATGACTCATTTGCGAACCAGATGAAAACATAATTTTTCTCCCAAGAATAGTACATAAAACGTATGTATAACAAATTCGCATATAATTTATTTTACTCAACTGGAAATTGATTTTGACCAGAATAATTTATTCTTGGACAAAATCATGTAAAATCTAATAGTGCCCTTCTGGAAAAATTGAAATAAATCTAATTTGTGCAAACAAAACAAAAACAAAAACCACCCCTCCTAAAAAGTAAACATTAACTCTGTCCAAATTAAGACTTCTGATATTAAACTTGAAAAAGAGGTTGACATAGCAATGTGAAAGTTATCTTGGGCACTAAATTGATTTTGATATTTTTATTTTGATGGCAGCTGGTGCTAAAAACTGTGACTCAATGGTGAGTTTTTGTCAAAGAACATCAAAATTTTCCAAGATTCTTTTGGGTTGAATTTATATACTGTTATTTCCTTTGTCCCCAAATCAATGAGTTTAACCTTGGCCAAGCTGGTATTATTGATTTTCTCTATGCCAGAAAAGAAAGGATTATGAATTCACATTGAAGTTTTAAAGTGTCTAAACAGAAGGAATCTGCAAAAGGAGCCTCTTTCCAGCAACAGAATGTAATAAGCAGTGCTTTCCATGAAAAATATTAAAAATTTGATTTTCCTTTGCCAACTTTCAATCCACAGAGGAATGAGTGAAAGTGAAGGAGACTCTCACAGTGAGTGAGTGTGTGTGATATTGAATAAGGAAAAGCTGATATATTTTCTCTTTTAAACAATCATTATGTTGATGAATGGTCTGTGGGGTAGAAAAGAAGGAATCACTTTTCCTTGAGTGTGTTTCAAGTATTCTAATAATTTCAGGGTTCGGTCAAGGGTGTCCCTAGAGTAAAAATTCTACCAGTATCTCTTTTCTCTTAACTTAAAGATTTTATTATTTGTAAGCAGAGTGAAGAGGAGGTCCATGTATCAGGTGGCCTGGTGGAGTGAGGAGGGTACACATGTAGGATAGCCCGGAGTGGGGTATCAGAGCATAAGCAGGGTGACAAGGGCATCCACATGGGGGCCAGTGGCCTGGCATGGAAGTATCAGAACAAAGTGGTTGAAGAGGGTATACATATGGAGTGGGGTTTCAGTGACTGAACACGGTACGGAGGACATCCATGTGTGGTCATATAAAGCCTTCGTGGATTAAGGAGGACATCTATGCAGGGGAGAAGGAGTAGTTTCAAAGATGGGAAACTGGTTACATATAGGGGAAATGTTTAAATAAGTAGCTATAATAAGGTTAACAGAAGCCAGATTTCTCACTGTCAGAAAAAGGAATTGCAAATACGGAAAAGGAGAAAGCTTGAATAAGCTTTGAAATTAAAAGATTTAAGTGTGAACTCATGGTTTTCAGTATATACAGACAGACATCTTAATAGCTGTAGATGTAAATGTGTGTGAATTTATACGCATTGCATATACATGTATTCCCAAGATTACTAATCTCTGTCCACTGACTGAGTGGCCCTGGGAGCAGTTACACTCTGAAAGCAATAAACACTCTAGGATTCAGACTTTGGTTTCTAAATACCATTCTTAAGGGAACCAGGCATCTTTGTATTGGGTTGGGTCTCCGTAAGATTGCATGGAAAAACCGGAATGAACTTTTTGGCCAACCCAATAGAAATGGATGATTACAGGTCTGTAACAAGGAAGGTACAAATGAGCTTGGAACATACGACAAAGCAAGGAAATGCTCAAAAAATAATGAGGACATGTTAAAGGACAGAGAAGCCACTTTGAAGGGGCTCCCACTGGCCAAATCTGTGTCAATTTGAGCTTCAAAATAAATTATGATAGTAATAGATTATAGCCTATAGAATAAAATGAATGGTGAGTCCACACTGATAAGAAATAAATGAATGAATAAATTAAAAGTTTGAAAGTACATCCTTATAAAGTATTATTAATTACATAGGGGGATAGATTAACTTCTGAGTTGAGAAGACTGGCAGAAATCATCCTAATCAAGTGACCAAAGTGAACATAACCAATAATAGAACAAATTGCAATCATGTACCATTTAATAGGACTACAGTGTAGCTTCTGTGTTATTTTTACTAAGATGTATAACCTGGATCTAGTCATAGGAAATACCAGACAAACCCAAACTGATGGATATTCTACTGGCCTGTGATTTTCTCCAGTGTAAAAGTCATGAAAGTTAAGACAGACAGTGTTCCAGATTGAATGAAATTAAAGAGACATTGATTCATGAAAAAACATGACTGGAGTGAGAAATTGATGGCATTAGTGTTTCAATATTAATTTTCTGATTCTGATGGTTGTAATGTGGTTATGTAGAGAACATCTTCTTTTTGGTAGGAAATACACACAGAAGTATTCAGGGGTAACGGAGCATTAGCTTGGCAACTTACTCTCAAATAGTTTAAGAAAAAGTTCTTTGTACTGTACCCGCAACTTTTCTGTAAGTGTGATTGTTTCAAAATACAAAATATGAAGGATTTTATGCCGGAGGCATTTGAATGGAAGCATGAAGAATGAGAGGATCTGGCTGAGCAAAGATGAAGATCATTCTAGGCTGAGGATACACGTGGGCTGGGTGGGCTATAACTGAATCTCCCACTTAGCCCCCTCCCCCAGTTGCCACTGCCTTGGTTCATATTTATCATTTCTGACCCAGACGATTGCAACAGCCTCCTAACAGGTCTTCCTGCCTCCAGACAAGGAGCACATAGATCTCATACTTATAAAAGCTGTATATGTTTATCACGGACATTTGTGATGAGACAGCAAGTTGAAAATGAGAGGTAAAAATTATCCATCATCGCACAACCCTAGTAGTACCTGGCAAATTTTCTACCGCACTCCCTACTCCCCCTATACACTCACAGAGATATCCAGGATAATTTTCTCTGTGTGTGTACTTTGCTTAATAATTGTATTACTATTATCTTGTCTGGCTATGAAATAATCTTTGAAAACATGATTTTTAAAATTACAGATATGTCATTATAGTTAGAAATTTAGACCTTTCACCCTATAATCAATAGGGCTGCAATGACATGGTTTTTGTGTCTTTAATTATTTTCTTAAGATAACTCCTCAAAGTGTAATTGAATCAAATGCTAAATATTTCAGGGACTTTTAAACAAATTGGTAAACTGTACTCCAGAAATAATATATCAATGTACACAGCTACTGGCCACAATGGGAAAGATACCAGAGACTTCCTTGTAAAAGTGAGTCATTTCACTGAGTTTAGGTTATGTTTTTTTTTTTTTTAAAGAATGCCCAAAGCATATCTTCAAATATCCTGCTTGCTCTTTAAACCCTGCATAGCTAAGAATATGAAGGGTGCTTTCTTAATTTCTCTTTCTGCTTGTTCATTATTAGTGTATAGAAATGCAACAGATTTTCATATATTTATTTCATATATTTATTTTGTACCCTGAAACTTTTCTGTGTTCATTTATTATTTCTAACAGGTTTTTTTTTTTTTGGTGGAGTATATATTTATAATAGTTTTTTTTGGTGGAGTCTATATATAAAGTCATCCCATCTGCAAATAGTGACAGTTTACTTCTTCCTTTCCAATTTGAATTCCTTTTATTTCTTTTTTGTGTTGTCCTTTTCTGGTTTTGGTATCAGGGTAATGTTAGTCTTGTAAAATGAGTTAGAAATCATTCTCATCTCTTTAATTTTTTTTTTTTTTTTTGCGGTAAACAGGCCTCTCACTGTTGTGGCCTCTCCCGTTGTGGAGCACAGGCTCCCGACGCGCAGGCTCAGCAGCCATGGCTCACGGGCCCAGCCGCTCTATGGCATGTGGGATCTTCTTGGACTGGGGCACGAACCCGTGTCCCCTGCATCGGCAGGCGGACTCTCAAACACTGCGCTACCAGGGAAGCCCATCTCTTTAATTTTTTTGAAGAGTTTGAGAAGGATCAGTATTAAGTTTTCTTTGAATGTTTGGTGAAATTCACCTGTGAAGCCATCTGTTCAGGACCTTTACTTTTTGAGAGATTTTTATTACTGTTTCAAATCTCTTTACTAGTGATTGGTCTATTCAGATTTTCTATTTCTTCATGATTCAGTCTTGGAAAGTTGTATGATTGATCTGAATAATTAATCCATTTCTTCTAGACTGTCCAAATTGTTGCTGTATAGCTATTCAAAGTATTCTCTTACTAATAATCCTTTGTATTTATGTGGTAGCTGTTGTAATTTCTCCTCTTTCGTTTTTGATTTTATTTATCTGAGCCTTCTCTCTTTTTTTTCTTAGTGAGTATAGCTAAAAATTTGTCAATTTTGTTTATTTTTTCAAAGAACCAGCTCCTAGTTTCATTGATCTTTTCTATTGTCTTTTTAGTTTGTATTTCATTTATTTCTGCTCTAATCCATATTATTTCCTCCTTCTACCACTTTGATCTTTGTTTAGTCTTTGTTTCCTACTTACTTTAGGTGTAAGTTTAGATTGTTTTTGAATTTTTTCTTGAAGTAGGCCTGTATTGCTGTAAAGTTTCCACTTAGTATTATTTTTGCTATATCCCATAGATTTTGGTATGTTGTATTTTTATTTTCATTTGTCTTCAAGTATTTAAAAATTTCTCTTTTGATTTCTTCATTGGCCCAATAGTTCTTTGATAGCATGTTGCTTTTAGCCTCCACATATTTGTGATTTTCCCAGCTTGCTTCTTATAGTCGATTTCTAGCTTTCTATTTTTGTGGTTGGAAAAGATGCTTGTTATTTTAATCTTTTAAAATTTATTGAGACTTGTTTTGTTTCCCATCATACGGCCTAACTCTGAGAATGTTCCATGAACACTTGTATTCTGCTGCTTTTGAGTGGAATGGTCTGTATATATCTGTTAAGTCTATCTGTTCTAATGTTTCATTTAAGGCCAGTGTTTCCTTGTTGGCTTCTGTCTGGATGATCTATCCATTGACGTAAGTGCAGTGTAAAATTTCCCTGCTATTGTTGTGTTGCTGTCAATTTCTCCCTTTAGGTGTGTTAGTAATTGTTTTATATATTTTGGTGCTCCTAAATTAGGTGCATACATATTAATAAATTTGTTTCTTGATGGATTGTCCCCTTTATTATTATATGTTGATAATTTTGATCTGTTACTTTTTTAGCTTGAAATCTGTTTTGTCTGATATCAGTATGGCTACACCCACTTTCTTTTAGCTGTCATTTGCTTGGAGTATCATGTCCCAACCCTTCACTTTGAGCCTATGTTTGTCTTTAGAGCTGAGATGAGTATCCTGGAGGCAGCATATAGTTGGGTCTTGTTTTTTATTCCAGCCAGCCACTCTGTGTCTTTTGATCAGTGAATTCAATCCATTTATATTTAGGGGGTGAATATTGATAAATGAGGACTTAGTACTGCCATTTTATCTTTTGTTTTCTGGCTGCTCTATGTCTTCATTATTTCTTTTTCTTTGTGTTTCTGTCTTCTATTTTAGTTTGATGATTTTCTGTGATGTTTTTGTCAGTTTCATCTTTTTTATATTTTGTGTCTCTGCTCTAGATTTTTGTTTTGTGGTTACCATAAGGTTTGTATACATGCCTCATAGATAAAATGTCAGTTTTCTGCTGATAGCATCTTATCTTCATTTGCCTATATAAGTTCCATTCTTTTCCTCTTCCTTTTTTATGTTTTTATTGCCACAAATTATCCCTTTTTATTTGTGGGTTCATTTCAAATTGAAGTAGCTATAGTTATTTTCAGTGATTTTCCCCCCTTTAACCTTTATACTGTAATTGTGTTTAACAACCTATTCAGATATAGAGTTGCACTTTTCTGATTGTCTATTTATCACCTTACTCAAAGTTCTGTTTACTTTTGCCTTGTGTTTCAGGTAGAAGAGTTCCTTTCAACATCTCTTGTAAGGTAAGTCTGGTGGTGATGAACTCCCTCAGATTTTGTTTGTCTGGAAAGTCTTTATTTCTCCTTCATATTTGAATGGGAACTTTGCTGGATAGAGTGTTCTTGGCAGACAGTTTTTATCTCTCAATATTTTGAGTACACCATTCCACTCTCTCCTGGCCTGTAGAGTTTCTGCTGAGAAATATACCGATAGCCTAATGGAAGTTCCTTTGTAAGTTACTGTCTTTTTATCCCCTGGCTGCCTTTAAAATTCTTTTCTTTAATCATTGATTTTTGATAGTTTTAATATGTGTCTTGGAGAAGGTCTTTGTTTGCATTGAGATAATTAAGTGTTCTATTAGCCTTGTGGACTTGTATATCCAGTTCCTCCCCCAGGTTTGGGAAGTTCTCAGCTGTTATTTCTTTTAATAAGCTCTCTGCTCCCTCCTTCTGGGATATGCTTATCTTTTTAAAAAATTAATTAATTTTAATTTTTGGCTGCATTGGGTCTTCATTGCTGCACGCAGGCTTTCTCTAGCTGCAGCGAGTGGGGGCCACTCTTCGCTGTGGTGTGTGGGCTTCTCATTGTGGTGGCTTCTCTCGTCACACAGCACGGGCTCCATGCACGCCGGCTTCAGTAGTTGTGGCACAGCTGTGGCGCACGAGCTTAGTTGCTCCATGGCATGTGGGATCTTCCCGGACCAGGGCTCAAACCGGTGTCCCCTGCACTGGCAGGTGGATTCTTAACCACTGCACTACCAGGGAAGCCCCTGGGATACAATTATCTTTATGTTACCTTTTCTAATGGAGTCAGGTAGTTCTCATAGAGTTTCTTCATTAAAAAAACTTAGTTCTCTCACCTCTTCTACCTGAATCATTTCTAGATTTCTATCTTTGGGTTCACTAGTCTCTCTTCCATATAGTCTGCTCTATTTCCAATGATTTTCTAATGCATTTTTCATCTCATTTATTGAGTTCTTAAGCTGCAGAATTTCTGTCTTGTTCTTTTTTAGAGTTTCAGTCTCTTTGGTAAAATATTATTTGTGTTTGTTAATGTTATTCCTGAGCCCACTGATCTGCCTCTCTGAGTTTTCTTGTAACTTAAGTTTCTTCACGACAGCTGTTTTGAATTCTCTATCAGATCACAGTCTTTCATGACTTTAAGTTTGGTTTCTGGAGAATTGTCATTTTCTTCTTGTGGTTCTGTGTGACCAAGGGTTTTCATGGTGATTGATAAGTTATTCCTTTGCCAGTGCATGTGAAGTAGCAAACGCCTGTCTTCTTTAGGTAAAGCTTTTTTTGCAAACTTGATTCTATCAAGTCAACAGGTTGGTAATTAGAGGCCTTTCTTTCGTCTTTCAGTAGGTGGCGCTATAGCACAAGTTTTTGGTTTCTCTCAGCTGCGCTTCCTCAGGGTGTATTTGAGAATTGGCACTTCCCATCCTCTACTGCCTCTGCCAGAGGTGTTGCGGTGTCCTTGTCATCATTGCTTGTGCCTCTGGGGCCGCCGGAGCCTTGTTGCTTCCAGTGTCCCTGCTGTTGCTGGTGTTGTCATCGGGGGCACGGGGATGGTCGACGCCTCTGCCATGTCTGGGGTTGCCTGAGTCGCGGGCACCACCACTGTGGTGAGGGATGGCAGGTGAGCCAGGGCTTCAGGTGCCTCTGCCACATCTGGGATTGTCAGGTTTGAGAGTGCCACCTCCACTGCACCTGGTTCCCTGTGACTGCAGGTGCTACTGTGTTGGGCGGCCAGAGTCGTGTATGTCACCTCTGCTGCTGTTCCTGCATTCTCTGGGGCTGCGGCTGGGATGGTGGGCACCACCTCCATTGTTCCCCCGGTTCTGTCTCCTCTGTATGTTCCAATCCACTCACCTTTAGATCTACAGCCGTGTGGATCTCTCTGGCATCCTGGTGTCTTGGGCAGAGGAGCCTTTGTTGAGTTATGGATGTTTTATTTTAATTGTAGATTGAAAGGGAGAGAGGCAACGGGAGCATCTCATGAAGCCATGATGCTGATGTCACTACAGGAATAAGTTTCCTTACAGACATTTAAGAAAGGAATCCTCTAGCAATGCCTTGCACCTGCAAATCTCACTAGGCACACCTAAGACGATAGTTCCCAGTCCAGCTGAGCCTGCTACATTTTCTCTGCAAACCAATTTATGCTCTTATACCTCCTATCCTGGCTCCCCAGTCACACATGCATAGAGGAATCATTTTGTTCTCCAAAGCGCAGCTGCTCAGACTGTGATCTGTGGATCAGCAGCACTCCATAAAGAATTTTTAATCCATTTCACTCACAGAATTAAAACAGCATTAACTTATGAATAATGCTTCAACCATTACTTGTGCTACTTTAAGAAGATGGTAGGGCTTCCCTGGTGGCGCAGTGGTTGAGAGTCCGCCTGCCGATGCAGGGGACACGGGTTCGTGCCCCAGTCCAGGAAGGTCCCACATGCCGCAGAGCGGCTGGGCCCGTGAGCCATGGCCGCTGAGCCTGTGCGTCCGGAGCCTATGCTCCTCAACGGGAGAGGCCACAGCAGTGAGAGGCCCGCGTACCGCAAAAAAAAAAAAAAAAGAAGAAGAAGATGGTAATTGAAACATAAGATTATTCAAGTAGTGTAAAATTTTACAGTTAATAAAAGTTCCTCTAGCTACAGTAGGTAAAATTTTTTTTAATTATTGCAAAATAAAAAAATTATGATGCTATGTTAAAAATCATAATGACGGCGTCGAACAAAAAAATTTCTTATACTTCGTTGACATTATCGCTCTGCTTTGTAGATTATCTGCTTTGAGGATTCCATGAAGTAAAATTTAAAAACATTTAAAAATGGTTTCGGTTTCTGTTCCTGTCCAACACAATGATTAGCTTCTTTATCACCCGGTCAACATACGCTCACATAATCCAGACTCACTTTGGTGCCACTGTAGGCAAAATGCAATTAGGAAGGAAAATTTACTGCTGAACTCATCAGACAACAAGGTCCCCGAACATGTATAAATGACTTTCGATTATCCACGACTTTGCATTCTCTCATCAGCAGAGACAACTGGAAGCTGAGTGAAAACAATTTTATTTGCAAAATCAGGGTAACCTCTCATAGATAGCCATGATACCTTCCTTTCCGAGTTTAGAGAGTTCCTATATGGTTTCTATAATCTGTAAAGATTCTGAAGAGGATTAAGCCTACAGGAGAAAAAGGGTGAAATAATCAGTTTAAGAATAAGTATTTATGTGTGCTGTTATTATCATCATGTGTGTGTGGGCGTATTCTGATTAGACTTTATTAACAAAAGTAGGCAGCAGCCCAGATGTGACCCATGTCTTGTAATTTGCTAACTGCTAACCTTAAAGATACTCAGAGATGACCTGGCTGCCTGAGGGGACTATGGCCCTGTCTGCTCCTCTGTGAGATGGAACCTGTCCCAGGGGCTGGTGCTGTGCTTAGAGCTGTGCACATGGGTGGCACAGGGCACTGTGTTGGAGAGTTTCTAACCAAGTGGTGGGTGCAGAGGCCACAAGGTGAGGGCTGTGCTGACGTAAGCTGAGCTTTCCTAATAAAAAGCACCAGATGCTTTATTCCAGATCAGGCTCAACTCTCCTAATCCCCCCTGCTCCCCCCCCACCCCACACACACACATGGTTTCTGGGCCCTGGGTGGGCATTGTCGTTGCTGGCCCCCTAGGAGCCCTGTGCTAGAAATGAACCAGTTGTATGTCTTCCAGGAGTCCAATGCGTCTTGCACCTGCATCTCCAGGTTCTCTTGGGTGAGGAAGTTTTTCATCTTCTCCTGCAGTTGTAGCACTTCCAGCTCCTAGAGTCATGTCCAGGCCTGTGCCTCTCCAGCCTGGAGGGCCCTGTCCTCGGCCTGCTGCTACCCCTGCTCCAGGTTCTTGGCCTACTCCCAGGCCGTCAGCTCCCGGCACTCACTGATGGCCTTCAGCACCTTGAGCTCTGCCAGGACCCAGCCCAGGCTTGGTCCGCCTTCTTCTGCACTTTGGGCACTAATTTCAGCCTGAGGACCCACACAGTCTGGCAGTACTGAGGGTAATGCTGGGTCCACATGGAGAACTCCACAGGATCCACCATGGATGGGTCCCCACGCACCTGACCTTGGACTTGGCCTGCGGGGCGTGTGGCGGGTCTTGTGGCCGCTCACCGGAAGCAGCAGTGGGGCGCGCTCCCGGGTCCTATTTCATCATCATTTTTACGTCAAGCCTCAAATTCGGTATTATTGTTGCCATTTTATAGATGAGAAAACCAAGGACCTTGACCCAGGGAGCCCTGCAAAGAATCCAGGTTCTGCCTTACAGCCGGGGCTCAGTGATCTTTTGCAAGTAGAATATCAATACATGGAAGCAATTGTCACTTTAGAATTTGAAAGAACTTTATCAGATTAGTTATTCTGTTTTTTCCCCTGTAGCTGTATTGAAGGCTGCTGTGCTCCGGGCAGGGTGCTAGGAATACAATAGCATTAAGACAGTTTCTGTCCTTAAGAAGCTTAACCTTTAGGTTAAGAAGTTGCAGTTGGGAGTGACAAAAAACCCAACTCAATGTGACTTGAGGACAAATAGGGAATGTATTAACTCACCTATCATTAAACAGTCCAGGCACAAGACTGGTTTCAGATTGACCTAGGGCTTCAAATGATGTTCTCTGTCTTCCCATTTCTTAGTCCCACTTTATTTTTGGCTCATTCTTCAGCCTCCTGTTTTGCGATGACTTCTGGTATGAGTCTGTATTCAGGCTCCCCAGTCTAAGTTTCACTGTGTCCTATTAGCTCCCTTTGGGCACACGCCCATCCCTGAACCAAGCACTGGGGCTTGGAGCATGGTTGGCACTAAAATGGCTTTGCTCTAAATCCCGTGTGGGATCTCTGCGTTGGGCGGAGTCAACGCCCTCAGAAACACTGAGCTTATTGTAAGAGAAGGGGCAGTCTCCCAGAGAGAAATTTATCTACCAGGAGGAAGATCTATAAAAGCTTGGGGGTGGGGGAAAAGTCTACAACAGAGGTGAAAGCATTAAGAGACTAGACAGACTCTACAAAGCACAGGATCCTGCAGAGACACATAAGAGGAACACCTGATTCAGTACTGGCCAGGTCAGGGAAGTAGACCTGGGGAAATAGTGCTTAAGCTGAAACCTGAAAGACAAGTGGGGGTAACAACCTATCCTGGGCTAGAGAGGTAGGCAGAGGCCAGATCAGACAGGTCCTGGAGTTCACGTGATGGAATTGAAACTTTATCATGAGGGCAATTGGAATAGATGATTGCCTATTTTATCAGTAGGGCACTTGGAATGCAGATCACCTTCTGCATCATAAGCATTTGTTTTGGAATCTTCCCTACTTTTTCTTCATATTTTTATCTTAACTTCTCTCTGTTCCTATTTGCTATCTTAACGCCAGCTGGCACTGTTTCCTACATATCACTTTTTCCTTGCCACACACATCTACTTGGATTCAGGAGGTCATTCTAGCATAAACTCTGGTGAATTGACCCAGGGGAATTTCTAGATTCCTAAACTGAATAATGGTCTTAACAAAACATTACCGTCTATGGAGGAATTTAATATTTGACAGAAGTGTCATTTAAATTTAAAGGTGATTTATTCATGAAAGAAGTTGGGACCACTTAGTAGCCATCGAGAAAAACAAAATATTAGATCCTTACCTCACACCAAATAAATACCAAATGGATTAACCACTTACATACAAAAAAAATCTTCTATTAATAGTGACTTATAAATATGAAACAAAACCTAAGATTGATTAATTCACTAATTTATTAAAATGAGACAATTCTGTAAGGCAAAAATTATCCTTAACAAAGTCAAAAGAGAAATGCCATACTACAAAAAATACATGCTATTCAGATTATGTATTTCATTAGTATTAAAAGAGTTCCCCAAAATCAATCAGAAAAAGGAGAACCACCCCAAAAGGAAAACCTTACAGAGAATATAAACAGAGTTCACAGAAAGGAATGCTAATGTTTTTTAAACTGGGAAAAAAAAAGTCTTATAATTGAAAGGAAGGCAAATGAAACTACCATGAGATTCTATTTTTTACTTATCTGATTATCAAAAATCATCAATTTTGGTAACGCACTGTGCCTGTGACAGTGGGGGAAATAGGCACTCCTATACACTGCTGTTGAGAATTTCAAGATGTTCCAGAGAAGAATCTGGCAACAGCTATCAAAATTACCAATTCATGTACACTTTTGACCAGCAAATCCACTTATAGGAAAGTTGTTTCTACAACGATATGTATTGAATCATTGTAACAGCAGAAGTTTGCAGAAACAAACAAAAAATCCAACCCTCCTAAATATCCTTTATTACCACACTAATTAAATAAATTATGGCACATGTATACCTGAAATATGATGCAGCCATTACAAATAATAATGCAGCATGAAATAATCTCCAAAATATAGGAGAAAGAAGTGGGGTGTAGAACAGTGCATACAGTATGATACCACACGTGTAAACTTTATGCTAGGACATGCATTTGGTAGCTCTGGTAGAATACACAAGAAATTGATTTTGTTGACTGCCTCTAGGGAGAGAAACTGGTGGCTGAAAGAGGTGGGAGGGACAGTTGCTCCATGCATATATTACCCATCCTAAAAATCTCCTTCCCCAAGTACAACTGCCCTGTGATGCTCTGAAGGTCAGCTGACCCCTCTTACTTTTTTCGTCTTCTCCTGAAATGAAACTATCTCTCCTTAATGCTCACATCTTCCAAAGACTATGTGCCCTGTTATCTAATGATCTTTATATAAGACCCTTTGTAAAGTATAAAACACTGAATACCGGTAAGGAATAACTATTATCAATACTAGTCTGATATCTTGAATTGTATTAATTTGACAAGCAAAGCAAGGAAAAGTTGGAGTAGAAAAATAAATTTCCCTGATCTTAAGTAGATTTAAGCGTTCCTCTCTTCTGTGTATTTTGCCTTTCCTTGTCAGAGAAAGAACCACAACTTCCCGAGGTTTAATACGGTGCTTAGCTCACTGTGGGTGTTTAACACCCACATGTTAAATAATAATAACAGCTATTTATGGATCATTGCCCTACCTGATAATCCTTTCCCTCCATTGAGTCACACCTTCTAGCAAGCCATTTTTAAAATGTATTCCTAACTAAATTAAGGTGCAATAACTCACAGTGAGAACTGTTATTTATATAAAAAAGAGAACTGGCACAGAACCAATGATTTAAACTGCAACTTTCCAATTCTTTCTTGGTGGCATTAATAATGGTGGCCTTTGGAAATGTCTTGTCTTTTATCAAATACCATATTGTAATTGTGATAGGCTGGCTCAAGGGTAATCTTCTCAGTTGCTGTTTTTTTTTCCCTCCCCTTTGCTTTTATATTTTGTGATATGCCATGGGGGAAGGGCATCAAAGGGAATAATAATCTAATTTTAACCTTTAATTGTTCTTGCTGTTTAACTATGTCTCTGGTTTCACAGCCTTCCTGCTCATTAAGCTATATCCCTCCTCTGCTATGGCCCATGAGTCCCTGGGGGCTGAGATAAATGATCTCTGAAGGTCAGACACTACATGTTCCTTTAGAAAAGATGTATATTTTATGTGTCTTGTATTGTTTTTGTTTGTGAAGAATTGTCTGTTTAATAAACTTGAATAAAATATTAACCCTTTAAAAGGATAAAAATTCTCTAGGTCCTTTAAGAATATGTCCATGGAGCTGAGTTTCTGAAACTCTGGTTTAATAAAAATGCATAGTCGTATCTCTAAGGCATCACAAAACTGGTTATTCTTACCTGGCATGCCTTTTCTCTGCCTGGCAAACTCCTACTCAACCTTCAAAACTCAGCCCAAATGTCATCTCCTTTCTGAATCTTTCCCCAGCAAAGATGGGCAGCCCCCTCTCTGCTCCCAGGCCACCTTTCAACCCTGCAGCTCTTCTCTTGAGCTCTGTACTTATCTGCTTTTGTGCCTGTACCTCCCATCAGACTGTGGACTCCTTGTCAGCAAGAGTGTTTCTTATTCATCTTGGAGTCCCCAGTGACTGGAGCATAGGAAGTGCTCAACAAATGTCTCTTGAAGGAAGGAATGAATAAATTATTGGAAGTAATAAGTCCTGGGTTCTAGTCTCAGGTCTGCTGCCAATAATGTGTGGTCCGAGCAGCTTGATTAACTTTTCCAGACTTTGATTTTCTCAAGTATAAAATGAAGGAATATTTTAGAAGCTCTCTTAGGCCTATTTGATGATTTTGTTTTCTTACTTATTATTAAGACTATTAAGACTATTAACTCCTTTGGGCAGGGATTCTATCTTCTGTGTCACCGTACATAGCACACTGTTTCATAAATATTTGTTAAATTGCTCGGAAAAACATGAATCAAAAAAGTAACTTATGATTAAATTGTTGGGCAAATGACTGGTGTCAAATGACTGGTGTCACCTCAAACCAAGGGGCTGGTCCTTTTGCATGGTTAGCTTTGAAAGAGCATTCGTTACATAGAATTTTTTGTTCATATTTTTATGCATCTTCAAATGTGAAGAGCACCTATGAAGCAGTGGCAGCAGCCAGGCCTCAAAGAGACAACAGTTAATGAAAATAAATGATAATCACTATCATGAATGGATATCACTTATTGAGCACTTATTTTGTGCCAGGTAAATTATATACATTAATTTTAAACACAACTTTTCAAAACCTTAGAAAACGATCAAACAAAACCTTAGAAAAGTTATGTAACTTGCTGTTCCAATTATCTATTGCTATGTAACAAAACCTCCCAAACAGAATGGTATATAACAACAACTGTTTTATCACGCTCCTGGATTCTGTGGGTCAGGAATTCAGACACAGCATGGTGGGTGTACTTTGTCTCTGCTCCTATTTGTAATCATTCCTTGAATTATTTACTTATACCTAGCCTGGTGTGTGTGTGTGTGTGTGTGTGTGTGTGTTTGTGTGTGTGTGTATGTACACACGCTAGGAACCCCTAGATGGACTGACCTGGCTGTTGGCATTGCCTGGGAAGGTGAGCCTGGGATGAAGCGTGATGCCTTCTAGGCCAGTGGTCCTCAACTCTGGCTGCATGTACATTAGAACCATCTGGGAAACTTGTACAAAATGCTAATGACTATAACCCCTCCCAGAACTCCTAAGTCAGAATCTATGGGGGTAGGGCCAGACACTGATATTAAAAAAAAAAATTTCCCAGATGAATAAAACATGCAGTCAAGTTTGAGAGCTACTGCACTAAGGAATTCAAATGCTTTCAGTTGCGTATCATTGAGACTCTCTGGAGTGGCACTTATAGAAGAAGGAGGAGTGGGATAGACTCCATGCCAGGAATGAGAGCCTCGTTATCAGACAGGGAACTTTACGTAGAAGGTGAGGAGACTCAGAAATGCCTAGCGTCAGAGGTCAGCCAGCTCTGGTCCCACTTTGGGCCAGAGCAGCAGTGAGCATGTCCCAGGATTGAAGGAGGAGCATCTCGGACAGCTCCCCTGACAGGGGTAGGAAGCCCAGGATGCTGAGTCCCTCAAGGCAAGGTTGGTCTGGAGGGCTTCATATGGGGCACGGAGGGGGCCAGTGATGGGGAACTTGACTTACAGACGCAATGGAAATGAGGCAGAAGGTGATATTAATTGAGCAGATTTGGCTCTGAAGCAACAGCTGGGGCAACACAGTCCAGGGGTGGATGGAACACAGTAAATCTGGAGGATATATTTCTAACGATGTTCCTTTTCATTTCTTTTAATGGTACTATATTGTTTCCTTTGTTAATTTTAAATGATCAGTTATAATTTTAAGAGAAAGTCGTCATTCTTATAAATGAAATAATTCTTCCTAATCGCAGAGCATTAAAAAATATAAGGATACCAAAATTAATAAATATTTGGTATTTGTAAAGGTTTCTTTTGCTGAAGTTTTCATTTAGTTCTTCAGTACTGTGAATCACTATTTTAAGAGAATTTAAGACACTTTGAAGCCTTTTGTTCCAACTGTAATTTACCATTGTTGTAAAGAGAAGTCAAAGTAATACAGTGTAATCCCACCATGTCCTCATTTACCTTAGTCAAATCTGACTACCCATGCTTGAAAAAAAAATACAAAGGCAGAGGAAAGAAGAAACAGTTTAAATACTGCAAAAGAGTCTGCTCTATCACTAAATGAGTGTATCACATTTTCTCGCGTCTCTCACATTGAGAGCATCTTGCTATGCTGATTGTGATCTTTGTGTTTATTGCTTAGACCACATATTTATGCATATTTATTACCGAATACAGTTATAACATAAAGCTGCAAATATTTATGTACATTGTACTTTAGGGGCAACGTGCAGGAAGTTTGCGAATAATTGTAAATATACTTGATTTTTGTCTTGCGGGCTAATAATACAACCACCCCAAACCACATGATACGATTCCAATGCATATTATTTTATTCCTACAGCTGAGCTTTCTTTATAATCACATGATTTCGTTTTCAGAACTGGAGGACTGGTTATTGTCAGGAAGCCTTCCTTTGCATGCATTGCCCCAGGTAAGGTGCCTTTCTTCTGTACTCCATAGCACCCAGTGCAACTCCTCTTCTAGAGTTTTCTAGAATTATGTCCTGACTTGTACAGCAATTTTTACTTGTCTATTTGTCCTACCCCTAAGACTGTGAAGGCCTTGGAAAGAGAGTTTGTTCATTGTATTTCCAAAGCCAGACCTAGTGTTTGGTGTATACTAGGTACTTGGCAAGTATTTACAGGACAAATGATGATATTAATCTCTCTATATCTATGTCTGACCAGTTTCACAGCTGCCTAAAACGATGTATGTTCAACCCCTGCCATTTCGGACCCAAGCAACTTCAGGCAAATGTTTTTTGATTTTTTTTTCTTTAACCTGCTCCAGGGTTGAAAACCACACACCACATTTTATAAACTGTTCCAATTGTTCATCACCAAGAAATTCTCCTTCATGTGCAAACAAAATCTCACCTGCTTTGTGTTCACATCTTCTTTGCCCACTCTGTGAACTAGTAAAAGGTACATGAAAACATGCTCTCAGGAAGGCAGTTCTTACTTTGAAGATTAGCCTTGGGAATTAAAGGCGAAACAGAAGCACAAGGCATGGAGTGTCGATTTATTGTTTCTGTGTGACTGACGTCAGCCTCAGTAGTCTTTGGTGCTGATAGTACCCTTCCCCATGGATGTATTCATGTTCATGCATCTGTTTCCCTGCACATTTTTCAGTGTTTGCAGATGCTCAGAGTCTGGGGCTGAGACGTGTTCCCTTCGGGAAGGAGTTAATAAACCTACCGAGGGCTGCGGTAGACCAGGGACATTTTCACACCTTCCATGGATGGGGCCACACATACCATTTCAGATTTAATTTGTCTCCACTCTTAATTCCAGGCACTTACATCACATTTTTAACTATTTAGCAGGTGCATGTCAACCTGTGACTTTGCTATGACAGTCAAGGTACAGAAGTAGCCACGTGTTAAGGGAATCTGGAGTAATTAAAGGGCTCAGATTTAAAAGGGCTTATTCAGATGAGCTCTGCAAAGGACTTGAATTTAGACTAGGGTTTTTTTTGGCAGCACTGCATGGCATGTGGGATCTTAGTTCCCCGACCAGGGATCGAACCCACACCCCCTGCACTGGAAGCACAGAGTCTTAACCAACTGGACTGCCAGGGTCGTCCCTAGGTTAAAAAATGTGGAATATGCCCTCATCTTCACTTGCCACCCATTTCTGATATCAGGATACATGCAACGATGCATATCTCTGTGTGTGCCCATGTCCACTTGCATGTGCACACGTGGACATTACAAAGCCTACAGGCAAAATGAAGGTGCCAGTCACTGCTCAGTGGAATGACCTCATCCCTCCTCTCCTTCTCAGCGCCCTGCTCCTGGCTCTTCTCCCAGAATCAGACCTTCCTAACAGCCATGGAGACACCTCTGGCCAACCGCTCTGACACGCTTGGCAAAATAAGGGCATGGAAGTGAATCATTAAACTCGCTGATAAGGAGGAGAAAATTAATTAGAATAACCAGATGCTCAGGAAAAGAGTAATAAAATTTGATCCCAAGCTTGGACAAATTAAAGTCATATAATTGATTTTCATCACACCTTAGTCTCATTTAAGTGGGATGTGAAAGAGTGGGAAAGAGTTAAAGTCGGGTAGAATAATAAACCGAGTCAGAAAAAGCATTCTCTTTTATTTCACATGTGATCTCGCATTGAAATGTTTAGCATTATAATTAGGTCTGACTTTTTTAATTGTAAAGGCATGAAGAGAGGATTTGAAAACATGAAAAAAAAACCCATTCGACTTCCATAGCAACAAGAGATTTTCTGAATCAAGTGAACAGCAGGAATATTAAAAAAAGAAAACCTGACTCCCCAAATACTGGAAGCTGATTTGAAACCAAACTGTGAAAGAATATAGTAGTATTTGGAAATATGGCCAGGCTCTCTTGATAGTTCCTCGCTTTGTTTTTATCACTGGCACGGTATTATTCTCTACTTATAATTAGATAAACATACAGTGTATGTATAAAGCAATTCAGAACCTGTATTCTGACTCACCAGTGTGGGGAAAAGAACTGTTTTTTAGTATGGTTTTTCCGTGACTGAAGTGGTGGAAATAAAATCAACAGCTGCAGTGGCAGATATCTGAAGGCATAGAGTGTTAGCATTAGGTATTAGGAGAGGGGACTGAGGCCATTATGACCATCAGAGTGTCTAAGATTAGAAGTCCCAGGAAATTGTAGGGCTGGGAGAGAAGCAGACAGGAAACGGAGGCTTGAAGATTAAGTGACTGGTCCCGCATCACCCGGAGAGGTGTTAAAGCCCATTAGAATCCTGTTCCTCTGACATCCTTTCATTAACCTCCACTTTCCGGGTGGGGTCGTCCCTGTTCCACTGCTCTCGCCACCTGCAGCTCCACAGAACTTGACAGGACATCTGTGACGACAGAGCATTTGCCCGAGTTGAGTCCTAAAGAGACTCTAACTGGTCAGGGTCACCCGCTGGAATAATGGGAACCCCAAATATAAGCTTTACAAACTTGCCGGCCGAATCTTATCCTGATTTATCTGGACAACTTCTGCAGTGTGCCACTTAAGTTTGCTTTTTAGACAGTCTGCCTTTCTGTTACCGAGTCTTTTTTTTTTTGCGGTACGCGGGCCTCTCACTGTTGTGGCCTCTCCCGTTGCGGCGCACAGGCTCCGGATGCGCAGGCTCAGCGGCCATGGCTCACGGGCCCAGCCGCTCCGCGGCATGTGGGGTCTTCCCGGACAAGGGCACGAATCTGCGTCCCCTGCATCGGCAGGCGGACTCTCAACCACTGCGCCACCAGGGAAGCCCTGTTACCGAGTCTTAAGCTTGTACTGCTCGCCCCCCACCAGGCCAATAATCGAAAGATGAGCTGCTGGGGCAAGGAATAACGACTTTATTTGAAAAGCTGTCAAACCGAGAAGATGGTGGGATCATGCCCCCAAAGAACCATCTTGCCTGAGTTAGAATTCAAGCTCCTTTCATACTAGAAGGGGAGGCAGTAAAGTCAAACACTTCCTGGTTCCCATCAGCCTCCAGAGGTAGTGTGTTGATTTCTTCCTCTCTGCAGTCATTCACAGGTGGGCCTGGTCAGGATGTTTCCTGTGAGCTAAACAAAGGTATTCTAGCTTAACGCTCATTACCTGGGAAGCAGAGTTCCCAGAGATGGGCCATTACATATAATTTAAACTTATAGACGACATCCCTTTAGTGATTAACTTGTAATAGAATACAAAAGGTTCTTCCCTATTACATTTCAACTTATTTGTAATTTGGGTAGAATTGACTGGCTTTCTTACTAGTACCCAAGAATGTAGTGATACTGGGGAAGAAGGTCACTGCTGTCAAAGCTGGACACTCAGAGCTGTCTGGCCTCCAACAGCTTTATCTCCCCACTTGGCTGAGATGGGACTGGAAAGCCAGGGCTCCCATTGCTGACCTTGCCTCCAGCTTGATTCTCTTTCCAATCATTGCATAAAAGAGGGTTAAGAGAGGTTCAACATCTGTCAGGAAGTTATATAAAACTTGCCCCTTCTTCCTCACACATACCCTTGTTTCTAATCTTTTCACCACTGGACTATCTACCCACCTGCCTCAGCTGAAGCTCTGTCATCCTGCCTGGGATGGTTAATTTTACGTGTCATCTTGGCCAGGCTGTGCTACCCTGATATTTCGTCAAATGCTAGTCTAAATGTTTCTGTGAAGGCATTTTTTTTTGTATTTAAAAAAGTTATTTTATATTCATACACTGGCATACTATATAGCAATGAGAATAAACAAAGCACAACTGCACACAATGTGGGTGAGTCTCTAAAGGTTCTGGCCACCAATTCCAGTGTGTGTGTGTGTGTGTGTGTGTGTGTGTGTGTGTGTGTGTGTGTTGAGGGCGATTCCCCATACCAAGGAGAAATTCTCCAACACTAAAATTTTTTTTAAATAAATTTATTTATTTATTTTGGCTGTGTTGGGTCTTCGCTGCTGCCTGCGGGCTTTCTCTACTTGTGGCAAGTGGGGGCTAATTTTCGTTGCGGTGCGCGGGCTTCTCATTGCGGTGGCTTCTCGTTGCAGAGCATGGGCTCTAGGCGTGTGGGCTTCAGTAGTTGTGGCATGCAGGCTCAGTAGTTGTGGCACGCAGGCTCAGTAGTTGTGGCGCACGGGCTTAGTTGCTCTGCGGCATGTGGGGTCTTCCTGGACCAGGGCTCGAACCCGTATCCCCTGCACTGGCAGGCGGATTCTTAACCACTGCGCCACCAGGAAAGTCCCAACACTATAATTTAACTCAATTCTGACCTATCTTTGCTGAGATAGCATCAGATCCCACAGGTTAAGGGGTCACTCCTACAAGACTGCCCTCCCAACTTCAGATGCCAGTCCCAAGTCCAGATTGTCACCTGTGCTTCTGACTTCCCTGCTATAGATTGGAAGTTGCAATGAACCCCTCTCTGGGTTTAATTAATTTGCTAAAGTGGCCCACAGAACTCAGAGAGACATTTTACTTACAAGATCACTGGTTTATTATAAAAGGCTATAACTCAGGAATAACCAGATGGAAGAGATACATACACAGGGCAAAGTATGGGGAAAGGGTGCAGAGTTTCCCTGCCTGTGAAGGCATTTTTTAAGATGAGACTAACATTTAAATCAGTAGACTTTGAGTGAAGCAGATCACCCTTCCTAATGAGGGTGGGCCTCATCCAATCAGTGGAAGGCTTTAAACGAAAAAATACTGATGCCTTCCAAGAAAGAGGAAATTCTGCCAGCACACTGACCTTGAGCTCAAGCTGAAACATGAACTCTACCCTGGGTCTTGAGCCTGTTGGCAACTGCTCTGTAGATTTTGGACTTGCCAGCCCCTATAATTTTGTGACCCAATTCCTTAAGATCAATCTCTCTCTGTTGGTAGGATATGGAGTGATGCTTCCGGAGCCAGTGGAAGTGCTGCACAGGACAAGACAGAGAATAACAGAAAGGACCAATCTCTAATTCAAAATGTGCCCACGGTACAGAGTGGTACTTGAAAAATCATAGTGACAATTTTGGAAGCAGCTTGGTTCTGTAGAGCAGCTCACATTAACCCCTCCCAATAGTTAGGGCCTGTCTGTTCTGTGCTGCTATTCTTTTATCACATCTAAGCTCCAAAAGATGGATACAAGTTTAAATTCATACTACTTAAAAAAAAAAAAACACTACAAGTGAAAATCAATTACTTCACTTTGTTTCCTTCATGTTGTGCTATATCAAACATCTATTCTTCTTCTAGAATAATTCATTTCTTTACTACTTGAGGCAAGGTGACAGAGAGACTTTAAGCCCAATTCTGGATTCTTTTGAATAGTACCACTGCTTCACTACAAAGCTGTGATGGGAGTCACAATCTGATATGGGACCATCTCTCTCTACATATGAGGGTGGCTGTGGTTATTCTTTTGTGCTGTCCCCTGATGGAAAAAAATCATTCACTTTTTACATTTTTACAGAATAAACAGATATAATGTGTGTTTAAAAAAATACGTGTATAGAGCGAGCGAGCCAGAGAGATACACACATTCTGTTGGTTCTGCTTCTCTGGAGAACCCTGAGTAACACACTGCCTCATACTGTTTGGGAGCCAGGCCAACATCAGGTTGGTAGACACTTCTGTATCACAAATCTGTGACTGCTGGGATCCTTCATGGGGCAAATTTTCTCTGAATCTCTTGAAACAAGTGTCTCTAACAAAGAAGAGAGGGGTATTTTGGAAGCAGATACAGAACTTGGGAAAGCTGCTACTTTCCCTTGCAGCTCCTGCCCCTCGGGAGTTGTGCAGCTGAGAACACAGGGTAAATGGGCACCTGTCTCATTCATTCCAGTATTTATTCAAATATTCACTGACTGTCTACTCTATGCCCAGTTCTCTTCCAGATTCTCATTGGAGAATCAAAGTTGAACAAGATTGATGAGACTTCCACCATCACAAAACCTGCATTCTTGTCGGGAGAGAGGCGAATAAACATCGATACAATTTAATTTTGGATTGTGGCAAGTGTTTTGAGGGAGATGAGGGAAGCAGGGACAGAGTGAAGGAAGAAAGGGTCCTATAGATAGAATGATCAAGGAAGGTGATTTCGAGGGGCTGACATTTAAACATAGGCTTGTCAATGACAAGTGCCTCTACTGATCAAGCGCTGCATGTGCTTTTTCAATTGAAAACAATTTAAGAAATGAAACAATGAGTCAATAGAGCCTAAATGTAAAAAAATTAAATAATACAGAAATAGACATAACTAAAGGCAACAGGCCCCCTGACCCCTCCCCACTCCACTCCCTTTCCATGGGTGCCCAGTGTAACCACCACGCACCCTGCAGACTTTTGTCCATGCTTTTCCATGCTTGTGGGATCTGGTTTTGCATATTAGTCTTCATTCCATCACATGCTTTTATTCCATTTAACAATACATCTTTGAAATCTTTCCATGAGAATGCCTGTAAGTCTTTCTTTTTTTTTCCCCCCACTGGGAAAATAATTTATTTTATAAGAAATTGTAAAACAAATGGAAAGAACTAAACCTTCAGATCAACTGATGTAAGACAGACCACACTGTGCTTTTTCTCCAGTGTCACAGGCCTGAGAAGCTGGGGCTGAGGTATCCATGGAGAGTCCCTGAAGAGTCAAGAGGTAGGAAGAAAAGTGACAGTAAGGGAAAGCTCATCTTGAAGTTGGGGATTTAATTCTAACAATATTTCACAAAAACACAGATGGTCTTGGCCAGCATCTATCATAAAAAGAAACTTCCAGATACCCTAATCATTAGAGGTTGTTCTACACAACTATAAAGAGTAAAAGATAGATATTTTTTCTTGCTTTTTTTCAAAGGTTCAAGTGAAAAATTCTTAGATCAGGATTATTTGAAATACATTGCTCAAGTAATCGCCTCAGAGGCAGGAAATAATCATCTTTGAACAATGGTGGACTGCTTATTGTTTTTGAAAAAATCCCACAATGCCAGCTCCACTTGAACAAAAATTCCCCCTGGACTGGTGCCTAAAGTTGTTTTAAAATGCCCCCAAACATCTGCTCCCAAGCCTTCTCAATTCTGTTGGATAGATTTTACTAAGCTGTCTCAGAGCCTCAGCCTTGTTGTTGGGTATCTGGAGACTGGCGGTTTCAACAATGGTTGTTTTATATGCTTAACAACAAGGCTGGCATGTGATGGAACTCAGCCATGGAACCCCGTGAATACCAATAAAGAGTCAAACAAACAAATAAGCACAAATCTAACATTATAGTCTTCCAGCCTGGCTAAATAAGCATATGCATATACCAGCCTGGCCAAATAAGAGTTGCGTATGCAACTCTCATAAAACTCTAAGGTTGGTGGTGGTGGTCTTTTTTTCACAGAAAAAGAAAATAAAGCTCAAAAAAGGTAAATAACATGTAATAAGACCATAGGCTAAGCAAGTAGCACCCGAGCTCTCTCTGACTCTAAAAAAACATGTTTTTATAGATTCTTCCACTCTGTCACAGGCATAGCTGGAAAACCATAGACTTTTCCTGAATCGGCAGGTCCATTTTGTGTCAGAAGGTTGTATTTTATATATCATTGGTCTTAAAACCGGGTAGGAAAATATCCTAATGGTAGGGTACTTTTAAAGGAATCACATTTTAAAAATCATATTTTTAAAAAAACACACATTTTAAAAGGAATCAATATTCAGACTTTGTCATCCACATATACTCTTATAATGTCGATTTGTGTGTAAAATTGTGTCTCCCAGAAGAAAACAGCTATATTACTGTGGTGCTTTGCACCCAGATGTAAAAATATTCAGGGCACCAAAAAAATGGAGCAATTCAAACATTTGATGTCAGTAAAATTACTTTTCACAAAGGTACAAAGCTCTCACATCTATTTTATTAAGATTTGCTGTTATAATTATTGTTTCATGTTTAGTAACTACCAATACTTATAATGAGTTCAAATTGTTTTGAGAATTACATAATATCCATAATATCCAGTTGTAATGACAATCCAATGAAAAATAAATTTTAAACACTAAAAAAACCCCATGTTTTTAAAACCATATTTAATTTTTAAATGTGTTTCATTCTTCACACACACACTTTCTCTTACTGAAGCCTACACACACTCATACACACTTAGGATTGTATTACTTAAAATACTATTTTAGATTTAAGAGTGAACACTGTATTATTAGTTGTTCCTTCCCACGTAATAAACTACCACACATTTAGCAGCCTAAAGCCACACATGTTTATTATCTCAGTTTCTGTGATCAGAAGTCTGAGCATGACTTAGCTGAGTCCTTGGCTTAAGGTCTTACAAGTCTGCAATCAGGGTGTCCACCAGGACTCGGTTCTCATCACAGACCCGAATGCAGAAAGATTCACGTTCAAGCTTCCTTGGATGATTGGCAAAATTAATTTCCTTATGGCTGTAGGATTCATGGCAGCTTGCCTCTTTAAAGCCCACAATGGAGAGAGAGAGAGAGAGAGAGAGAGAGAGAGAGATTCTAGAGCTTCAGGTTTGTTTTTGTTTTTTGCTGGTTGTTGGTCAGAGGCTGCCTTTAGTTCCCAGAGCCCACCCACAGTTCTTTGTCATGTGCTCTGCTCCACAGTTCACAACAGAGCCCTCTGCTTCTTCAAGGCCAGCAGAAGAGTAAGAGTACATCTGCTAGCAAGACAGTCTTAGGTAATGTAAGGGAATGACATCCCATCAACCTTGCTGTATTTCATTGGTTAGAAGCAAGTCACAGGCCTCACTCACATTCAAGGGGAGGAGAATCTATAAAATTGTGAATACCAGAGGGCAGAATCACTGGGATCACGTTAGGGTCTGTCCACCACCAACACTTTTCCAAGTCTTTAGACTGTGAGATACTGGGCCTGATGGTACTCCCTCCCTGCACCCCTTCCAAGAACCAACGGCAGAAGGAGTAGCTGTTGTGTGAACCCAGCTGAAAAGGTATCACATTTATATTAGTGCATGAATAGACAGATAGATCGATGGGACAGAATAGAAACTCCCCAAGTAGATTCAAGTGCAAGTGGAAATTGTGATTATGATAAAAGTGGCCTGCCTCTAACATTACTGGAATAACGATGACTTATAAATTAAATGGTGTTGGGGCAACTGGATAGCAATTTGAAAAAAGATAAAATTAGATCCATACCAAAGTTCCCAATTAATTACAGTTCTAAATGTAAAAATACTATACAAGAATAGAAGAAAATATAGGTCAACTTCTTTATAGGCCAGGGAAAAGCCTTTATAGTGTTGATTCAAAATCCAGATATAGGTCTAAGGCCAGAAGAGGGAGATCAAGATGATGGAGTAAGAGGATGTGGAGTTCACCTTCCCCCATGAACACATCAGAAATACATCTACATGTGGAACAGTTTTCATGGAAAATTAACTGGAAACTGGGAGATGGACTCCTATATAATCAGGGCTGTAAGAAAGATACACATGTAATCAGGTAGGATGGGAAGGAAACCATCTGGTTGAGACCTGTGCCCCTGGGAGGGAACTAAGAGGAAAAGGGAGATCACACAGGCAGGCATTCGCCCTGGGGAGTGAAGGGGTTGAGCCACACACTGGGCATCCCAGTCCTGGGGTCCTACATGTAGAAGACCAGCCCCCTTGGCTGCTTGGAGAATTGCCGGGACAGGTAGAAAGGCTGAAGCTTTGCCTCCACTCATAAGGAGTGCACTAGTGCTGGTTGCCTCTAGGCTGGGTGAACAAAGGTCTGCCCTAGCAGCTGCCACCTCGCTGTGCTCCCTAGTCCGAGCTGAGTGAACAACCCATCCCTGCTAATCCATACCGGTGGATCTAGGGCTGCCAGGACCTGGGAAAAGACTCAACCTACAACCTAGGAATGCAGAAGCAACCTGGGGTCCCTGGGTGTAGTCCAGGTGGGGCAGTGGTGGCCATTGTTGGTGCTTACTCAAAAAGCACCCCAGAAACAGCCCAGACTTTTGATGGCAGCGTGGCTGCTGGAATCCCCACCACTGCCTCACTGTGTGCCCCAGCCCAGACTGAGCAAAAGCTCCAGCCCCACCCACTCCATGCCACTGCCTAGCACTAGATCTGGGGTGACCACAACAGTGCAAAAGATACAACTGTGGGCTACATCTGAGCGGAGCCACAGACACCTACACAGGTAGCACATTGGACCTCTGTAAGCACATGAGCCCCACTTCCTTTAGCACTCCCCTCCTTTTGGGCAAAGGTCTCAGTGCGGGGAGAAAGAAAAACACACTATTAAAGAGAACAGAGCCAGCTTGAGCTGGACCCTCAGGGCTTCTGCTCCAGTAACTTGGGAGTAGACCCCACCCAGGACAGGGCAGTGATGGCCACTGAACAGAGAGGAAGTCCTGCCTCACACCTAGAGCCAGCTCTAGCTCCTCCATCACCAGCTACAGCCCCTACCAAGGTGAGAGTGGTTACCACACCCTGAGGAAAAATGTGACTGGTGTCCATATCAAATCCAGCACTCCCACCAAAGGGACTGGGCAAATGCAGTCTACATAGTCCACATAAGAACACCGCTTCAAGACCACAATTCATATGTTTCATCTAAATTCGTAGAGACAGAGAAAGTTAAGTAAAATGAAAAGGAAGAGGAACTACTGTTAACTGAAAGAGCAAGAGAAAATCCCTGAAAAAATAATGAAACAGAAATAAGCAATCTGTCAGACAAAGAATTCAAAACATTGGTAATAAAAATGCTAAGTGAATTAGGGAAGGGAATTGGTCTAAACACAGATCATTTTAACAAGGAACTAGGAAATACAAAGAAGACCCAATCAAAAATAGATAATTCGGGGCTTCCCTGGTGGCACAGTGGTTGAGAGTCTGCCTGCCGATGCAGGGGATGCGGGTTCGTGCCCCGGTCCGGGAAGATTCCACATGCTGCGGAGTGGCTGGGCCCGTGAGCCATGGCCGCTGAGCCTGCGCGTCCGGAGCCTGTGCTCCGCAGCGGGAGAGGCCACAGCAGTGAGAGACCCGCGAACCAGGAAAAAAAAAAAAAAGATAATTCAATATGTGAGATAAAAAGCACTCTAGAAGCAATGAATAGTAGACTAAATGACACAGAAGAATTCGTAAGTGATCTGAAAGATAAAATAATGGAAATCACCCAAACAGAACAGCAGACAGAAAGACAAAAAAAAAAAAAAAAAAAAAAAAAAAATGAAAGCAGCATACGAGATCTATGGGATAACATTAAACGTGCCAAAATTCACATTATAGAGGTTCCAGAGGAGAAGAGACAGAGAAGAGGATTGAAAATGTATTTGAAGAAATTATGGCTGAAAACTTCCCCAACCTAAAGAAGGAAACAGATATCCAAGTACAGGAAATACGGAGGGTCCCAAACAAGATGAACCCAAACAGACCCACACCAAGACATATCATAATTAAAATGTCAAAAGTTAAAGATAAAGAGAGAATTCTAAAGGCAGCAAGAGAAAAACAAAGAGTCATTTACAAAGAAATCCCCATAAGGCTATCAGCTGATTTCTCCACAGAAACTTCACAGGCCAGAAGGGAGTGACATGATATATTTAAAGTCCTGAAAGGGAAAAATGTGCAACCTATGGTACTCTACCCGGCAAGGTTATCATTTAGAACACAAGGAGAGATAAACAAGTTTTCAGACAAGTAAAAACTAAAAGAATTCATCAACACTAAACCTACTCTAAAAGAAATTTGAAGGGTCTTCTCTAAATGGAAAAGAAATAAAGATCTATAGGAGGGGGAAAATCCCAATAGGAAGGCAATGTAAAGACTGAAGATCACGTAAATAAGCACTTTATCACTTCAATAGATTAAAAGACAAAAAAATTGTAAAAGCAACTATAACTACAATTAACCGTAAAGGGATAAGTGTGAAGATGTAAAATAAGACATCAAAAACATGAAATGTGGTAAGGGGGAGTAAAATATGTTAAGTCATTTAGGATGTGTTTGAACTTAAATGACTATCAGTTTAAATCAAGTAGATGTAATTATGTGTCAATATACGTGAACTCCATGGTAACCACAAATCAAAACCTACAACAGATACACAAAAACCAAAAGGAACCCAAGCGTACTACAAAACAAAATCATCAAACTGCAGAGGGAGAAACAAAAAGAAGGACTACAAAAAACAACTGGAAAACAAGGAATAAAATGGCAATAAGTACATACCCATCAATAATTACTAGAAATGTTAATTGACTAAAGGCTCTGATCAAAAGACAAAGAGTGTCTGATTGGATAAAAAAAACAAGACCCTTCAATATGTTGCCTATAAGAAACTCACTTTAGGGCAAAAGACACACACAGAGTGAAAGTGAGGAGATGGACTTTTGAACTTTGTAAATATTTTATGTGTTCAAAAATAATTGAAGAGCAATGGAAAAAGAAAATTGTAGAATTGAATGTAAATATAAACACAGGTACATAATCAAACTGATAATATAGTGACACATACTCTATAATATTAAGGAACTTTTTTGCAGTTTTTTTTTTCCTAAGGAAAGAAAGAACTGCAAAGAAATCTTGACCTTTACTTAGAAGTTTTATTGCTAGCAGTAGTATGGATACAGTAATTCTGAAACTATTTTGTGTGTATGGCAGGATAGAACACATGATTAAATACATTGATGTAGGTGGAAACAAGAGTTCTCATTTGTAGAAGAAGGAAGATACAAATATGAAATAAGAGATGGTGAGAAAGAACTCAGGGGTGCTGGATTTGAGTTGGAAACATCAACGATAGGAACTCTTAAAACTGTTTTCTTAGTTTTGTTCACTAACAAGGCCTAGAAGCAATGACACCTTAGTGTCAAGTAAACCTAGAGCCCAGACTGTGGTTTCTAAGTACAATTCTCCATTAAAAGAAAACAGTACTCCTTGGAGAAATGGATGATTCCAAATTGGTTGTAGAGAAAGCCCAAGATGAGCCCAGAACATCTTGTAACTTCAAGTAGTTCAACCTATACATATGTGTGTGTATATATGCACACATACAGACACACACGAATATGCATACTCGAGCGGAGGGGAGAGAGATTTTGAGACAGAGTCAGAAGGCAAATAAATGTGGGACAATGTTAACAGTTGAAGAATCCAGAAGGATATACCCATGCTCATTGTACTAGTCTTTTAATTTTTCTGTAGATTTGACATTTATCAAAAAAAAATATTGAAGTAATGGAAAATTTTCAAGTATAATAATTGAAAATTAGGGCAAAAGTTACTACATCCAGAACATAATTTGAAGATTGGCTGTTTGGGCATTTTGTAAGAGTCCTCTTGACATTTGGGAGTAATTTCAAGCATGGGAATGCATGATCTGTTAAAAAAAAATTCAAAGGAAATCAGAGAAGACAGTAATGATAAACTTAGGAGAAAATTATGGAAGGGATATCAGAAAGTGGGTGAGCCAAAGGACTTCTAAACCAGACCAGTGTGACAAATCATCTTTGAACCCACTGGCAAGCTTTCTGGAGGCTTTTCCTGGGAGAACCAAACTTGGTTAAGTTCTCATATCTTCCACCTCCTTCTGACAGACTTATTCAAGTGTTTGTATGTAAAGAGGAAGGCTGAGAGGAAGAGCCTCCGGGATACTGCAAGGGGCAGCAGCAGGCGGGGGTAGCAGAGGAACAATTCTCCACAGGCTCATCTACATTTACAGGGTGGGGTTTTACTTCTGTACTACGACACTGGGCATAAAATAACCTATTCCAATTGATCTCACTACCAAGCATCTGTGAGAGAAGTTCCTTTTCTTTTCATGTACAGAACATTCTACTGTTTTCAAGGTGCTACCACATGTAGACCTGGACTTATTTGATCTTGATAACCAACATATCGAGTACCAGCAAGAGCAGATATTTTATATCTAGATTTTGTAGGTGACAAGCTGACAGAGAGGAGGCTTTGCTTAAGGTTCCATGATGGGTAAGTGCAGGTGGGAAAATAATCTGCATGGGGTGTATAGTCCCTCTCAATCGCTCTGTAGAAAATAAGCAGTGGTGCCAGCAAGAGATATTGTTTGCCCCAACAAGACTGCCAGGGAGGGGCTTCCCTGGTGGCGCAGTGGTTGAGAGTCCGCCTGCCGATGCAGGGGACGCGGGTTCGTGCCCCGGTCCGGGAAGATCCCACATGCCGCGGAGTGGCTGGGCCCGTGAGCCATGGCCGCTGAGCTTGTGCGTCCGTAGCCTGTGCTCCGCATCGGGAGAGGCCACAACAGTGAGAGGCCCGTGTACCGCAAAAAAAAAAAAAAAAAAAAAAAAAACTTGCCTGAGGTCATAGAGCTACTAAGTCAGTTGTCCAAAGTCACACAGCCAGTAAGTAGTTGGGCAGGGATTCAAACCAGACCTGTGTAAGATTGCCAGGGAAAACTGACTCTTTGCTGGACCCCCAGAAAGTGTAGGAAAATGTGGTGAAGTCATAAGACACGGGCTCAGAGAAACTCCTGAAATCATACTTGCTATCAGAAAGCAGATAGTCTATTTGCTCTGGTTTATGTTGTGCCCATTTCCCAGATGGATGGAAAGGATGCTGTGCTGGTGCTCTGGAATAGGGGATGTTCATTAGGGGATGCTCCCAAGATAATGGGGAAAAATTGAATGAACAAAATATGCTGCAGACCAAATTTGACTTCCATTAAATATCATTTATAAACCTTCTAAAAGAACAGAAAGTATTTACAGGAGCTTCAGATTCAGAAGAAATAAAAGAAAATGACAAGCTTGTTTTCAATTTTTGTTGCACTTGCCTGCTACTGACTTGGCCATAGGGTACATATTTCATTTGGAGAGTTGTCTTTCTTATAGCACACAGGCTTTGTCACTACTTATGGTGACAGAAAGTGCCTCCTGGGTCTCTCTCATCCTCTGAGAAGGATCCCCAAACTTCCCCTTCCACAGGGTGGGCTCCCAGCTACCATGTGTCTATTCTGTGGCTCTCGCCCCAGACACGGTGGATGGGCTGGGTGAACAGCTGTCTATTGGTCACTTGAACTGAAGACGTGTGCACTGGTGAACTGTGGGGCCATCCTCTTGGTCTTGTACACACACACAAGAGAAGAAAGTCACAGAATAAAGTCAGTTGTCTTACTGAGGGGAGCAGAGCTAGCTATGATGAGAGGCAGACAATAGCCTGAATGAAAATGGAAATCCCCCAGGCTCTGCAAGCTTTACAATTCCCAGTTCTAGCCACTGTGGTGTCTGGCTATTCACATTATCTTGGACCTCCTTGAAATATCACTTGCTGGAGATTGCAGAAATGCCCATACTATTCTGCAGCTCCTCCCATCGGGAGGTGGATCTTTTCCCCATTTCTTGAATCCGGCTGAACTTATGAATTACTTTTGAACTTATGAATTACTTTGACCATTTTTCCACGGCAAAAATGGAATTGTATGAGTTTTGATTCTGGGTCTCAAGAGCTGCTCTTTTAGGAACCCTGTGGCCACCCAGTGAGGACACCTTGTCTAGTATCCTGAATGGCCCACTTAAGTGCACTAGACGGCAGCCTGCCAATCCCCGTAAGTGTGTGAACACACTAGATCAGGCTTATAACTGACATGCCAGCTGTGTGCAGATACACAAGCTATCTCAGCAGAGACCAGCTGAGCTGGACCACACCAGAAAAATTACCCAGTCTCCAAAACTGAGTTAAATAAAGGGTGCTGTTTTATGTCATTAAGTTTTGAGGTTGTTATCCGGTAGTAGCTAACTGGTACACCCCTGTACCCTTCCAATAAACTCCTAACCTATTTTTCCCCCTCAGCTGTGTGTTTTTACATCTGTGTATGTTTTCACTTGCAAACCAAAGAATCTTGACCAAGAGAGAAATTGTATCAATAGAGAAGGCTACAGAACTACAGAGAGACTGTGGAACTGATTGGCTAAGTCACTCAGGGCAGCATGCAGAAAGAATTCCCTCATTTGCATTATGTTTTACTGAAGCAGTTAATTAAGCAAGGAACCCACCACAACACCAATGGAGGCCCATAAAATATTTTTATCCTTCCCTTTAATCCTTGTCCTCCTGTGAGATGCAATATATTCTGTGGTCTGGTAACCAATGCATGGTGTTGCCTTGAAGACTTTTGCTTCTTGTATCTTTTTCTAAGTGGGGGTGGTTTGTGGTTCTGACAGCTTTTTAATTTTTCCATCTAACCATTGAATTGCAGGATGGAAAAGAGCATTGTCCGACAAAATGGAGTCTGGTCTAGAGGGAAAATGGGCTAAGCTGGAAATCATTCATTTTGAGGATAGGGGCCCATTGATGACATTTTTGGTTTTAGTTGCTAGATATGACTGATAGGATTATCTCCCTTTAGGAGGAGAATGGATGAGAGTGTGTAGTTCAGTGTAAGCTGTGTTAATCACGTATGGCTGGGAGACCTCATATAAGGAGGAAGGTAGAGGTGTGTGTGTGTGTGTGTGTGTGTGTGTGTGTGTGTGTGTGTGTGTGTGTGTGTGTGTGTGTGTGTGTGTGTGTTTATGCATGCCAGCCAAAAGGAAGAACAGACAACTTTCGGGGGGAGTATCTCTACAAGTCATATCCTCTTTTTTCCTGCATACTGTTCCCCTCCCAGTAAGACTAGATTCCCAGCAACAATGTTTGCAATTCCAGAACCTCACCGCCTGGCCATTGTTCATTGGGCCAAGGGTACATACCTAACTACAGCTGGGCCAATCACTTTCTTCTAAAAATTTGGACCTGTGAGTGAGAGATGTTTACTGGTTTTCTGAGTTTTCTGAACCTGGACATCTGAGCTAGGGAGCTGCAGAATACCTACATTTCCCTACGTGCATGCAGAACACTGAGAGCCAATCTGGAGAGAGGAGAGGAGAGGAGAGGAGGGAAGGAGAGAAAAGAGAGACATATACATACTGGGTTCTGGGTTCTGGATAACTTCCTAGCAGCTAGCTGTGGCTCTGGGGTTCCACCATATATACTAGCAACTTTTAATAAATTCCCTTCATGATTAAGCTAATTTGAAATGGGAATCTGTTATTTGTAATTGAGAAAGGCTCAAATAAGGAAAATTCACACCATGAAGAGGCAGTTATTTTAATTTCTTAACAATAATATGGAAGGATATTTGCCAATGCCTGGCTGTATCTAGTTTCTATTTTATTTTCTGGTAGTTATGCCAGTAGTCAATCTGGGGTCCAAAAATACAGCGTGCCACTTAGGTGACATTTTTATTTGCATTATTCCATTTATATTATTAGAAGAAAAACATTTTTCAATTTCACAGCGTATATTTATATCTATTGTTTTTTCTTCCAGTGAATTGAGTTTTGAATACATCCTTCATCAATCTATAATTCATTTTGGGAAAATGAGTATAAATATCACTTAACACATAAACACATGTAAATGTAAACACAGTTTAAAATGTTATATCTGCTTCACAACTAGTGCTCCTCTAGCCTGTCTTTTTCCCTAGCGGTAATTCTTCCTGGAGTTCATAAATCAATATAGCTATAGTTATTCACACAGGAAATATACCACTAGTTTTACAAGTTGCATCATTTAAAGAAAAAAATACTTATCAATTTAGATTTAATGTTGATGTGTGGAGGCTTTCGGAAGTCTGCTTTGAAAGTAATGCTTTTTAAATTAATTTCTTACTTTGGAGCCTAGGCAAAAAAAAAATTAAAAGCTCTTCATGAGAAGAAAAACATAAATACTTCAAAGGCTGTGTTGGTGAAGTACGAAGTTAAGGGCTGATAAAGAGATTTTCAGGTTGGCTTAATCAGTGAAGACGATTAGTGCCCTCAGCACCCACCCCAGCAAAACAATTGGGAAGGAATAACCTATATTAGTGATCCTCAGTAACCAAGTTAATCCTTGAATTGGTTACTTTTGTCTGTGCTATCAACATCATGCAGCCCTTTAGTTATGACAAAGATTCATTATGGAATCGGAAAGAAAGTTGTTACTACTATTAAAGTTGTCATGATGAGGAAAGTTCTGCAATGAGCCATTAACTCTTCTCCCCAAACAAGTGCTGAAAAATCTGAGCACTGGATGGAGAAAAAGTCATGAATGGAGGAACCTTGCTGAGAATGGGTGCAGCTTGATTTCACCGTGGAAGAATAGGTTTGAAAAAATTCCCCCAACATCAACACTGTTATAGATTTGGGGTTTACCTTACACCTATGGGCACTGTCATAGCATTCTAAACCTGAAAGGCATTTTATATTGAATCTGATCCAATTTACTTGTAAAGATGACAAAACTGAGGCCCAGAAAGGTTTGCTAATTGTCCCGTGGTTACAAAGATAATTCTGCAAACTTTGGAATCAATAACAAAGCAGCTCTCATTGTTTTTGAGGGCTTGCTATGCAGCAGGTACTGTGCTAAAAGCATTGTATACATTTTCTCATTTTGATTCTGACAATTTTGTTATCCCAATTTTGATTCTGATAATAGTTGTATTATCATTAGGGCATATTATTACTATCATTTTACAGATGAGGAAACTAAGGTGGAGGGTAGTAAGTACCCTGCTCAATGGCAGGCAGCCAAGAAGTGTCAGGGCTGTGTTGGAACTGCGATCGGACCCTTCCAAAGCCCCAGGCCCAGCACCTCCAATCACACCATCATTCTTCCATGCTCTCCATCTCTATCAGAATTTTATGAGGCCTTTATGGAGCAGTTCTACACTCACAGAAGAGCTTCTATTTTAATAACAGGCAATGTAGCTGTCTGAAAAAATTTTTAATAATAAAATTTAAAAGGCAGCCTGGACTTGAATAGTATGACAATAAATACAAAGTAATGTGGACTTTTTCAAACAGGAGAGTGGGATTTTGTTATAATTCAAGGGAATGACCTGGCTCTTAATATTTGACAGTGACAAGGAATGTGAACATAATATTCTTATTTAGAAAGTGTTTTATTCACTGTACACTTAGGTATTAGACTAATCTCGGTGAAAAAATTCACGAGGCAGCTGTGTATTCATTGGCCATATGCCACGTTCTCTCCGAGCCAGACGTGATGAAATCTGATTCACATTTGGGAGAGACCAGCTGCCTGCCCAGCGCTCAGTAGTAACGGGAGCCCACTACCTGAGGGCATTCTGCAGGGGCAACTGGTTTAGTGGGAAGGTATATTTTACTTAAGAAAAGGAAAGCTGGGAAAGGGACCAAGTATTTCCTTTCCAATCACTTGTAATAATAGAAATTACAATAAAATGTATTTTAATTTTAATTGAATAAATACATTTAACAATACAGTTAATTAAATTTCTTATAATAAAAGATATTCAGTTACAAGTTATAACCTACAGTCCTAGCGGTAGGGGCTGGTCACTGCTAGCAACATAAAGCTATTTTGTGGGCCTCAGATTTCCCTCCAATGCTTTTGACAGAAATATTCAAATATGCAGACAGAAACCCTCTCAAAGCCTAATGCTTAAATCTGTGTCATAAAGATGATGATATCGTTAACTGAGCACAGAAAAGAGAAGACCTAAGTTTGAATTTTTGGTTGACAAACAAAGCCCTGAGTGAAAAAGGTCACTTACCTCTCCTGTGTTTCACTTTCCACCTTCAAACTAACAACAGTGGCAGCAGGGGCACAATTAGCTAGCAGTTAGGAGGTGCCAGGCACTGTTCTAAGCACTTTTCACATATTAATGTATTTAACCCTTCATTTTCCTCATTGTAGAAGTAGGGAAGCTGAGGCGGAGGGAAGGTCGTGTTAACTTTCCCGCAGTTACACAGTGAGTGATGGATACACGATTCAGCTCCAGAATCTTCTTAACCACAACTCATAAAGTTATAAAGTATGAATTTATACTATCTTAATCACAACTCCTCTTCATCAGTTGAGGGTGTAAGATCTCTGGATTAGTGAGAATCTTTTCAAACACAAATGACAGAAATCCTCTTAAATTGGTTTATGCAAAAAAGGGAATTGCTCGTGAGACTTTAATGTCCAGGGTAGATCCAGGAACAGCTGGATCCAGGAAGTCAAAGAGTTAAATCAAGACGCTTTCTCCATCTCTTCTTTTCACCATGTAAGGTGTTATCTTTAGGGGGCTTTCCCCTTAGGTCAGGTCCCAGCATTTCCAGGCATCGATCCTCAAATCTACCCAGCCGATACAGATAAAAGGCTTTGGCGGCACCTGTAAACCTCTGAACTGAGTTTCACTGGTTCTGATTGGTTTGTTCTGGACCACGGGACATCCCTGAACCAATCACAGTGGCTAGAAGAGCAAGATGTTGCGATTGGTCTGGGTCACGTGTAACTCTTGGGAGTCAAGGGTGCATTCAGTTTGACCTGAGTGGGTCATGCAGACTGAGGAAAAAGAGGTGTGGTTCTTCAAGAAAAATCAGGGCACTATTACCACAGAAAGGGGATGGATGCTGGGTAGGGAAAAAAGGACAGATGCCACTCCAATTAGATTGTTGCTTTGACAATTTCCAGCACTAAAAGCCTATAGATTGCTGCCAAAAGAGGGAAGGAAGGGAAAGAAAAGGCTGTGGTGTGTATGTAAGTCCTATCACAATTAAATTACCAAAACTCATTTCCCCTCTAGTTACGTCAAGAACTCCTTTGCTACAAACCGCTTACCAAAATAGCTAGAATAACGACAAGATTTAAGTAAAAAATTTCATGCTATGTTATAGTATTAAATGTATATAATTTCACACTCTAATTTTATAGTATTAAAAAAGTGACAATCTAAAAATCCAGTGGTAATGATTGGTTAAATGTTACGATATATCCATACAATATATACTTATAAGAAGTGATGTTTTGTTTTGTTTTGTTTTTTGCGGTACGCGGGCCTCTCACCGCTGTAGCCTCTCCCGTTGCGGAGCGCAGGCTCCGGACGCGCAGGCTCAGCGGCCATGGCTCACGGGCCCAGCCGCTCCGCGGCATGTGGGATCCTGCCGGACCGGGGCACGAACCCGTGTCCCCTGCATTGGCAGGTGGACTCTCAACCACTGCGCCACCAGGGAAGCCCAGAAGTGATGTTTTAAAAGAATATTTAGTTATATGTGAAACTATTAAAGATATAACGTCAATTGGAAAAAAGTTAATGGATACAAAAAACACATAGTATGCTTCTAATATTATTAAAAAAGAAACATCTGTTTATATAGAGTAAAAGCACTGGGAGCAAAAATACATCAAAGTATCAACAGTGGCTATCTCTTGGTGGTGGGGTTTTGAATAATTTTAATTCTCTTCTGTACACTTTTCTGTATTTCCATATTTTCTACAATGAACATGTAATACATTTATAAGCAGGGGGAAAAAACCACATGTGGTTGAACAGGAGATTTTGAACTTGTACCTGCTAAATTGGAGTCAGTGTACAGTGAGAGATGAAGTGTACATAGCACAAGAATTAAACATAAAGCACTCTTGGAGATAACTAAAAGTTATATTTGCCTACTTCAAAAGGCTGTTTTGCAAGTTCTTTCTCTAATAACTTTAAGGCTTGATCATATACTAGAAGAGTATTTATCCAGGTGTGCCCAATTCTAAAGCACTTGATATAATGTCAGAAACCTCAGGCTAATTAGGTAAAGATAATTCTTTCTATTACAAAAATACTAATTATGTTACACATGCATTGTGAACTTCCACTAGATATATGGAAACCCTTTCTGTGCATTTGAATTGTGGGTCAGCTTCCAAAAGTTCTATTTGCATCCACTTTTCAGAGCAGCATATCTAATATGCAAAGCCAGATAAGATTAAACCATATAAAAGTGTAAAAACTGGGAGTAGCTGGATTTTATGCATAGATTTCAAATATAACTGATAAAAAAAATCACATCTGTTTACTTGAACTGTCAACAAAGGACCAAGAAGCAGTAGCTGATATATATAATCATTTTTATCATCGTCATTGTCATCATCACCATCAGCATCACCATCAGCATCTCATTTCTTTAGGTTTCAGCATAGTTTTATGTACGCTATTACATTTTATCCTGGCAAGGCTGTTATTAGTATTGCTCTTATAAGAGAACTAAGGCATGAAACAAATAAATGGTTATTACAAGGGCATTCGCAGAGCAAGGTGTAGAATTCAGGTCACTTACTCATTGATTTGCTGTTTTTGTATCACCACCTATAATTTGGAAGTAGATTTTGAATGTTATAAACCTAATAAAACCTTTATTTTGCAAGGATCTTTACATTTTACAAATTCCTTTTACATATATTCTGATAGATTACATGGCTTCTAATTTCAGACTAAGAACAGTACTGTGAGGTAGTAATAGCAGCTGATACTGACTTGAGTCTTTATCAAACAACTTTTCATATATCATCATATTGTGGTAGACAGCCTTAAAGGGGACCTCAGTGATCTGTTCCTCCTGGTACTCATGCCTCTGTGTAACTCCCTCCCCTGAGTATGGGCTGGAACTAGTGTCTTGTCTCTAACGAACAGAGTACAGCCCAAGTGATGGGAAGTCACTTCTGAGATTAGGTTATAAAAAGACTGTGGCTTCCATCTCGGAATCTCTCCCTTTTAGCCCTAGCTCTGGGGAAAGCAAGCTGCAACACCTGGGAGAAGCAAGCTGTGTTGATAATAGCTCTATAGAGAGGTCCATGTGACAGTGAACCTAAGTCTCTGGCCAGCCAGTATCTGAGGCTTGTCAATAGCTACATGAGTGAGTCTGAAAGCTTATCTTCCCTCAGTTGCCCCTTGAGATGTCTGCACTCCTGGTTGACCCTTTGATTGCAGCCTTGTGAGAAATCTGAGCCAGAGGACCCAGCTAAACCATGCCCAGATTCCCGACCCACATAAACCCTGAAATAATGAAAATCTGTTGTTTTAAGCCATTAGGCTTTGGGGTAATTTGTTATGCAGCAATGGATAACTAATACATATTTTAAATTCCCATAGTAGCCCTATGAGGTAGTACTATTATGCCAGCCCTGTCTAACAAATGAAGACATTAAGGTTTAGAGAGGTAAGTAATTTTCCCCAAAGCAAGCAGTTAACAAGTGGCTGAGCTGGGATTTGAACCTGGCTCGCTGAACTCCAAAGTTTGAGTTCCATGCTGAATTGTCCCCTTGGAGGAAGACAAGATGCAGTTTGACTTAACACAGGTGATCATGTAAAGGATGAATTCCTACAGCACACACTGATTTGAGAAACTTCTCTAGAGGTGGCAGGGCAGGTATTATTGTCCAAAGGTAATGATGACAAACAGTGCAGCTCACAAGCCAGGAGGCTGGGATGTTAATCCAGGTTCTCTGACCTTAAGTCTTTGCTCCATGCATCCTCACCCTCAGATTCATGCTCATTTTTATTAAACCGGCAAACCATATGCTACTAATACCACATGTTTTAATATAATAACAGTAATGTGTTGCAATTGTATTAACAATAGTATGAACCATAAATTATTAATTAAATGCATGTCAGTGTTAAATGTGTCTGAGAAAGAGGCACTCAGTAAACTAAGGCACTATGAGAGATTATCCAAAAATCAGTGGGACCTGGCTGGCCACCTTTCTGGTAAAGGTATAAATGGCCACGGATGTGCTGGAGAAAACTGCTCTATCTGTATCACAAGAGCACTGCGTCTGCTACCAAGCTGAAAACGAAGCACGACTCGTGAGCTTGGAGATTTTTCTTTCCTCTAAAGTCATTTTCATGCCTTCTTGATAAGACGCTTCATTTATATGTAAGTTGCCAAATCCTGGGGTCAGCACATTTTGGTCCTCCAATGCCTTGGACATCAGGTGAGGCCTCAGGTGGCCTTAGAAACAGGCTTATCATGTCACAGAGAGGGTGAGGAGATTACACTGCTTTACTAGTTTAGAATCTATGAAATATGCTTGCCAATATGAATGTATCCTGTAAATTTATTTGCTAATTGCCAACTACTAATAAAATGTCATATTTAATACTTGATTTTTTTTAGACCATCTTTGTAAGGAACTGAATTAGGTTCAGAGGGACAGAATGATCAGAAAGTTAAAACAGTTCAAATGAAAACATAATGAAAGAGGAAACTCTGCTTCTTTCCTTGAATGTTTACTTAAATTATGCTGGACTATATGGTAGGGGAGTATTTATGGATTACTAAATGTCCACTTCTTCTGCCAGGTGACAAAAATTTCTTTTAGAAGGGCAGAGTTCAACATTAAAATCTGCACCATGAAATAAAGTTTTAAGAGGTAAGCTGCTTATCATCAAAAAGAGCACAAATAACACATGTTGGCAAGGATGTGAAGAAAAGGGAACCCTCATACATAATAGGTAGGAACGTAAATTGGTGCAGCCACTGTGGAAAACAGTATGAAGTTTTCTCAAAATACTGAAAATAGAACTACCTTATGACCCAGCAATTCCACTCCTGGGTATATATTTGAAAAATCAAAAACACTAATTTGAAAAGATACAGGTACCCCAATGTTCATAGCAGTATTATTTACAATTGCTAAGATATGGAAGCAACCTAAGTGTTTGTCGGTAGATGAATGGATAAAGAAGACATGGTATAGGGACTTCCCTGGTGGTCCAGTGGTTAAGACTCTGCCTTCTAATGCAGAAGGCGTGGGTTTGATCCCTGGTCAGGGAACTAAGATCCCACATGTCGTGGAGTATAGGAGTGGGGGAGTAGGAGGTACAAACTTTTGGGTATAATATAGGCTACAAGGATGTATTGTACAGCATGGAGAATATACCCAATATTTTGTAATAACTGTAAATGGAGTGTAACCTTTAAAAATTGTATAAAAATTTAAAAAGGGGGAAAACCAAAAAAGATGTAAGCTACTTAAGTAAGGATACTGTTCTTGTTCATTTATGGTAATACAGGAGAGAATTAGTTAGAGTGCCACATGGTGTGGTCAGAAACCATGGAGTGATAAATATTACAGAATTCGTGGAGATGAGTTTTGGAATGTGAAGTCCCTTCCGGTAGGGTCCTTTCCTTCAGCTTCTTCAGGTGAGGTGGGCTTTCATTTCCCATTCTTCTGGGACTCTGACAGAATCTTTTGACATTTCTCAGGCCTGTTTTCTCCCCAGTGATTTGCAAGCTTTGTAGATATCCCTACAATAATATTGTTGCCAATCAGGCAAGCTATTGGCTTTTGTATATTTTTGTATACTCATCTTCGTGAGTTCCTCCATTCTTTTTAATGGCACTTTTCATTTATTCACTTGAGTTTTCCTAGTAGATAATCACATCATCTATAAATAATAATACAGCTACAGCCTGACCAGTATTTATAACACCTCTTTTCTAGTCTTTTTTTTTCTTTTTCTCTTTTCTTTTTTCTTTGCTCCCCTTCCTTCCTTCCTTCCTTCCACATTGATTAGAACATTTAGATGAAAGTTAAATAATGGTAGTATTAGCAGGCATCCTTGTCTTATTGTTATAGTGTTTTACCAGTAAGCATGATGTTGGCTATTGTTTGAGAAAGATGTTCTTACTGTGAAAAACTGTTCCTTACTGTTTCTAGTTTATTAATAAATTTATTTCTTCTACTTCCGGTTTACTAGTTTTAAAAAAAATTAGGAATATATATTGAATTTTGTAAACTTTTGGTAGCCTTTGAGATGAACACTGGCTCACTGATGTGATATTTTTGCTCATTTTAAAAGGAAGTTTGCTTTCCCCACAAAGAAGACTGTGGTAATAAAGTATTTGCAACATGACAGCAAAATGTTTTCTTGCTTAAAGATGACACACCTCTAATCTGGGTTGTAGTTCTTTGAGTTCCCTTATACGTTTTGTTTCTTTCGCTGTGACAAAAACATTTTCTTTTGTATGGCATGCTGGCCCCGTGGCCACCCCCCTCACCCCCACCACCCACCCAGATCCATGCTACCCAAAGTGTGGTGTGCAGACAAGCAGCACCAGCATCACTGGGAGATTGTGAGAAATGAAAATTCTTGCCCTCCCCACCCTACTGATTAGTAGCTTTGCAGGTGGGGCCCAGGCACCTGAGGTTTAACGTGCTTCCCAGGTGGTTCTTCTGCACACTGAGGTTTAAGAGGCATCACTACAGAGCATGCAGAAACCATGTGACTTTCTAGGTGCAGAGCAATGACAAATGCAATTCCACAATTCCACCCTGGGACCAGTCTCTCTTCCTGCATGTACAGAGGGGGGATTTGTGAGTGGATCCAGAGTGTGGAGATGGAGTGGCTGGAGAAAGCAGCCCACAAGAGCATGCTCTGGGGCTGATCTGAGGCAAAGTTTAGTAATTAAAAGAGGAAAAATTCTTGCCGACAGGGCTCAGGGCAGTGGAACTCAGCCTGGATCCATCGCTGTTTATTTTGTACAAGACCAGCGCCACATCCTTCAACTAAACTTAGGTCAGGATTATTTCTACAACACCCCACACAGGAATAATAATGAAGATAGTGATTGTAATAATACCTCAGCTTCTTCACAGCCTATGTGACACTACCCTTTCTTTACTCCTCACAGTAGGTCTAGAAGGCAGGAATTGTCATTCTCATGTTAAGAGATGGGACAACCAAGGCCCAGAGCGATCAAAGAACTTACTTTAGGTAATAAGGGAGGGGGAGGCGTCAGACTGCAATCAAGAAAAGCAAACTGGAGAACTGCAGTAAGAATGTTGGAGAAAATTAACACAGCGAAGGCCCAAAACTAATGACATTTTCTTAACAGACCGTGTTTCTTTCGTAATGATGATTTTTCAGACAGTAAAACCATTTTTGAAAGGAGACCAAACAGTGGGAGCAAAAGCAAATAGGACACAGGAATGGAGCTCCGATGGATGCAGAGTATAATTCTGCCCTTTCTAGGTCACAAAAGTGTTGGGGAGAGGCCCTTGGTAGAAATTCACCAAATACAGTCGTGGGAAAGCTGGGAGCAGCAGCCCAGCATTAAAGGCAAAATGGAATGAATCATCAGGTCAGAGGCAGAGTTCCCAGCTCAGGGGCTGCTGCGTGTGGTGTGTGAGCAGGGGTTTCCCCAGCAGAATCTGCTCCAAGAGGTTCTTCAAACTGGTAAGTATCATCCAGTCCCTTGTCAAAGATGTACAGCAAAAACCCCTTTACAGGATAGCATGTTACTGAGTTGAATAGGCAGAGATAGTAAGGAGAGGTTTTCATGAGCAGTTTTTCTGTTATATTTCAGTCTTCATGCAGGTCCAGTTATAAAGGAGCAGTTACAGCAAAGTCTTTCTCAAGCGTTAAATACAGGCATCACCATTACAGGCATGCACACACACACACACACACACACACAGTCCCTTTAGGATCATCTAAAAGGTTACTACTGAAGACAGTTGGCAGTATACCCTCCCCACCTTCTTAAGAGAAGTTCTGCATCAAGGGGTCACGTGTGTTTATAGGGGGTCTTGCCGCCCTTCTTTGAGTGGTTTAAGTGATGTATTTACTTGCTGAAATGGTAGGGAGGAGAGATGAAAGGCAAATTGGCAAATTAGTTACAACACTTTGGAAGCTCTTCAGTGGCTTAGAAACCTGGGTATAATGAAAACCGTCAATGCAGATCTCACAGTTAGAAGGAGCAGCCTGGAAAGTTATCTAGTTTAACCCTCTCTAGTTGGAGTCCATATAAAAAAATGTCCTGAGATGGACACAGAGACACGCTGCCCAGATCTCTCCTTCAAGAAAGGGCTTGTACATTTGCAGCAACATGGATGGACGTAGAGATCGTCATACTGAGTGAAGTAAGTCAGATAGAGAAAGACAAATATCATATGATATTGCTTATATGTGGAATCTAAAAAAAGGGTACAAATGAACTTATCTACAGAACAGAAATAGAGTTACAGATGTAGGAAACAAACTTATGGTTACCAGGGGGGAAAAGGGGGTAGGGATAAATTGGGAGATTGGGATTGACATATACACACTATGATATATGAAATAGGTGACTAATAAGGACCTACTGTATAGCACAGGGAACCGTTTTCAGTACTCTGTAATGGCCTATATGGGAAAAGAATCTAAAATATAGGGGATATATGTACATGTACAACTGATTCACTTCGCTGTACACCTGAAACTAACACAACATTGTAAATCAACTATACTCCAATAAAATTTTTTTTTAATTAAAAAAAAGAAAGGGCTTGTAGCTAGGCCGCTGGGTTTGGGTCAGGACAGCCCTTTCAGGAATGTCCTCAGCTGCAGAGAGCTGGGTTGTGCCCTTCTCAGGGCAGCCACTTTCAGTTCCTGCCGGAGGAAAGGTTGGGAAGCCTGACCCTGTGGCCCAGCTTGGGACAACTCTGGTGGATCATTCTAGAATGCTCAGGCGCCCCCCGGAGGCCCACATTGCAGCTCAACTTCTCCCTCTGCCCAATCCTGCTTCCTCCCCTTCCTCTGGTGTGGTTCCCCTGGGCATTCCCTAATACACATCCAGTACCATAAATCCCATCTCAGAGTGTGTTTCTTGGAGAGGCTGACCCGTGACAGGTCCCCAGCAAAGCCAAGTACACAGCCCATTGGCGGTCTAACTGCATTTTCAGATAGTGCTTGTCTTTCGTGCACTGCTGGCATCTGCCACTCTGCACATTTTAACTGGGTCAGTCCCCCTGAACCAACCAGAACAAGACTAGGCTCTCTACATTCTACTTCCTTTATTTCCATTCTCTTGCCCTGAATTCTGTCTTGTAGTCTAAAAGGTAAAAAAAAAGTTTTAGTTGATTCCTCATCATCTCCTTCTTTGTTTGGAATTGTGCCGCTGAAAGGAGGTAAAACTGAAGGGAAAGCAAATGATTCACAGGTCACCAGCTCAGGAAATACGAAGTAGTTCATGTTCCCTTTGAGGTTCCCATTATAATTCGGGGTGTGAGGGCTGCTGGGGCAGGAGGAAGGGTCATGGGGGGAGCCAGGGGACAGAGTGCTTGTGGCAGAAGCACAGATTGGGGCAATTCTTTTTTTTTTTTGGCCGTACCCCGCGTCATGTGGGAGTTCCCCAACCAGGGATCGCACCCACGCCCCCTGCATTGGAAGCGTGGAGTCTTAACCACTGGACCGCCAGGGAAGTCCCCAGTTTGGCAATTCTTTTAACCTTCTGAGAGCCAACAAATGCGTTTTTACTCATTCTCCTGTGTCCTCAGTCTTGGTGAAAGGAAACATTAGTCACCAGGTTTAGAAAGCTGGAAACAACCCAAATGCCCATCAACAGTAGAATAATTCATTAAACTGTGGCGCATTCATACGATGCAATGCGATTTCAACCACAGCAACAAATTACCAAGCTACTGGTATCACCATCCACAAGAATAAATCTCATGAATGTAAGATTGAGCCAAATCACAAAAGAGACCATTCTATGTGATTTAAGTGTATATAAAGCTTAAAATAATCAGGGCTTCCCCGGTGGCACAGTGGCTGAGAGTCCGCCTGCCGATGCAGGGGACACAGGTTCGTGCCCCGGTCCGGGAGGATCCCACATGCCGCGCGGAGCAGCTGGGCCCGTGAGAAGGCAGGGAGTGGTTACATTTAGGGAGGAGGGTGAAGGAGTGATGGGGTGGGGACAGAAGAGATTTGTGTAGTGAAGAGGTTCTATTTCTCATCTTGGTGGTGGTTAGTTACCTGGTATGTTCACTTTGAGAAAGGTGAGCTTAACACTTATGATTTGTACACTTTTTTAATGTATATTATTCTTAATAAATACATTTAAATACATTTACAAATTCTGTAATGATTCCCCCAGGCCTACAAAGTTCCAAGTCATAGGATCCCCTCCATGACCAACATTCTTTTCAAACCTTCTCTCTAGCTATTCCCCTTGTGTGTGTTCACATCACTCACTCTGGATTTTTTGCAGCTTCCTGAAAAGGACAGCAGGTCCAGCAGCTGGATGACAAATGTAGTTTTTAAATGAATGAGTGAATTTTAGGGGTTGATAATACTTACCCTGCAGTGCTTCTGTGAGCATTAAATAAAAGAATATGTGTGCAGTTCTTAGCACAATTCCTGAAGCATTGCAGACACTCATCATACATTAGTTCCCTCCTCTTTTCCCCATTCCACCATATATGAATGGGCTTATGAAAACTCTGCACATTATTATAATACTGTAACTGAAGTCATTTTCTGGGAGGTATTGCCTATCAATCTCACTATTAGGCAGAGTTTACTCCCAAAAGACACTTTGGCTTGTCTTTGATTCCCAAGAATACAGATCTTGACACAAATTTGACTTTCTTGGGCAAGCTGTCCCAACCAAACCCATACTTTCAAGTTTAAGTCAGATCCTTCCCAGATCCCTTGGAAACATCACCATATACCTATTATTTTATAAAGGGATAAAGAACGGCTGCAGATAAGGAAAGACATTTCTCAGGGTCTGGTTTTACTTTACTTGGGCATTTTCGGTAGATGGGGTTGTTAGAAGGATCTGAGAGCTTTAGAACTGCAAGCTGCTGCTGCTACTGGCTGCTATCTTTCAAAATATTACCTTCTTACTCTAAAAATGCTTTCTTTCTCAAGCCAGATTTCACAAAGACCTTCCATCTGGTCTGTACTGATAACTAGAATCTTGAGATGCTCATTCCTTACAACTTAAAATGATCCATATGTAGAAGGATTGGGTTTTACAGCTTCTTCCAAAGGATTTTGTCTTCCGAATCCTACAATGCACGTGTTGAGAACTGGTGACCAGGAGAGAGCTCTAACAACAAACCTATTACAAGTGTTCTGGTTATGTGCATTTTTTAGAACTAAAAGGACTGAAATCTATTAGGACAAAGACCACAGTGATCAGGTAATCCACAGGGGATGAAACAAACAAACAATAAACTAAAAATGAAAAATAAAATCAGAATCAAACTGTATCAGAAACAGAATTCTCAAAGATTTTGCCAATTTGTTGTGATTGGAATATGCCAACTGACTGAATGACCTCTGTAAATTCTGGTTCTCAGTTTCTTAATCCACAAAATGTGGAAACAAATACCAAATTATAAAAAGGTGATGGGATATTGATGAAAGTCCTTTCATTCCTAGGAAGATAGACTTTGGAAGGATGACTGGCCCCAAGCTTTAGAGGCCCCAGTACTAGATTTAGAAAATGACTCAGGGAGGAGAAAACAGGAGAAGTCAGATGCTGTAAAGAGCCACTGCCCCATTTCCCCCCCTTTTCTCTTCCCTCTCCAGCCATCTACCCCTCTCCTCACCCATATAGCATACTTATCTTCAGTGTTTCCCTGCAATTAATGTTCATATAATTTCCCATGTGTAAAAATGTGGGAGGTGGAGCATAAAGGAGCATAAAGCATAAGATGCCCAGATTCACCTCTGCCATGAGATGGCCTTGATAAAATGTGGTATAAACAGTAAATCCTTATTTGGTTGAAATTCACCACTTGAGCAGCCTCGAGCTTATTTTCTCATGTAAATAAGCCTACGGAAACAGAGGGAAGCCCTCTCTATATTAAAATATTAGACTTAAATCTTGTACTTTTAAAGGACAGTATAGAAATAAAGTTCCAAGAAAGACTACAGAAACATGAAAAAAATGACACGTGTATACAGGTGAGGCGTGGAAATCAGATGCTTGATTAGTGTGAAGATAACCTAGCAGGTCAGGGCCTGAGGTTTTCTGCAAAGGGATCTACTTTCGACTTGAAGCCTTGAGATCCTGGTGGTGGTGGTGATTGGAGGGTGGTTTTGTTTTTTTTTTTTTTTTTTTGGCGGTACGTGGGCCTCTCACTGTTGTGGCCTCTCCCGTTGCGGAGCACAGGCTCCAGACGCGCAGGCTCAGCGGCCATGGCTCACGGGCCCAGCCGCTCCGCGGCATGTGGAATCTTCCCGGACCGAGGCACGAACCCGTGTCCCCTGCATCGGTAGGCGGACTCTCAACCACTGCGCCACCAGGGAAGCCCCTGGGGGGTGGTTTAATGCCTCCATGGGGAGGTACTTGAGCCAGCTGGGGACAAGGTGCCACTAGAGACATGTTTCACTTCACTCTCCAGTAAGAATCTCATCAAACAGCAGGGAATGGAAACATATTGCAGTGTCATCTGGGCTAAAGATGTGTCTTGGATTTTTGTCTCTTCCTAGGTCCCATCTCTGAGAACCTTGGCTATTTTCCTCCAAAGAATAGAAATTTATTTACATGATTGATGCTGACCAGGCATCAATAAGAAGAAATGGGGAGCAGATGTTTCTGAATAGATACCAGAAAGGCTAACAAAAGTGATATCAGGGAGGGCTTCCCTGGTGGTGCAGTGGTTAAGAATCTGCCTGCCAATGCAGGGGACATGGGTTCGAGCTCTGGTCTGGGAAGATCCCACATGCCACGGAGGACCTAAGCCCATGTGCCACAACTACTGAGCCTGTGCTCTAGAGCCTGTGAGCCACAACTACTGAAGCCCACGCCTCTAGAGCCCATGCTCCACAACAAGAGAAGCCACCACAATGAGAAGCCCGCATACCACAATGAAGAGTAGCCCCTGCTCACCGCAACTAGAGAAAGCCTGTGTGCAGCAGCGAAGACCCAATGCAGCCAAAAATTAAATAAATGAATAAAATAAAATAAATTTAAAAAGTGATAGCAGGGAGAGTTGCAAAGGAGGTGATGGCTCATGTCTCAACATGTGCCTAAGGGCACGGTGTGCCAGGAGCACTGCTCTGGGAATATGCCCTGTGTAAAGTCACCATGGGCAGGAGAAGAGAAGAGAAGAAAACTTGAGTTTACTATGTTGATTTCCATGGAATTTTAAATTTGTCAGCTGGTGGACATAAATGGCCAATTTGAATACTTTTTACTATGAAAATAATCTGTGAAGTCTTCATCCCTGGAAATCTTCCCGAAAGGAACAATGACCACCTAAAGGAATGTTTGGGCATGCATAAACCATGATTCTGAGAATCTGAGTCTCAGCTACATTATTTTTTTGAACTCTTTTCCAGCTCTTTCCAGCTCATCATGAGATCTGCAGCAACCCTTGGGCTTTGACAGCCCATATCGGGTGATGATGACATGATATTAAGTTGTATCAACAACGATGAATCAGGATGTGAATGAGCTTCTCTGTATAGCTCTCTAGTGGTGAAATACCTAGCAGAAGTACTTCTCCCACTTCTATGCAGCAAAATGGTTAGTAGTGGAGGTACTATGCAATTTTAGAAATAAGCAACATACTTTGCTTTAAACATGATTACAGAAATTGAGCTGAGCCCCATTTAGGAGGCCTGCTTCATTTTCACAGTTCTGTGGTCTGGGGGCTAAATTTCTGAAGGGAGGAAAAAGGCAGGCAGGCAGGCATATTTTCTGCATTTGCTAAGCTGCCCTCAGACACTTCTACTCAGTTATTTGTTGAAGACAGGATCACCTCATTGAATTCAGCAGGTAAACAAGTACACCAGCAAGAGAAGAAAGGCTGGCTCATAATCTCCTCTGTTTCAAATATGTATTTCTAATATGTTCCCCATCGAAGAGACTGCACAGGGAACCAGACCCAGGCCCCTGCTTCCTGCCCCTTGAACAGGGTTAATTCAGGGAAGTCCCGGATTCACAAGTCCACCCTGGGTATTTAAGGTCATGCACATTGCACCTGAGTGTATAATTATGGCAAACATACATTGTGGAGCAATGTCAAGTTCAGATCTGAGCATATACTGCTTGGAGCTGGGAGTGAGAGAAAAATGGTAAGAGAACCCTGAATTATTTGGGGAAAAAAACCCTCCCCCAATCCATTTGACCATCTATTATTCCCTCCCAGACTCTGGGAGATTTGGTGCAGGAAGCACAGAAGGACAATAAGGAAGGTTAGGAAGAAGCACCCTGGGAGGCTGACACCCTCTGCTTCATCCTTCTAACTCAAGGACAAGCAGGGTTAGGTTGAATACAAGGTCTTACCCCAAACTGGACGCAGATGGAAACACATAAAACTATATGATATTTTAATAACACACAACCTTGATAGCCTGAGATAGAAGCAGGAACCACTTCCATTTAGCTTCAATTCCCTTTCATTTTCACTATGTAGGGGGCCAGTCTCTCACCTTGCAGTACTGGGTGGAAATAGCTTAAGACTAAACTTCCCGTCTTCACTCGCATTTCCAAGCTTTATTTGGTAATTTAAGAAAACGAGTCAGCCCCATCACGTCCCCACCTGGGTATTTTCTTTCTCAGGAGCACATCACTGTTTTCTGACCGCTGGAGCAACCGTGCATTCCTTTCTAATCAAAGGTTTTTTCATCAGCGTTGTCTCTGCATTCCCCCTCGTCCTCCCGCGGTCCCCGCAGCATACCCGTCTCCTCCGGACTGCCACCCAAATTCCTTCCTCCAAGCGCCCCTTTTCTACCTTTACTTAATTTTTACGCCGCCTCAAATCCTTCTGCAAGGAAGCCGTATAAAATTCTCAAAGCACAGTTCTACACAATGTCGACAGTTAGGTTCACACATCTGGGAGGCTGTTTGATCGAGAATCGTGTCCCGTGCTAAGAAGTCCAGAGGCAGGCACGGTGCCTGGGCGACCCCCGTAGTCGCCCTCCCCAGGCCCTAATCCCCGTCGCCTTTGAGCCTCAGACCGGGCAGAAATCCGCCACCCCGAGCCCGAGCCTCTGCCTCGGGACGGGGTCAAGGGGAGGCCGAGGCCGTACCGGAAGGCGTGCGCTCCTCACCTGGTGGACGGTGCGCGCAGCCGCCGCGCACTGGGCAAACCCGGGCGTCCGGTGGTTCCAGAAGTCTCACTCCGAACCGCTCCTTTTCCTCTCGAGCTTTACCAAAGCGCCGCTTCTCACGGCACCCGGCTTCGGGGCGCTTCGAGCCCGGGCGCTGGCCCCTCGGGCGCCCTTTGCCCGCGCGGTGACCACGGGCTGCGGCGAGAAGGGGCCGGGAGCGCTGCGCGCAGGGCGGCAGGCGCTGCGTTCCGCCACGTCTGGGCGCCCCGACAGGAAGAGGAGGCGAGAGCGAGAGCGGGGAGGAGGAGACGGACCAGGAGAAAAGCGGGAGCGCGGGGCCGTCTGTTAAATCGACCGGTAGGTTGCAGCCGTCCAGGACACCCTTGAAAGGAGAAGGGGGTGGGTGGGATGAAGAGGTGGGGCGGGGTGCAGTGCGGGGGTGGTGGTGGACGAGAACAGGGGGCCGGAGCTCCGAGGTGCTTCAGGTCTTGCTTAGGCTGTAAAAGAGAAATTCTGGAACTGACTGCGCCCCAGGGCTCCCAGTTGCCAACGCTAGAGGGCAGCGCTGCCCGCAATATAAACTTGGCCTAAGGGGAGGGGGGAGGAGTGGACGAGGGCCCTTCGCTGGCGGCGGGCCAGTGGCTGCTGGGAGAAGCAGACCCCGTTCCCCTCTCCTGTGGCCAACCTGGCTACGGGGGAGAGTGGGGTAGATTTGGACTTTGTCTCCTGCGGTTCCTCCAGGCAAACCCTCTGGAGGTGAATTATTCCTCAGCTTTCCTCAAGGGGAAAATTCCAGTCATCATCCACAGGATGTTTTATGGAGAGGGATGGGAAGAAGAGGGTAGGGAAGAAGCGGGGTGGGGGGGGGGGCGCAAATTGGGGTGGAGAAAAGTTGGCAGGAGCTTCCGTGCTCTTCCAAGTGTTCTGAGTATCCACCTGCCGCGAGGCCAGAGAATTTAACTTGGGAGGGACTTTATAGAATCCTGGCCCGGCTGAAGGAGGCTTCCCGAGGGCTAGTGGATTACTAACTGTCTGGAACCTGGGTAGCTCTGAAACCTTGAGGCTTTATGTAGATTTATGCCATGATATTTCAGGAAAAAAAGCAGATTATTTGAACCACAGCCCTGGCAGATGGGAGAGGAGACATGGGAGCCATAAAATGAAAGAGAAAATTTTACATAGACAATGTGATTTGCAGACAGCTTGATATAATCTTTGAGTTGAAAGGTCATTGGAACTTCTGCAGACAAACCATGTGGTTCCCCAAATACCTGCCTCACGCTTGCCTTTACTGTGTGTAGCCTCATGGCTAAATTGATGTGATTTTCTTCTAGTAGCTTGGCAATTCTAAAGCAAACAAAATCCTTCTTCAATTCAGAAAGCAAGCATGTGTACCCTTCTTCCTGCTTTCTGGAGTGCCTCTCAGGATCAGCATGGACTGGGTGATGGGTATGAAGGAGAATTTCACTGAACCAGAGAAAGTTGGAAAACCAAAGTCCTGAATTGTACTTTGCTTCTGCTAATCCTTTGAAACTAAGAGAAAAGGCTTAAGCTGACTGATGCCTAACAGGAGGATGGGATGGAAGGATTTTTTTTTCCACCAAGGAAAGGCGATGTTTCCAAGTCATTGGAATTTTAAAAAAATTTTTAAATTTTTTCCTCTATTTAAAATTTTTTATTGAATGAAATACTCTTTTTTAAAAATCTGATTTCATTTTATTTATTTGTATTAAAATTTTTTATTTTAATACAATTTTAAAGGTTTACTTTCCATTTACAGTTATTATAAAATTATTGGCTATATTCCCTGTGTGTACAATATGTCCTTGAGCCTATCTTACACCTAATAGTTTGTACTTCCTATTTCCCTACCCCAATATTGCCCCCTGCCATCACTGGTAACCACTAGTTTGTTCTCTATATTTGTGAGTCTGCTTTTTCTTTTGTTATATTCACTAGTTTTTTGTATTTTCAAGATTCCACGTGTAAGTGATATCATATAGTATTTAGAAGGATTCTTTAAATTCTATAGTACTTTACAATTTTCAGAAGTTTCACACATGTGATTTCATACAATCCCATAATAACCCCCCTTTTCCATCTACCCTTATATTGCCCCTCTCCCTTCCCTCTCCCCACTGGTAACCACTAGTTTGTTCTCTTTATCTGTGATTCTGCTTCTTTTTTGTATTATTCATTAGTTTGTTGTATTTTTTAGATTCCACATATAAGTGATATCATACAGTATTTTCCTTTCTCTGTCTGACTTATTTCACTTAACATAATGTCCTCCAAATCCATCCGTGCAAATGACAAAATTTCATTCTTTTTTATGGCTGAGTGGTATTCCATTGTATATATATATGCACCACATCTTCTTTATCCATTCATCTGTTGACACTTAGGTTGCTTCCATATCTTGGCAATTTTAAATAATGCTACTATGAACATTGGGGTGCATGTATCTTTTTGAATTAGTGTTTTTGTTTTTTTCAGATATACCCAGGAATGGCATTGCTGGGTCACGTGGTAGTCCTGTTTTAAGTTTTTTTTGAGAAGACTCCATGCTGTTTTCCACAGTGGCTGTACCAATCCAAATCATCATTTTGAAATATGTTTGATGATAGAGGTGTTATGTAAAAATAAACAGAACAAGAATCATTCCTCATCATTAAAAAGAAACTCACAGAATCAAAGTTTTGTAGATATCCCAGGAGCAAGGACCTGGTCATACTCTGGCAACTCTGGAGTCCTTCCAAGAGATGAAGGAGATTCTATTCTTTCCATTCTATTCTATTCTTTTTTAGGAAATTAGCTTATCTATTCTTTGGTTATTACCGTGTAGGCAACTATGGAAACATGTATCATACACTTGGAAACTCTGCTGAACATACCTCAGAACACCCCTGCTTTAGCAGATTTCAGCTTCTTGAAGTTCATGGTTATTCTCAAGCTATGAATGAACTTCTGGGATATATTTTACCAGTTTTAATGAAAGCCAACATCTGCTTAATTAGGAGCTGATAATTCAGCTGGTGGATTGCCCATTTGAATTTCCACAAGGTTCTATGAGTGCTTTAAGATTGTAGGTATATGTAAATCACATACTGATTTCACGTGGAGAGCTCCTTGTCAGTTTAAAAAATATCTATAAGGATTGAGTTGGAGCCCTGAGCACATGGCATAGCAAACTCATCAACTTTCGGTGTGAACTCAAAAGTCATTATGAAGGAATTAACTGATCAAATTTATTCATTCAAAAAATGTTGATAAATGAGTACCATGTTCCAGACATGAGCCAGCTTCTGGGAATACAATAAAGAAAATATAGTTTCTTCTCTCACAGAACTTAGCATCTGATGGAAAGACTGATTCACAAACTGTAAGTCCAATCCAAAGTAATAGTTGGGCAAAAGGGGAAGTACAGGGAGGGGTGGGAATGCAAAGTGGGGGGAATCTACTCCAGCCTGAGTACCAGGGAGTATTAGCTGGACATGGGGGTGGTGGTTGGTAGTGGTGGGAAGTGGAAAAAATGATGAACAATGCGTTGCTTCCGAGGCATATCCCAGTCACATTTGTTAACTTTCCACGTGGATGCTGGACACTTACTTCAACATCTGAGGGAGCAAGTATGCACATTTTCCTACCAGAAGATGGCCTAGAAGCTTCTTAAGGTAGGGGACTGTGTATGACTTGTTCATCCCAGCAGTAGTACGGAGAAAAGTCAAGACCCTAGTAGACATTTATCTGTAATTTCCTACCTCCACCGTGGAAGTAGGAATAAAGTGAGAAGGGAAGGAGTTATAATGGGGAGGAGCTCACAGTAATTGAGCTCACAGAATCCTAGATGCTTTCCACATGATAGCCTACCAAACAATCCCAATAACCGTATGACATAGCTCTCATCTCTTTTACTGTTGATTTCAAAGAATGAGCTTCCGATTGCTTTCTAGATTTATGTTGTGACAAAAGCCAGAGGAGGAGTATGAGATGTCTACAGTTAGCTTCCTGTATTAGTCAGCTCTCAGTAAGTTCCGCTATGGTCACAAAGCATAACCCGCAAATCTCAGTGGTTTATTACAGCAAATGTTTGTATCTTGCCCGCAGTGCCTATTAGCTGTGGATTAGCAGGTTCACTCCACATGTTTGTCCTGGGACACAGGCTGATGGAGCCAGACCATTCTTAGGTGGAGGGAAGAGTCATGGCAGAACATCACAATGCTTCTTAAAGTTTTTGCTTAATTATAAGATTGATCATTTCTGCTCCCATTCCATTTGTTAAAGCAAGTCACATGACTGAGTCTGATGTCAACTGAATGAAAAGTATACTTCCTCCACTGGGAGGGATTCCAGGGAAGGGCTGTGTAGAGATGAGCCTAGGAGTGACAAATATTGTCCACCAAGTATTCAAATGACAAGTGTCCAGCAATGCTTTTGAATGAAAGCATTTTCTCTTTAAAAATATTTATGTATTGACTTGATTGGCCAATGGTGTTCACCAAACTCAGGATATGGGGAGCAAAATAATAAATCTAGGTTGATTAACTTAATTGATTAGACTATGTCATCAGAGTCCCAACTTTACAGGAACAGTTGTCCTTGCACTAGGAAAAAGCTCCTTGCTCTGGCAACAGGCTGGCTCTTTCTCCACGTTAGCACACGTTAACACCTGTTCCCATGAAGAAGTAAGTAAGGCAGACTAGGTTGGTTAGAACAAACATAGCAAGGAACAAACCCTCAGGCTCTAGAGGTATTGACAGGGGCTCATGGTCAACCCTTCTTCATTGAAAGTGACCATGAGAAGCAGCTCACTCAGTGGTGAGTAGAAATAGGTTATTTTCAATAAATATTTCTTGCACACCTCCAACCTGGAAGTTTGAAATAATATATGTAGGACCGGGTCCCTGCCCTCAAGGAGCTCAAAGTCAAGGCTGGGGAAGGTACTACCATGGATGACTTCATGGAAAAGCTGAAGGAGCAGAGAAGCCTAGGTGGAGGAATTGGGGCTCAGCTGGATTTGGAAAGATGTGCAGAGGACAACTAGGCTTTCTCAGTGTAGGGCTGATCTTTCTACCTCAGTGGCTCTCTTCTGGCCCTTGGGAAAAGGAGGCGCTCAAGGGTAAGTACATTGCTGGTGGTCATATAGGTGGTATGTGCTGAGCTAAGGTTTGAACCCATGACTGCTCTAAGGCTTATTCTTTTTCATTCCATTGGAGTGTGTTCCAGAGGTGGGCTGATGGAGCTCCAAAGAAAGCTTGGTTATGGGAATGAGTGGGCTGTGGAACTCAGGCTCATGAAGCAAGGGATTCCTGTGGCAGTATTTGACTGTGAGGATGGGGGTCTGGGGGATAAGAGAGTACCTAAAAATGTGTTTATTATTATTTATTTTTATCAGTAATATTACTACTTTGTGTAGAAATTGACAACTTTCAAAGCACTTTGTCTTCAAAACTGAGCAATGTCAAATCATTTCTTTAAAGAGAAACAGGGTTTACAATATAACATATTAGGTGACAATAACACCTTCACTTTGTATTTATTTATTTAGTTTAATAGCTTGATTGAGGTATGATTTATACAACGTAGCGTTCACCCATTGTGAGTATACAGTTCAGTGGTTTTATTAGCTTTATGAAGTTGTGCAGCCATCACCACAGTCCAGTTGTAGAACATCTCCAGTGCCCTAAAACGTTCCTTCATGGCTGTTTACAGTCAATTTCCCTCCTCCCACCCCTGTCCTAGGCAGCCACTGAGCTGCTTTCTGTTTCTGTAAATTTGAAGATCAGCACATATGAACACACAATATTCTGTGTCTGGCTTCTTTTACTTGGCACAATGTCTTTGGGTTCATCAGTATGTAGTATGTACCAGTAGTTCCTATCAGTTGCTGAATTGTTTTCCATTGTACAAATATGGCACATATTTTATTTTGTTTTAAATTTAATTTTTTATTTTATATTGGAGTATAGTTGATTTACCACGTTGTGTTAGTTTCAGGTGTACAGCAAAGTGATTCAGTTATACATATACATATATCCATTCTTCTTCAGATTCTTTTCCCATATAGGTTATTAGAGAATATTGAGTCGAGTTCCTTGTGCTATACAGTAGGAACTGTATATGATGATCTATATTATATATAGTAGTGTGTATATGTTAATCCCAAACTCCTAATTTACCCCTCCCCCCCAGCCACATTTCCCATTTGGTAACCATAAATTTGTTTTTGAAGTCTGTGAGTCTGTTTCTATTTTGTAAATAAGTTCATTTGTATCATTTTCTTTTAAGATTCCACATATAAGTGATATCATATGATATTTGTCTTTCTCTGTCTGACTTACTTCACTTAGTATGATAATCTCTAGGTCCATCCAGGTTGCTGCAAATGGCATTATTTCATTCTTTTTTATGGCTGAGTAATATTCCATTGTATATATGTATCACATCTTCTTTATCCATTCCTCTGTCAATGGACATTTAGGTTGCTTCCATGTCTTGGCTATTGTAAATAGTGCTGCAATGAACATTGGGGTGCATGTATCTTTTTGAATTATGATTTTATCCAGATATATGCCCAGGAGTGGGATCATATGGTAGTTATGTTTTTAGTTTCTTAAGGAACCTCCATACTGTTCTCCATAGTAGTTGTATACGGCACATATTTTAAAGTCCAGTCACCAGTTGTTGAACATTTGTATGATTCCTTAACTTTAAATAGCACTTTTAAATTTACAAATCACTTTGATATACATTATCTCAGTTGACCCTCATGAATCATAGGAAGAAGTCAAAGCAGGTTGTTATTCTCATTTTATAATGACAAGGATGATAATAATAGCTGACATTTATTGAGCTCTTACTATTTGCAGCACTGCTCTAAACATGCTATGTATATTAACTCATTTAATCTTTGCAACAGCCTTATGGGGAAAGGGCCATTATTATCCTCGTCTTTTTTAAAAAAATATTTATTTGTTTATTTTTGGCTGCGTCAGGTCTTAGTTGTGGCATGCGGGCTTCTCTCTAGTTGTGGCATGCAGGCTCCAGAGTGCGTGGGCTCAGTAGTTGTGGTGTGTGGGCTCTGTAGTGGTGGTGCATGGGCTCAGTAGTTGCAGCGTGGGCTTAGTTGCCCCGCGGCATGTGGGATCCTAGTTCCCCGACCAGGGATCGAACCCGTGTCTCCTGCATTGGAAGACAGATTCTCAACCACTGGACCACCAGGGAAGTCCCTATTATCCTCATCTTTTAGATTGGTAGACTGGTTCAAAGAGGTTAAATAATATTCCCAAATCTTTGTAGCCAGTAAGTGGCAAAACGGGGGTTTAAAACCAGGCAATCTGACACCAGTAGTGAGGCCTAGAGAAGTTAGGAGATGACTTGACTTACTCAAGGCCGTTGCTAGTAAATGGAGGTGTTTCTCTCTCTCTCAACATGGGCATATTTGATATGTTTATTTATCAGATCCCAGAGAATTTTAGACAAAATTGGACACCTTGGACGTTAATATGTCTTTTTGTATGGATGATAATATGGCTGAGAAAAGAAAGAAAGATGTATATGTCCTGTTCCAAAATCGCATATCTGGTCAGAGGCAGGGCCTGGATTAGATTCCAGTTCTCCTGACTCCAGAGTTGGTACTTTTTTCATTAGCCTCTTCCTTAAAGATCAATACAAAGCCTGATGTGATGGAAACATTTAGGATCCTTGGAGACAGAAAGAGAATGAGCTTGTATTAAATAGGGGGATTCTGAAATGGGAAGTAAAAGCTGAAGGAGGCATAATTCTTTGAGTTTGGAGCACAAAGAATGCATGTCTGACAGGGCTTGAAACCTACTTTAGCAAATTCTTGAATTCACAGGTGACTGGACCAGCATGAGAATTCCATGTGTGTCATGTATCTATCTATACAGAGAGAAGAGGCCACAGTCCTATCAGAAAGGGTTGGTGTTAAAAAATTTTTCTTTTAAATTTAGCTACAGCAGACTCTGGAAACTATTATCAACAAGTACTTCCCAAAGTGAGTCCTTGGAAAGGAAATAAATCGAGTTTCCCCTGAGAGCCCCTCTCAAAATTTCAGCTCTAGGAACTTCAAATATGTTAAATGTAGTGCCTTTCTCTCATCGAATGTTCAACTCATTCCTTTGTCCTCACATTGTGTGTGAGGGTCCCTGGTGTTACAGCTTTATCCTTCATTAGATCCTCTTTAGGAGTATATTCTTCTTGAGCTTTCCAGATGGTATTCCCATTTTCTTTTGTTGTACTGTTTTGTTTTGTTTCATCTTCTCTACGTTACTCTCTTTGTTTTTGCTGTTGTTCTCTTTACTTAGCCTCCCTTGGGAGATGGTGCAAGCCTTCCCCTCAGGGCTGTGGTGCACGGTGGGGGAAAGTGTGCATGGTGGGGCACTGCCGGGGAGACAAAGTCTGCAGAGCTGCCTCTCAGACACCACATTCTCCCTTCATCATGGCTTATTAGGCTTTTTGCTTTCCAGGCTCTAGAGGCACAAATTCAAGGCGGGATTTTTACTTCCCCATACTCTTTTATCTTATCAAGGACAGGCCTATCCAGAGATTTGAGTTATTCACAACAACTATGTTTGTTTTGATTGTTTGTCTGTTTATTTTCTCTTCTTACAGGGGAAGTTCAGGAGCATTACACAGAGGAGGCAGAATGGAGGATGGCCTGGAATGAGTGATGAGTCAGATTGTACAGGTTTTGGGGAAGTCATATTCCAAGCAGAAGGTTGGTTTACAATAGCGAATGTGTGAATTCATTTGAGTCATAAGCTACAGTGTTTAGAGAATAAAATAGCTCAGCGTGACTGGTCCTGGGTCTGTGTTTATGGGTCAGGGCTGGGGTAATGCTGTGGAAGTTAAGCCTGAAAGGAGGAAGAGCCCCGTCCACCATTGTAAGCGGTTTGAAGGACCTTAATCTGGATTAGATCATAGAAAGTCAAGACTGCAAGCAAGGAAAACCAGAGCTATTATAATAATTATGTGTGAAATTATAGTAATCTGGAAGAAGGTAGAGGTTGTGGATAGATACAGAGGTAGGGAAGTATTTGAGAGAGACTTAAAAGGAAAAGTCAATAGGATTTGGTAACCAGCTGGAGAGGAGAGGCAGGAGGGAAGAGGAATGTTGGAATTTTCACTTGTTTCTAGGCTGGGAGATGAAAACTATGGTTTTAAAATGCAAAGGTGAAAAGAAAGTAAATAGACTAACCCCAAAGGCCATTTTTGGATACAGGTTATCTAGAGATCAGTCACAGACCTGCTGAGCAGCCAGAATTGATTCAGTGGCTTCCTGAGGTTTGTGTCCTCCTCTTGTGCATAGTGTCTAATTGTTGGACCAGAGAGTAGCAGGTTTCTTCTTCATCAGAAAATTTCCACATATTGATTCCAATTCAATATTCTGATTAATTTAAAATTAATTTTACTAGTAAGAAAAGAAGTGGGCAGGGAATAGACAGGTTTGTGGGGAGAGGAGAAAACATGAGAGGAGGGGATTACATTCATTATGATTCTTATTTCTGAGGTGCTTCCCTGGTGCAGTGGTTTCTAACTCTGACTTTGCATCAGAATCATCTGGGGACATGTAAAAAAAAAAAATCAATAAAATCAAATTCTGCCCTAGATCTACTGAATCAAAATCTCTGAGGCTGTGGCTGAGAAATCTGTGTTTTTTGAAACTTCTCCAAATGATTCCTTAATGTGTTAAAAAGAAAACCAAAATATTGTTGGAGACTCAGATACAATGTATTTTCTTGAAGGTAATTTTGTCTTAGAACTGGTTTTCTCAAGCTGTTCATATTGTGCAACCCTCCTTTTACCCTGACATATATTCAGTGGTTGTCTAAGTCGTCTCAGGCTGCCATAACAAAATAACATAGACTGGGTGGCTTAAACAAAAGAAATTTATTTTCTCATAGTTCTGGAGGCTGGGAAGCCCAAGATCCATGTTCTAGCAGGGTTTGGTTTCTGGTGAGAGCCTTCTTCCTGGCTTGTAGACGGCCGTGCTTCTTTGTGTCCTCACATGGTGGAGAGAGAGAGAGAGATCTCTGGTGTCACTTCCCTTTTACAAGGATACCAGTTCTATGGGGTCAGAGCTTCATCCTTATGATTTCGTTTAACCTTAATTGCCTTCTTAGAGGCCCTTTTTCCAATACAGTCACATGAGGGGTTAGGGCTTCAACATATGAATTTTAGGGGGACACAGTTCAGTCCTTTGCAGTGGTCTACAAAGTCAGTCTCATTGTCAACAATAGTAACAGTAAGACACATACATATAGAATGTTTTCTAGCTTCTTTTCACTATAGTTTTTAACACTTTGCTTCCTTTCTCACTTTTTCAATTTGCAAAGCAAAAATTAAAAATCAGTGATAGCAAGAAATAAAGTTCTTCAGAAATGTCAAAGAGATACAGTCAGTTGTTTGATAGGACATATCAGAGTAGTCCTAGTGTCCAGAATAGTCCAATTATTTTGATGCTTGAACCACTTGCACAGAATATACTTTTATAATTTGTTCAGGGATTAAAATAATTATTTTGTTATTCAAGTAAAAATTTTAATTTTAAGTTAGCATATAATTAAAGATTGTTTTATAAATTTAATTTTAATGATAACAACCATAATATACATGTGGCAGGGTTGTGTTCTCCCTCCTCTTGTCTACTCCCATTTCTGGGGCTTGAAATATACCCAAGTACAAAAAACCAAGAAAGCCCTTTTGAACGTACCTCAAAAGGTGCCGAAAAAAAGACAGAGGTTTTCTTTTGTTTTGTAGCACAATAGTAAAACAGGGGATATGTCAAAAAAAAGGTCTGATCTGGCAATGTGAAAGTTCAGCCTGTCTTGTAGACAACCCAACCTGAGGTCAGACTCTAATAGGGGCTTTTCCCCCCACCCCATCTCACTCCACCTCCAGCCACATCTAGTGATCCAGAAGAGAAATCAGATGGGCAAAACCTGCTTTGAAAGTTGAGAAGAGAAAGAAACAGGCTTGGTTTGGGTGCAGCTGGGAAGCAAAAAGGTGTTAAAGGATCCTGAGGTTGAGGGAAGGGGAGAAGAGTAAGAATGTAAAAAGAGATGGGTTGGAGAAAAGAATCAGAGGAGCTGGACTGAAGCTCTCCTCCTCCTACTGTACCTGTGGAGAAGTTTTTCCATTAAGATCAGAAGCAGCACAAGGATATCCCCTCTCTCCACTCCTTTTCAAAATTGTACCGGAAGTCCTTCCTAACACAATAAGACAAGAAAAGGAAATAAAAGATACATAGATTGGGAAGGAAGAACTAAAAATTGTCTTTGTTTATAAATGACACAACTGTCTATACAGAAAATCCAACAGAATCAACCAACTTACTCCCTACTGGAATAAGTAAGCAATTATAGCAAGGTTGTAGGATACAGGGTAATATACACAAGTCAGTCATTTTTCTATATACCAGCAATGAACAATGGAATTTGAAATTAAAAACACATAATAAATAAAGCAAAAATGCTATTTTGCTTTAGCATTCCCCAAAATAAAATACTTAGTTATAAATCTAACAAAACATTTACAAGATTTATATGAGAAAATCTATAAAGTTTTTTTTTTTTTTTTTTTGCTGTACGCGGGCCTCTCACTGTTGTGGCCCCTCCTGTTGCAGAGCGCAGGCTCCAGACGCGCAGGCTCAGCGGCCATGGCTCATGGGCCCAGCCGATCCGCGGCATGTGGGATCTTCCCGGACCGGGGCATGAACCCGTGTCCCCTGCATCGGCAGGCGGACTGTCAACCACTGTGCCACCAGGGAAGCCCCTATGGGAAGGTTTTTAATCACAGTTTCAATTTCTTTACTGTGATTGGTCTGTTCATATTTTGTATTTCTTCCTGGTTCAGTCTTGGAAGGTTATACCTTTTTAAGAATTTGTCCATTTCTTCCAGGTTGTCCATTTTATTGGCATAGAGTTGCCTGTAGTAATCTCTCAGTCTGTCCCCAGTGGTTGGTTCAATGGGTTGTGTAGGCTTCCTGGTGGAGGGGACTAGTGCCTGTGTTCTGGTGGATGAGGCTGGATCTTTTCTCTCTGGTGGGCAGGTCCACATCTGTTGGTGTGTTTTGGGGTGTCTGTGGACTTATAATGATCTTAGACAGCCTCTCTGCTAATGGATGGGGTTGTGTTCCTGTTTTGCTAGTTGTTTGGCATAGGGTGTCCAGCACTGTAGCTTGCTGGTCATTGAGTGAGGTTGGGTGCTGGTGTTGAGATGGAGATCTCTGGGAGTTTTTCGCTGTTTCATATTATGTGGAGCTGGGAGGTTTCTTGTTCACCAGTGTCCTGAAGTTGTCTCTCCCACCTCAGAGACACAGCACTGACTCCTGGCTGTAGCACCAAGAGTCTTTCATCCACACGGCTCAGAATAAAAGTGAGAATAAGTTGAGAGAAATAATTAGTAAAAGTAGGAAGAAAGAAAGGAAGGAAGGAAGAAATTAAGAAGAAAAGAAGGAAAGAAGGAAAGAAAGAAAAGAAGGAGGGAGGGAGGGAGGAAGGAAGGAAGGAGGGAAGGAAGGAAAAAAGATAAAGTAAAACGAAATAGAGTAAAATATAATAAAGTTATTAAATTAAAAAAAAATATTAAGAAAAAAAATTAAAAAAAAAAAACGGACGGATAGGACCTTAGGACAAATGGTCGAAGCAAAGCTATACAGACGAAATCTCACACAGGAGCATACACATACACACTCACAAAAAGAGGAAACGGGGAAAAAATCATAAATCTTCCTCTCAAAGTCCACCTCCTCAATTTGGGATGATTCGTTGTCTATTCAGGTATTCCACAGATGCAGGTACATCAAGTTGATTGTGGAGCTTTAATCCGCTGCTTCTGAGGATGCTGGGAGAGATTTCCCTTTCCCTTCTTTGTTTTCACAGCTCCCAGGGGTTCAGCTTTGGATTTGGCCCGTCCTCTGCGTCTAGGTCGACGGAGGGCGTCTGTTTTTCGCTCAGACAGGACGGGGTTAAAGAAGCCGCTGACTCGGGGACTCTGGCGCACTCAGGCCTGGGGGGAGGGAGGGGCACGGCGTGCGGGGCGGGCCTGCGGCGGCAGCGGCTAGCGTGACGTTGCACCAGCGTGAGGCGCGCCGTGCGTTCTCCCGGGGAAGTTGTCCCTGGATCCTGGGAACCCGGCAGTGGCGGGCTGCACAGGCTCCCCGGAAAGGAAGTGTGGTTAGTGACCTGTGCTCGCACCCAGGCTTTTTGTTGGCGGCAGCAGCAGCCTTAGCGTCTCCTGCCCGTCTCTGGGGTCCGCGCTTTTAGCCGCGGCTCGCGCCCGTCTCTGGAGCTCCTTTAAGCAGCGCTCTTAATCCCCTCTCCTCGTGCACCAGCAAACAAAGAGGTAAGAAAAAGTCTCTTACCTCTTCGGCAGCTCAAGACCTTTTCCCGGACTTCCTCCCGGCTAGCCGTGGTGCACTAATCCCTTCAGGCTGTGTTCACGCCGCCAACCCCAGTCTTCTCCCTGCGCTCCGACCGAAGCCCGAGCCGCTATGGGATTTGATTTTATTGTGATTGTGCCTCTCCTACCGTTTCATTGCAGCTTCTCCTTGGTCTTTGGATGTGGGGTATATTTTTTGGTGAGTGTCAGTGTCTTCCTGTCGATGACTGTTCAGCAGTTAGTTGTGATACCTGTGCTCTTGCAAGAGGGAGTGCGTGCACGTCCTTCTACTCCACCATCTTGAACGAATCTCCTCGATATTTTATTTTTTAAACATTAGTTTTTGCTGGATTATAAACATTTTGATTGGAATTTAGTTAAAAGAATGCAAATTTTATATATGACTGAAAGTAAAGACAGTTTAAAACTGTCTTGGGATATGGTGGCTCATTGTTCTTAGTTGAGTGAGAAAGCAACTGAATGACTGGTGGTGACAATACTTACCTGATATTCACCAATCATCATTCATATGCATTTGAGGGAGCTCAGAGTCGTTCAGACTGTGCTGTTTTCAAGTACAAAAATTTAAGTAAATATTTTGCCTATTGATTTTGGAAAAATAATGGAAACAGATAACATGGCTGTCCTTGAGGACATGAAGCCCCAGAACAACTGCATGCAAGGAAAAATGATGAGCCACTGAAATTTGTCAGTGTGATACTTGCAGGAAAACAGAGGCTTGGCATGCTGGGCGGCTGGAGACGCATCATCAGTCATGAGAAATAAATTCTTAGTTAGTGCTCAGAGCAGGTAAAAGAATATCAATCAACGCAATTAATGCTTGCGTCTAATTGTGTTCACCTCTTTACATGGATTTTGTTTTCATTTACCCTTCTCAAGGACACCCAGAACAAATTCTTATTATTTTTTATTATCTTCATTTTATAGATAAGGAAACTAAGGCCAAAGAGGTTAATACATTGCCCAAGGCTACATTGCTGGTAAAGAGGAGTCAATTCCAAAGCCAAGCACCATGACTCAAGGATATGGGCTTTGTACTTCCACACTGTCTATCTGTTACTCAGTGTGTAAATGGAATGTCAGATTTTTTTGAATTCATAATGTGTCCTGCAAAGGGCTTGGATCAAGATCCAGTTGTGTCACTTGGTGCAGGCTGGCACTCATGAGTGGAAGGTCAGCAGCTTGCACACATCTCTTGTGTCCTCAGCATTCTGTGCTTGGCCTGGGCATAGTGGCACTCATTTTGAGACTGTGCTCCCACAGGACAACTCCTCCTCCGTTTGCTCGACCTTTTAATGGGGGTAGAGTAAGAGTACCTAGTAAAACAGGAGACAAACAGCTGTTTAAGGCATGTAATGTAGGGAAATGTTAGCTGCCCAGCACCTGGAGGCTGTGATGTCTCTGTCCCATGAGATGTCCAGTTCAGGTGCAGTCCCTCCAGCTGGGAAAAGGGGATGTAATTGGTCCCAACTAGCTCATTGCCTGTTGTATTTCCCAGAGTATTGTAACAAAGTACCACACACTAGATGGCTTAAAACAACAGAAATCTATTCCCTCACAGTTCTTGAGACTACAAGTTCAAAATCAAGGTGTTGGCATGGTGATGCTTCATATGAAACTCTGCGTAGAATCCTTCCTTGCCTCTTCCTAGCTCCTGATGGTGGCCAGCAATCCCTGGCATTCCTTGGCTTGTAGCTGCATCACTCCAATCTCTGCCTCTGTCATCACATGGCCTTCCTGCTGTGTGTCTGACTCTTCACATGGCATTTTTCTCTTCTTATAAGGACACTAGTCATGTTGGATTAGGGCTCACTCTAACGACCTTTTCTTAACTGAATTACATCTGCAAAGATCCTGTTTCTGAACAAAATCACATTACAGGAACAAGGGACTGGGACTTCAACATATCTTTTTGGGGGACACAAATCAATCCACAATATCTGGTAACCCAGTAAGAGCTCCTAGGTTTCTGTAATAGACGATCATCTTTATCTCCACATTACACAGTGTGTTAGCCCAAAGAGGAAAATTCCATAATTTAGAGAACATTATTAATTTAAAAATCTTTTAAACTGAAAAGAAAATATCTAGTTAACTTCTGATTGATGGCTATGCATTCCTTTTAGGAGTAGAAAGTATGATTTTGTGGAGGGAAAAAGATAATCGGAGCTTTCACCTTTTTTACAAGGTTACATCAAACTAGTCAAACGCCTGAGTACAGAAGGATTTTTATGTGTTTATGGGAACACAAACTCTGGAATTATGGAGTTAAAATTTTTATTCTCATTATAACCATGGACATTGATCTTGATGGTACCACTGAAAGTAGAAGTAGAATTCTTCCTTATTTTTAGAGCTTTTATCAAGTCTGCAGTGTGCAAGGTTTCCAACAGTACGAATAAGATGCTGTCTACCTTCAAATGACACTCACCCTTGTTTCCCTCCAGAGGTAGGAAAGTACCAGCAAAAACTATCTTTGCCCTTGGCAACATGTAATTTAAAAGAATGTACTGTACCAAACAGGAGAAAGGTAAACGATAAACAGAGTGAATGAGAGAGAGAAAGGCAAACTCTAGCAAAGAGCAATACTCCTGTTGCACTCATGTTAGGATAATTTATTCTGTTGCTTAGAGAGGCGTTGATAATATATATTTTGGTTTCATTATTTTTTAATACTCTTTTTGCACTTGAATCCATCTTTGCTGCTAATCCCCTTTTAAAGCAAGACCTGACTTCTCTCTCTATGAGCTAGTTTTGTGAACAAGTAGATCAAATTTATAATCTGGAGCTGACAGTTCAGAGGCTGAGATGACTACACTGATGTGGGGTTGATGGTTGTTCACCAAGTCACCTGAGGTTACACCACATTTCAGGATCACATTGTTTAAAATGCAGAGAAATCCTTGGACATTGCCAGAGGGAGGTAACACAATCTGATGGATATAAATGAGACCAAAGAAAGACATTTTTTATCCTAGCTCGATTAAGGCTTGTAGAGAATGTACTATACAAATTGATGCAAAAAAATAAAAATAAAAATCAAGGTTGCTTAGTACACCTAGGAGAGCTTCTGTTTTTGTATTTATTTAGGCAATTCGAACATATTTATAAATGGTCATGTATTTGCACAGATTTTAATCTACATTGGCGAGTCACACATCTCACTCTTGATGCTCCTCGATGTTTTTTTTGTTTGTTTGTTTTTTGTTGTTTTTTTTTGCGGTACGCGGGCCTCTCACTGTTGTGGCCTCTCCCCTTGCGGAGCAACAGGCTCCGGACGTGCAGGCTCAGCGGCCATGGCCCGGGCCCAGCCGCTCCGCGGCACGTGGGATCCTCCCGGACCGGGGCACGAACCCGTGTCCCCTGCATCGGCAGGCAGACTCTCAACCACTGCGCCACCAGGGGAGCCCGCTCCTAGATGTTTAACAGTGCTGACCTACCATCAAATAATGCTGACCTACTATCAAATAATGCTGACTTACTATGATGGAGAGAAAAAAAGCAAGATTTTTAAAAGTTCTCAATTGGCAAGGATAATGCATCATAGGCTACCTAAGTCCCCAAATTGGTTAGTCTTATTCTGTAGACATAAAGATGGAAGAGTTTTTCCAAATAGGCAGAGTTGACCTCATTTTCACAATGCCATTGCTGCCCGTGCTGGGGAGCACTAAAAGGACTTGCTGGTTTGACAGGGATTCACTCCATTTTGCTTATTCACTGTCCTCAGTTGAACTCGTGCAGTTTTCTATGGGTCCTAGCTGACTCCATGAATTAGCTGTGGGCATTGCTACATAGCTGGTAGAAAAACAGTATTTGCAAACATCACTCATTGTTTTCTATGAACCCTTGTTACCTGCAGGACAATGTCCAAGTGTCTTAACTTTGCACTCAAGGCCATGTCCAAATGCATCTTTTCACCTGTGCCCGAAGCTTCAGCCAAACCGGTCCATTCTTCTTTGGACAGGCCCTGAGCCTTCTTTCCTCCAGTCCTTTGTATATGCTGCTTATTCTACTTGAAATAAGTCATAGTTAATTTAATTCTACCCATCCTTCAGGTTTCACTTCTTCATGAAGTCTGTAAGAGATAACCTTTCAATTTAGTCTTGTGATGATCTCACCGAGGGGATTTACTCGAAAAAGGCAAAGCAGACTCTAATCGTGGCAGAGGGATCTTCTTTTGCATATTTTTCCCCCTTACCTTGAAAAGAGTCAAAGACCAGCATTTAAGACTTTTGGCTCAAAAGGAATCAGAGATTTTGAGGTAACACTGTGTGGTCAGCAGGGCCCAGGTGGAAAAATGTCATGATAGAGTGAACTTGTCATAAGTCCATCCAATGGCAGCTAGACCTCCTGATCTAAGGAGGAAGAAAGCCAATAACAGATTTCCTCCCTTGCAGCACTTCTGATATAACTGCTTTAGAGTAAACACTTGAGCATCAAGCAGCTGGTTTTCCTCTGGAAGATAGAAGTCAAAGAAGCAGGGACAGTTTTCATGGTCACAGTCCTGGGCTGATGCAGTGGCATCCATTTTCAAAGGAGGTAGTATTCTGGCTCTCCTGTAGGGACATAATTCTAAATCCTGAGAGTTTCATCTTTTGGTTGTGGCTTTAGTGTTCTCTCCAACACTCTCTTTCAACTTCAAGGCTGATGTCTGGAGGACATTTGAAATAATGGCTCCAGTGGGAGGCTGAAACCTCAATCTTGTCATTGACAGAGGATGCACCTTCCATCTTAAATCTTGTTAAGGCTGCAGTTTTACAGACACCTCTTATTGCTGTTTTTGTTGAAAGTACAGAAGCATTGGTTGCTTTTGTACCTTGGAGGCTTGGAACCGTGGGTCTCTAATTAAACTTAGATTGAAGAACTCAGGCAGGGAACACTTCTTTCATTAAGGCAGTGTTTCCTTTTAATCTCAGTTTGCAGACTTGATAGCTCTGGTCTGAGTTTATTTCTCTCTGTTAGGTTTTTACTAAAAGTGACAAGAAAAAGCCAACACATGTATCATTATGAATATCCCAACCATATCACCTAACACTGGAGTCCATCAGCATTTGACTGTTTGGCTGCCCCATTATAAGGGTCATCAGCTTTCCAGCTGGCTTGCCTCCACTAAGCCTTGACATATTTTGGTTTAAGTTCCTAGAGGCACTCCACTCTCAGGTACTGGTTTCTGTATCACTAAGATTTTATTTGGCTGATTAAAAGAAAAATCCGAATAAATAGCTCAAGCAGTATAGAAGTTTATCTTTCATGTAAAGAACTCTAGAGGCAGGCAGTCTGGGGCCAAAACACAGTCTCCTATTTTTCTGCTATGCCATCCTTTGCACTTAGATTCCAGCTTTTGAGGTTGCCTCATAGTCCAAAATGGCTGCTGGGGTTCCAGACATTTTGTTCAAATTTTACACAGAAATTGTACAGAGGAGAAAAGGGCAAAAGACCCCCCCTCCTTGTTGAGTCTTCCTCCCTAGTAGTGGGTAGAGAATATAGTATTCTAGTTGACATACTGAGGTCTATAATTAAATCAGGATTCTGTTAGTAGAGAGAAGAAGATGGAATTTGGATAGACAACGATCTCACTGTCCTAACGATTTCTCTAGCATTTAACCATCTCATATGGCAAATACTAGAAATATTTTTAAGCCTTTGAAGGTACATCTTACGAATACAAAACAAAATGCCCAAAACTACTCCTGGCAAAATGATTTGTATTAGCAAAATGTTGAAAACGACCTAAATATCCACTCTTAGAGTAGTTGAATTGCCACAAAATGTAATAATTTGCCACCATGAAAATGACAAAAAATGATCTTTATGAAACTATATGGAATGATTTCCAGGATATATTGTTAAAGAAAGCAAGGTGCAAAAGAGGATATGTAGTGTACTACCTTTTTTGTAACAAAAAAGGAGAAATTAGAACACATACAAACACACACAGCTTGGTTTTTCAAAAAAGAAACACAGGAAAGACAAGCTAGAAACGAATGAAAGTGGTTATATAAGCAGGTAGGTGAGAATTGAGGAAGGGACAGGGCTGGGAACTAGACTTCCCTGAATAAACTTTTAAATAGTTTTGAATTTTGTGATGTAATATTCACGTAAATATTTTATATATTCAAAAATAAACAAGCAAAAAGGATGAAATAAGAAGCAAACACTAAAACTGAATACAAACACAAACAATCCTTACAGTGTATAAAGTTGATATCCTAACTACTACACAGGAAAAGGAATTAATTCAAGTAGGTGTACAATATAATGACTTGATATGTATATATATATATTATGAAATGATCACTACAATAAGTCTAGTTAACATCCATCACCTCACCTAGTTACAAGATTTATTTCCTGTAATAAGAACTTTTAGGAAGTAATCATTTTTATTGTCTTTATTTGCTTTATTTTCAGTTGTTGTTTTTATTTACAATGATATGCTTATATTACTATATTCTTATTAATCAAGTTGAGAGATTACCTATTGACTTCCTGTTTTGATTGGTGAGGGTTTATCTCTTTTGGGACTCCCACCTCCTCTTCTCCAGTCTTCCCAATATGGATATAGTGCTACTCTAAGTGACCAAAAATCAATACTTATATGAATGTACTCATTTATTGTAGAGTGAAAATTTTTCAAAGTGCTCTTTTTTTCTTTTGCCCAATTTCCATTCACTTACATTTAATTTCTCTAAATGTTCTACTATATTTTGTATCTCATTTGTTTTCCTCCCCTTTTTTCCTTGAAGGCTTTGGAGTCAACTTCTTTGCTCTTGATCATTGGCCTGATTGTTCTCTAGACCTGCCATTTGGGGACTCTCCTTCACCACATTTTTAGGTTGAATCCACCATTTTGGGTTTCCTTCCCTTTCTTTTTCTTGGTTAGTTCTATTATTTTGTTGGAGCATCTTGCCAAGCAGAATCCTTAGAAAAGATGCACCTAAGGAGAATTTATTTGAATTTATGAATTTACACAAATATCTTTCTTTTACCTCACACTTGACTGATAATTTTACAGAGCATTAATTTCTGAAAATCATTTTCCCTCATATTTGTGACAGTTTTGGTCTAATGTTCTCCAGATACAGGCTTATGAATGAGAAACTCCATGCCATTCTTATTTTTGGTAGATGACCTTTATTTTCTCATTTGTATTATTCAAATTTAGTGGACAAAATTTCTAATGATGTGCCCTAGGTCTATTTTTAAAAATTCAGTGTATTGGATACTCAGTGGGAATTTTCAGTCTGACAACTTGTACTTGTTATCTCCGGGAATTTCTCTAGTATTATTTCTCTGATAGTTTACATCTTCCAATTCTTCTTTTTCACCTCTGAAACTCCTGTTAGCTGATTGAACCAACTTCTAATTCTTGCTTTATGGATGCCATTTCTTTTGACTACCTTTGCGAAATTTAATCTACTGCCTCAGAGATCATCTTTTCTCTTGAACTTCTCAGTTTTCCTAGAGAAGGTGCCCTCTGGAGAATGGACATCTAGTTCCCGGGTTTTATATTTAGGGTGTGGAAGGCAAAGAAATAAATGAATGTTTCACATACGAAGTTTTAACCAAAGCCCCTGTTTCAAGCTAGTCCCTCAATTCTATGCCTCTATTCTGTATCTTGCATCTCTAAGGATTGCGCATCCTCAGAACTTTATGAGGAAAATTGTCCCTCATCTAGTCTCTATCCCTTCTGTAAGCAATTTGCTTTATGGTCTTCTCCATCTTGATTAACTGATTACAGGAAGCTTCCAACTGCTTTACGTTTTTTTTTTAACATCTTTACTGGAGTATAATTGCTTTACGTTGTTGTGTTACTTTCTGCTGTATAACAAAGTGAATCAGCTATACGTATACATATATCTCCATATCCCCGCCCCCCCTTGCGTTTCTCTCCCACCCTCCCTATCCCACCCCTCCAGGCAGTCACAAAGCACTGAGCTGATCTCCCTGTGCTATGCGGCTGCTTCCCACTAGCTATCTACCTTACGTTTGGTAGTGTATATATGTCAATGCCACTCTCTCACTTCGTCCCAGCCTACCCTTCCCCCTCCCTGTGTCCTCAAGTCCATTCTCTATGTGTGTGCTTTTATTCCTGTGCTGCCTCTAGGTTGTTCAGAACCATTTTATTTTTTTAAGATTCCATATATATGTGTTACCATATGGTATTTGTTTTTCGCTTTCTTACTTACTTCACTCTGTATGACAGACTTTAGGTCCTTCCACCTCACTACAAATAACTCAATTTCGTTTTTTTTTATGGCTGAGTAATATCCATTGTATATATGTGCCACATGTTCTTTATCCATTCATCTGTCGATGGACACTTAGGTTGCTTCCATGTCCTGGCTACTGTAAATAGTGCTGCAATGAACATTGTGGTACATGATTCTTTTTTTTTTTTAAAAAAAAACATGTTTTTTTTTTTTTTTTTTTTTTTTTGCGGTACACGGGCCTCTCACTGTTGTGGCCTCTCCCGCTGCGGAGCACAGGCTCCGGACGCGCAGGCCCAGCGGCCGTGGCTCACGGGCCTACCCGCTCCACGGCATGTGGGATCTTCCCGGACCGGGGCACGAACCCGTGTCCCCCGCATCAGCAGGCGGACTCTCAACCACTGCGCCACCAGGGAAGCCCTCATGATTCTTTTAGAATTAGGTTTTCTCAGGGTATATGCCCAGTAGTGGGATTGCTGGGTCATATGGTAGTTCTATTTGTAGTTTTTTAAGGAACCTTCATACTGTTCTCCATAGTGGCTGTACCAATTCACATTCCCACCAGCAGTGCAAGAGTGTTCCCTTTTCTCCACACCCTCTCCAGCATTTATTGTTTGTAGATATTTTGATGATGGCCATTCTGACTGGTGTGAGATGATGTCTCATTGTAGTTTTTTTTTTTTTAACATCTTTAATATTGATCCTTGCTATCGTTTCCTTCATTTCTTTTTCATTTATTTCTGATCTGATTTTTATGATTTCTTTCCTTCTGCTAACTTTGGGGTTTTTTTGTTTTTCTTTCTCTAATTGCTTTAGGTGCAAGTTTAGGTTGTTTATTCGAGATGTTTCCTGTTTCTTAATGTAGGATTATATTGCTATAACTTCCCTCTTAGAACTGCTTTTGCTGCATCCCACAGGTTTTGGGTCGTCGTGTCTCCATTGTCATTTGTTTCTAGGTATTTTTTGATTTCCTTTTTGATTTTTTCAGTGATCACTTCATTATTAAGTAGTGTATTTTTTAGCCTCCATGTGTTTGTATTTTTTACAGATCTTTTCCTATAATTCATATCTAGTCTCATAGTATTGTGGTCGGAAAAGATACTTGATACAATTTCAATTTTCTTAAATTTACCAAGGCTTGATTTGTGACCCAAGTTATGATCTGTCCTGGAGAATGTTCCATGAGCACTTGAGAAAAATGTTTATTCTGTTGTTTTTGGATGGAATATCCTATAAATATCAATTAAGTCCATCTTGTTTGATGTATCATTTAAAGCTTGTGTTTCCTT
>NW_020185320.1:816840-829958 GCF_003031525.2 Neophocaena asiaeorientalis asiaeorientalis
TATTGAGGCACTCCTATGTTGGGTGCATAAATATTTACAATTGTTATATCTTCTTCTTGGGTTGATCCCTTGATCATTATGTAGTGTCCTTCTTTGTATTTTCTAATAGGCTTTATTTTAAAGTCTACTTTGTCTGATATAAGAATTGCTACTCCAGCTTTCTTTTGGTTTCAATTTGCATGGAATATCTTTTTCCATCTCCTTACTTTCAGTCTGTGTCTCTAGGTCTGAAGTGCATCTCTTGCAGACAGCATATATATGGGTCTTGTTATTGTATCCATTCAGCCAGTCTTTTTCTTTTGGTGGGAGCATTTAGTCCATTTACATTTAAGGTAATTATTGATATGTATGTTCCTATTTCCATTTTCTTAATTGTTTTGGGTTCGGTATTGTAGGTCTTTTCCTTCTCTTGTGTTTCTTGACGGTGCTGGTGTTGAGATGGAGATCTCTTGGAGATTTTCACATTTGATAGTATGTGGAGCTGGGAGGTCTCTTGTGGACCAGTGTCCTGAAGTTGTCTCTTCCACCTCAGAGGCACAGCACTGACTCCTGGCTGTAGCACCAAGAGCCTTTCTTCCACACGGCTCAGAATAAAAGGGAGAAAAATTAGAAAGAAAGAGAGAAAGAAAGGAGGGAGGGAGGGAGGAAGGAGGGAAGGAAAGAAAGAAGATAAAATAAAGTAAGATAAAAAATAGTTATTAAAATAAACAATAATTATTACGAAAAAAATTTAAAAAAAAAACAACACGGACGGATAGAACCCTAGGACAAATGGTGAAAGTAAAGCTATACAGACAAAATCTCACACAGAAGCATACACATACACAGTCACAAAAAGAGGAAATGGGGAAAAAATCATAAATCTTGCTGTCAAAGTCCACCTCCTCAATTACTCATCAAGGTGATTGTGGAGCTTTAATCCGCTGCTTCTGAGGCTGCTGGGAGAGATTTCCTTTTCTCTTCTTTGTTCTCACAACTCCCAGGAGCTCAGTTTTGGATTTGGCCCCGCCTCTGCGTGTAGGTCGCTGGAGGGCGTCTGTTCTTCGCTCAGACAGGACTGGGTTAAAGGAGCAGCTGCTTCCGGGACTCTGGCTGACTCAGGCCGTGGGGAGGGAGGGGCACGGAGGGCGGGGCGAGCTTGCGGCGTCAGAGGCCTGCGCGACGTTGCACAAGCCTGAGGTGTGCCGTGCGTTCTCCCGGTGAAGTTGTCCCTGGATCCTGGGACTCTGGTAGTGGCGGGCTGCACAGGCTCCCCGGAAGCGGGGTGTGGATAGTGACCTGTGCTCGCACCCAGGCTTTTTGTTGGCGGCAGCAGCAGCCTTAGCGTCTCATGCCCGTCTCTGGGGTTTGCGCTTTTAGCCGCGGCTCGCGCCCGTCTCTGGAGCTCCTTTAAGCAGCGCTCTTAATGCCCTCTCCTCGCGCACCAGGAAGCAAAGAGGTAAGAAAAAGTCTCTTGCCTCTTCGGCAGGTCCAGACTTTTCCCCAGACTCCCTCCCGGCTAGCCTTGGCGCACTAATTCCCTGCAGGCTGTGTTCATGCCGCCAACCCCAGTCCTCTCCCTGCGCTCCGCCCGAAGCCCGAGCCTCAGCTCCCAGCCCTGCCCGCCCCGGCGGGTGAACAGACAAGCCTCCTGGGCTTGTGAGCGCAGGTCGGCACCAATGCTTTGTGCGGGAATCTCCCCGCTTTGCCCTCCGCACCCTGTTGTTGTGCTCTCCTCCGCGGCTTCGAAGCTTTCCCCCTCCACCACCCGCAGTCTACGCCCGCGAAGGGCCTTCCTAGTGTGTGGAAACATTTCCTCCTTCACAGCTCCCTACAACTGCTTTACCTTTTTACTTCAGTCCACTTTTGTGTTTAGCCAGTTATTTTATTCCTTTACCAAAATTTTAATGGAATCTCATTTATATTATATTCTAAGTTACAATCTCATACTGTTTTATTTATTTTGTTGCTCAGGTTGTTCCAGCTCTGGCCATTGGAAGCTCTTTCATGTTGGCTCCTGGGTCCAAGATCAGGAACTGGCTGTGCTAACGGCTCCTGGGATGTCATTACTTCTAGGCCATCTCTGCCAACAAATTTAGGTAATATATGTACGTGTACTAACCCACGTATACACACGTCTATAGTTGTTATTCTGTCTGTCCATTTGTATTTATATTAAGCTAAACATGAATTGATACTTACATCTCTGATTCTAATCCAGGACCACAGTGTTCATTCTAATTAGGGCAGTGTTTGAGTCATTAAACCCTTCGACTCAAAGCCCCTCTGCATTCTAAGAGAACACCAAAATTATTATTAATTAGCAGTTTGAAATGAATCATAAATCTGTTTTATTACATGGTAGACTTATTAAGTATGTTTCCTTTTGTTGTGAGTACTTGGTGAGCACAAAAATGTATGCCCATATTCTAGGATTCAGGGCATGTTGACATATTTGCAATTATCATGGAAGTTCAGAGTTTACAGTTGTTTGCATTGTTAATTAAAGTGAGACACAGATTCTTATTCCCTTTGTTTAAGCAAGGAATATTGCAGTCATAGGTTTTAAAATCTTCTTGCTTTGGGGAGAAGAGCTGTATGCCAGTCATTCTTTTCTGACTTTACAAAGAAAATTTACATGCATTTATACTTTACAGAACACAAGGATGTCAGTTAGTGTGACCAACTGTCTGGGTTTACCTGAGACTGAGCGTTTTCCTGGGATGTGGGACTTTTCAGTGCAAAAACCAGGAAAGGCCTGGGCAAATAAGGAAGAGTTTGTTTAAATATTAACACCTGGAAAACAGGTTTTTTAAACCATCAATCACAATTATAGATTTTTTAGATGTTAGAGGTTACTTTTATAGGGCATAGCAATTATCTTCGAAGTTCAAATGTTTTACAAGATTTATATGTTAGAAATTACATTTGTAAGTTCAGTTTTAGGTCACAAAACAAAATCTGCTTCTCTGTAACTGCAGAGGAAGAGTCAATAATGTTTTCTCATTATCATTTGAAATTTTTTTTTGTTAGAAATTGAAATGGCCTACAGTTTCAAGGCAAAATGCTGGAATTCTATTAGGAAACAATAGGGGAGAAAAAGCTGGCCTGAGAGGCTCAATCATGTGATGTAGAAAGAAAATGGGGCAGGTACCACCTGGCATCAATAACATCCCTTAATTCCATACAATTGGTTATGTATGTGATTGACTTCATTCTAATTCTGTGATGGACCCCGAACACCTAATTATGATCTTTCTTCTGAGATTACAACTTACATTTTGTGCCTGTTTAATAACATCTTTTTAGGGTCAAATCTCAGTAATAGTGACAAATATTGACATATTGTATGTTAAAACATCTCTTCAAATGGTATTTTAATTTAAAAATCATTCCTTGTATCCATCTTGGACACAATAGTGAGGAAACTGTTGTGAATCATGGTGAAACAATTGTATCTCTTAAAAGTGTGGAGGAGGGACTAACCACTTCCCAGTGGTTAAGACTCTGGGCTTCCACTTCAGGGGGCACAGGGTTTGATCCCTGGTCAGGGAACTAAAGATCCCTCATGCTGCATGATGGAGCCAAAAAACAAAAGCAAAACTGTGTGTGTGTGTGTGTGTGTGTGTGAGAAACAGGTGTGGCAAGACGCTGAAGGAGTTAAATGAGGGAATGGTGGCCCCGTCTTCTCTCTAGAAGTACAGGAGGATGGTACCAAGCCTCAGAGTCCTGATGAGCTGTTATGTATTCAGTTTCATGTGATATTCTGTTTTTAATGCCTTCTTATCCCAGAGTCTTTACTAAAGCCTTACTAAACGCTTCAGGTTGGTTTTTTTTTTCCTTCTGTGCTGTTGTTTATTAATGCTTGATGCCAGCAAGGTGGTAGCAAGAATGCTCAAAGGAGAATCTTGAGGTAAGAGCTGGGGCTCCCGTCCCAGGAGGAGATTGCCCCTCAATCACGAAGGTTGCAGGAGATGGCTGTTTATGCTTTAAAGGAAAGTAGGAAACCATCAGTCCAGATTGATGTGGGTGAACGGCGTTGTTTTACTCACGTATATGAGCTCAGAAGAGATGTTCATATCTATTTCTAATACTGAATTTAAAAACAGAACCATTGAAAATAAAATTTGGTCTTCTGTTCCTACATAACTACAGTGTTCTTTAAAAAATATTCTTTTAAAAAATTCTTTTATACCAGCAACAATGAATGACATGTTTTGTGAAATTAGATTCATGCCAAACAGCCAGAGGTACCTTGTGATTAGCGAACAGCTTGGCTGTAATGACTCGGACCTAACCGTTCCATCTTCCCTGCCATACAGTATTTCATAAATGGTTCCTACCCAAGTCAAAGTATGGTAGATAACATTATGTGACTTCATTGCTAATTTCCTTAGACAAAATTTTCAAGGTTCTTGACAATAAGAATTAAATAAGACAAAGTTAAATACACTGGTAACAGATAGCTTGTACAAGTATGGTAAACACTTACACAAGGGGTAGGACGGGGACAAGTAAACACAATGAGGAAACGGTGGTAGAAGGCTTAAAATATGCTTAGTCTACATTACATCTCCCATTATATGGGAGATGAAAGAGCCCATGTACTTATCTTTCTTGATCATTGATTGTGATTATTTTGCCAGCATAAACTATGTCCCCTAACTCTCATGACACCACCTAGCACGCCATCTAACACAGGGTAGGCATCTAACACAGGGTAGGTGCTCAGCAGAAGCCTGGGAAAGATATTCGTCTGTTCCTGATCATGGGGAATCTAGACATCTGCTCTTCTAATTCTATCATGTTTTCACATCTCTCTTAATTGTAATTTGAAATGCGAATGCCAATGGATCCATACTTCTTACATATATATCTTCTTGTGAGGCTTGTCAGAAAAGATTACTAAGTCTGTGTGAATGAGAAGAAATAGAAAAAGAATTATATTTCAAGCAAGACACTGATTTATATTTATTCTTTCATTAATTTTTATTTCTTAACTATTGTCTTCTTAAGTGACTGGTTTGTTTAGAACCACTTACAATCATTACTTGGAATGAATTTAGGGTACTTTAAATTTATTTAAGCAGTTTCTCTCCTATTAGTAAAGATTACTTCAATTAGATTTTAACTATGTGTCAAATAAAGATGGTAACATAGCAACCAGGTTTGGATATTTCCCAGACGTTGATAAACAGTGTCATGGGACCCAATCTCCAACTTCCTTGAAATAATAACAAATTAAGAACAAAAACCCTTTTAATTAATACTCAGTCATTTTATTAATTCATATGAGAGAGGCCATATATGCTTGTGATCTGATTTTCTACAAGTGTTAATTACCTTATTCATTTGACATCTGTTTAATGCTAGATAAGGACTAGATAAGGCAGAGACTGGGAAGGGTCCCCTGTCTCTCGTCTCCCCTTCTTTTTTCTTTAGTAAAAGAACCCCGAGTTTGACACATGTCTGCCGAGCTAGAGACTATGTTTCACAGACTCTCTTGCAGACAGATGTGGCTGGGCGCTAAATTCTGGACTGTAAGATGAGAGGAGCAATGATGTAGGCAGCTTCTGGGTCCTGTCCCTTAAAAGGAAATTGCTTGCTTTCCATTTCTTTATTTTTTTTCTACTTTTTAAAGTTAGAATGTAGACATGATGCATGGTGACTAGGCTTCCAAAAGGAACACCCTAAGGAATGATGGGCCAACAAGATGGAAGGAATCTGGATGACTTTGTGGCACTATTATGGGAGAGAGAAAACAACTTTCATCTCCTTGAGGCACTTTTTAACCAGGGATTTTCCTATATCATAATTTACAAACCTAGGTACCAAATTGTATATGCCTTTGAAAAAAATTTTAAATCGAAGTATAATTGATTTACAATATTGTGTTAGTTTCCAGTGTACAGCACAGTGGTTCGGTTATACACACACACACACACACACACACACACACACACACACACACACATACACATACATACACATTCCTTTTCAGATTCTTTTCCCTTATGAGTTATTATAAAATACTGAGTATATTTCCCTGTGCTATACAGTAAATCCTTGTTGTTTATCTGTTTTATATATAGTAGTGTATGTATTTTAACCCCAATTTCCCAATTTATCCCTTTCTCCCTCTCTTTCCCCTTTGGTAACCATAAGTTTGTTTTCTATGTCTGTGAGTCTATTTATGTCTTGTAAATAAGCTAATTTGTATTTTTTTTAATTCCACATATGAGTGATATCATATATTTGTCTTTCTCTGTCTGACTTCACTTAGGATGATAATCTCTAGGTCCATCCGTATTGCTGCAAATGGCAATATTTCATTCTTTCTCTCTGCCTTATCTAGTCCTTATCTAGAGTAATATTCCATTGTATATATGTACCACATCTTCTTTATCCATTCATCTGTTGATGGGCATTTAGGTTGCTTCCATGTCTTGGCTATAGCAAATAGTGCTGCAGGGAACATTAGGGTGCATGTATCTTTTTTTTTTTTTTTTTGCTGTACACGGGCCTCTCACTGTTGTGGCCTCTCCCGTTGCGGAGAACAGGCTCCGGACGCGCAGGCTCAGCAGCCATGGCTCACGGGCCCAGCCGCTCTGTGGCATGTGGGATCTTCCCGGACTGGGGCACGAATCTGTGTCCTCTCATCGGCAGGCGGACTCTCAACCACTGCGCCACCAGGGAAGCCCAGGGTGCATGTATCTTAATGTCATTTTTTAATCTTGCCATTCCTATTTACATTTATATTACTTGATTACTATCTATCTCCACCACTAGGAGGCTTTAATCTCTATGAGGATAGGGACCATGTCAGTGGTATTTACTTCTGGATGCACTTTGCTTATAGAAGGAATTCAATGTATTTTTTTGAATGAATGCGTATGATGGGAGAAATGAATTGGTCGTACATGTGAATGGAGTTGAGGCAGAAAATTTTGAGAACCATTTGCTAACAGTTTTTGAGGTTTTTGTTTTAGAAGCACTATGACCCACAGAGTAAAACTTGTAATAATATTTCCTGTATGAAAAAAATTCTAAGTTAATTGTTATTGGAGTTTGAGGCAGTTTCTGATCTTATTACAATTATATTATGATGCTTCCTATTTATAGTTTTTATGTTAATCACCTTTTGTAGAAGCTTTAGTATTTATTTGCTCAATGAGGGAACTATTATATTAAACTGTATATTAAAAACACCATAGATTTTGAGACCCTGGTGACCTAAAAGGGAGTGTAACTTATAATTTTGGAGTAGTTCAGAGATGGGAAGAATGAGGCTTATTGTCTGATAATAACTAGCGATTCTATTTTTAAACTCTGACTTTCGAGAAGGAAAAGGGAGTATCTGAGGGAAGAGAATGTTGCTCTTTTGATCAAGTAAATTTATCTTGTTGAGGACTTTGAAAAATCATTAGCTTTGCAAAAATCTACTTAGCCTATAAACTTCCTGTAACATTTTATAAGAACCTTGGGGATTTGTTTGCTTGTTTGTTTGTCTTTTGCAGAAGAAGAGAAAAACTAAGTTTCACTCTGTGTGGCAAGCACTTTTTTTTGTTTTGTTTTGTTTTTTTGCGGTACGCGGGCCTCTCACTGTTGTGGCCTCTCCCGTTGCGGAGCACAGGCTCTGGATGCGCAGGCTCAGTGGCCATGGCTCGCGGGCCCAGCCGCTCCGTGGCATGTGGGATCTTCCCGGACCGGGGCACGAACTCGTGTCCCCTGCATCGGCAGGCGGGCCCTCAACCACTGCGCCACCAGGGAAGCCCGGCAAGCACTTTTATATGCTGTTGATCATGTGGTCCTTAAGATGCTGGCATAATTCATTTCCAATGCAGAACAATATTTCAAATGCCTGGACTATCAGAATCAAGAACTCACATTTGACTTTCATTAAGAGTGAAGCAGGCACAGAATAGTAGATACTGAGTTCCACAGGAATTGATGTCTTTCTTTTTTTTTAAAAAAAATATTTATTTATACATTTATTTATTTAATTTTGGCTGCGTTGGGTCTTTGTTGTTGCGTGCGGGCTTTCTCTAGTTGTGGTGAGCAGGGGCTACTCTTTTTTACCAGGGAAGCCCAACAGGAGCTACTCTTGATTGCGGTGCACGGGCTTCTCATAGCGGTGGCTTGTCTTTGTTGTGGAGCACAGACTCTAGGTACTCAGGCTTCAATAGTTGTGGCACAAGGGGCTCAGTAGTTGTGGCTTGCAGGTTTAGTTCCTCTGTGGCATGTGGGATCTTCCCGGACCAGGGCTCGAACCCATGTCCCCTGCATTGGCAGGCGGATTCTTTACCATTGTGCCACCAGGGAAGTCTTAAGAATCGATGTCTTTCTTAAAGAACTTACGTTTGCTTCCTTCCATACATGAGATGGATAAATGATGAGGCTGAATTTAAGGACATTTGAGAATTCATGGCTATTAGCATTAAATGCCTTTAGTAGCAAGCCTGGTGTGTGTGTGTGTGTGTGTGTGTGTGTGTGTGTGTGTGTGTGTGTGTGTGTTTTGTGAGTTATCTTTGTCCCTCCAGCCTCCTGCACACTGGAGCTGTCCTTCTCTGTCCCCAGAAAGGCTAGGTCCGTCATGTCAGATGCAGCATGTTTTTCCTGGAAGGGGACGTCCCTTGTCTCACCCCTCCTTCGAGAAGTGTGGACACTGAGTTCCACTTCCATGGCAGAGGATGGACTGGCTTCAACTCTACACAGGTTCCTCCTGGGAATCACACTCCACTTCTCTCTCCCTAACCCCTGTCACATCTTAGCTCAGTCTTCTAACCGGACACCAAGATTTGTCCATTTTATACCCTACTTATGCATAAATTTTACTTTTTCATTTGTCATTGCTATTTGGTCAAATTCTTTCATTTCTTGCCTGGATTAAGCAAAGAGCTCCTGACCGGCCTCCTTTATGAAAACCTTTTAGAAGCTCCTATTACCTACAGAATTAAATTCAAGTTTCTTAGCATGGCCTGTGAGGCCGTGTATGGTCTGGCCTCCGTTCACTTCCTCCAGTTAATGTCCTTCACACTTTTGGAAATAGGAGTACTAGGAGACTCATGTTTTACTTTTTTGTTGTTATTACTAGTGACAGTGTTCGCTTCGCAAGCCTAGTATTTTTTTTTAATTGAAGTATAGCTGATTTACAATGTCTTGTTAATTTCAGGTGTACAGCACAGTGAATCTTTTTCAGATTCTTTTCCCTTACAGGTTTCAGGTGTACAGCTTCAAATTCTTTTCCATTATAGGTTACTACAAAACATTGAGTATAGTTCCCTGTGCTATGTCCTTGTTGTTTGTCTATTTTATATATATTAGTGTGTGTATGTTAACCCCAGCCTCCTAATTTATCACCCCCTTCCCTTTGGTAACCGTAGTTTGTTTTCTATGTCTGTGAGACTCATGTTTTTCTGAAGCCGTCATGATGTTTCTGGCCTCTGAGCCTTATGCATCCGGTGAAACACTGGGCAAAGCATGAGAAGGGTTACTTCTCTGGGAAAGCGTGAGAATTGCAGGCTCAGCAGCTTTCCTCCTCCTTTGTAAAGTCCTGCACCTGCCACATGTCTGTTATAGCAATCATGATATCACATTGGGATGATTTGCTTCCTTTAGGTCTATGAGTTACCAAGTATACAATGCTGCTTTCCTCATGGTGTAATGACTCTTGAGTGGTCCCTAGGAAAATGGAATGGCAGATAAGCAGAGCTTTTTAAAGTTCTTTTCTTAAAACTATATGCCTCAGATGGTGGATATATATCTTTTATGTCCTTATAAGCAGATTAGGTAACATGAAAATCATGATATGGTCCATAAGTGAGGAATTATTCCAGCTAAAGGCAGAGCTGATAACAAATATCTGACCACAATAAAATATCGTGATGGCCCAAGAATGTAGTATCTTTGATTTTGTAAGAGAACTGATGATCAGAGATTAAAATTAGGGTAATTTCAAATTAGACATTTATTTATGGAAATAAGGTAAAGAATAAAGAAACAAAGAGAATAAAGAAAATTGGCCATTAAAATCTCTTTAGAAAATATAATACTTCTTTTAACTTTGGAATTACAATTTCAATATGGATGTTATTTAATATGAATGATAGAGAGATTTTTGTTGAATAAATTTGCCAGGAATATATTTAATTTATTATAAGTCATGGTAGTTTGAGCAAACTAGCAATCAATTAAGTTGGATAGAGATAAAATAAGAGACTTTAAATGCAAACAATAAAAGAATCACCAGAATCATCATTAGACAGTTTTATAGGCTTATAAGTATGAATGTGACAAATTCTCTTTTCAGAATTTGGACTATATTATGCTAGACTTGAGAGAAGTTTTTAATATATAAAATAGCCCATTAGCTGTTAAAAACATGTTAAATTTTCCAATAAAATAGTATAATGGAATATCTTTGAAATTTGAAGATAATATATTTCAATTGCTTGAGTATCTAAATACATCAAAATTCTTTAATGTATCATTTATACTTATAGGTAATAACACATGCAAAATAAATGACATATACTTGAAAAAATTTAAATATTTTAGAGGGACAAAGTTGAATGAGCTAACTGAATTAGAATCATGATAAAAATACAATGTAACATTGTAAAGTTTAAAAGAAATGTCTTCCTCAAAAAGTTCAGCCTTAAATTATCTTTTGACCTGGCAGTTTCACTCCCGGGTATATACTCAAAAGAACTAAAAACAGGTACTCAAACAAAGAGATGTAGCTGCATGTTCATAGCATCACTATTCATAACAGTCAAACGGTAGTAGTGGCCTGAATGTCCATGAATGGATGAATGGATAAACAAATTGTGGGATATGCATACAATGGCATACTATTCAGCTTTAAAAAGGAAAGCAGTACTGATACATGCTAAACTGTGTGTGAATCTTGAAAACATTAGGCTACGTGAAAGAAGGCAGATGTAAAAGGCAACGTGTGTGATTCCATTCATACGAAATGTCCAAAATAAGTAAAGCCATAGAGATGGAATGCAGATTGGCTGTTGCCAGGGCCTGGGGAGCGGGGGTGGGAGGGGAAACACCTGCTTAATGGATATGGAGTTTTCTTTCGGGGTAATGAAAATGTTTTGGAACTAGAAACATAGAGGTTGCATAACATTGTGAATGCACTAAATGCCGCTGAATTGTTCACTTTAAAATTGTTAATTTAATTTTATGTGAATTTCACCTACAAGGAAGGCATTTCCTAAGCAGTTCAAAACTTTTAAGTAGGAGCATAGTTAAAGGACATAAGAAACATACTTCGGGAAGAAATCTAAGTGACATTTTAAAGTTGCTGTGCTATTTTAGTAGCTCAACCACTGTTTTTCTACTTGTCCTAAGACTGTATTAGTCGACTTTTGACTAATGAAAGAACAGTTTTCTTCAGGACACTAGTATAGTAATAACCTCACTAGTGCTTTATGATGAGTAATGAAGGGTGGGAACTTAAATGCTTGTTCTTTTGATTGCTGCAGCCAGAGCTTGATGTCCTTTAACAACCTATGTTTGTAAATCACAGTCCTGCACAGCGGGCCATCTCACACCTGCTCTGTTGATGCAGGTTCCTTTCACCACTAGGCAGCATATACACTTTGGGCATGTAGGAAGATGCTCATAAAGAGAGACATGGGCAAGGATAAAGAGAGACGGGAGCCAAGCTTTTCTTTAATTGTATCAGTTACTTCCTCTCAGAGTGAAGCATAAATGTTGGAGAGAGAGTCCAGGAAACACGAGTGAGAAAAGAGTGGTTTTGCCATGAAGAGTTGTTTTCAAGAATTTTTTTTGTCTTTGATATTTCCAAGATTTCACTACAGCTTGTCTAGGCATGGATTTTTTTTCCCTCTTACTTGGGATTCATAATATTTCTTCAATCTAATGATTCATACATTTCATAATTTCTAGAAAATTTTCAGCCATTGTTTCTTGGGATGGTGACTTGTCTCCATCCTTATACTTTATTCTTTAAGAGCTCCTGTATGTCCTCCATGTCTCTTAACCCCTATTTTATAGTTTTCATCTTCTCTCTGAGCCATCTTCTTGATATTCTTTGGCATACCAATCAGGTTCCTGTTTTAGGGCCTTTTCACTGGTGTTTCCTCCATCTAGAATGATCTTCCTCCAGATATTCTTATGGATCATTCTCATGGATCATCACTTGCTTTAGGTATTTGCTCAAAAGTCATCTCCTCAGAAATGATTTCTCTGAATCCTATCTAAAATGGCATCTACTTTCAGTCTCTAGCTAACTTCTCTCTTTCATTTTTGGTCAAAGACATACTATTACCTGACATGACCTTATACATTTCTTTCTGTTTATTTGATCTGTATAGCTTCTCCTCTATAGTGTAAGCTCAAAAAGGTCAGAAGAGGGACTTTTCTCTTTAGCTCTGTGAGATATCACCATTGCAAAGGACAGTGCCTGGAACATTTTAGCACTCAAATGGTCATTGAATGAATAAATCAATTTACTACATTCTTCAGTATTTTCTTAGCTCCATTTTCCAGTTCAATCATTTTCTCTTCATTTGTGTCCAGTATTCTATTTTAACTGCTTTTAAAAATCTATATATTCTTTATTTTTTATGTTTTATAAAAATTTATTTATTTATTTTTGGCTGCGTTGGATCTTTGTTGCTGCACGCGGGCTTTCTCTAGTTGTGGTGAGCAGGGGCTACTCTTCACTGTGGCATGCGGGCTTCTCATTGTGGTGGCTTCTCTTTTTGTGGAGCACACCTCTAGGTGCATGGGCTTCAGTAGTTGTGGCATACAGGCTCAGTAGTTGTGGCTCGTGGGCTTAGTTGCTCCACTAAGCATGTGGGATCTTCCCGGACCAGGGCTCGAACCCGTGTACCCTTCATTGGCAGGCAGATTCTTAACCACTGCACAACCAGGGAAGTCCATCTCTGGAGAAATGTCTGTTTAGGTCTTCTGCCCATTTTTGGATTGGGTTGTTTGTTTTTTTGATATCGAGTTGCATGAGTGGCTTGTTAATTTTGGAGATTAATCCTTTGTCAGTAGCTTCATTTGCAAATATTTTCTCCTATTCTGAGGGTTGTCTTTTGGTCTTGTTTATGGTTTCCTTTGCTGTGGAAAAGCTTTGAAGTTTCATTAGGTCC
>NW_020185320.1:829980-888974 GCF_003031525.2 Neophocaena asiaeorientalis asiaeorientalis
TGTGTTTTCCTCTAAGAGTTTGATAGTGTCTGGTCTTACATTTAAGTCTTTAATCCATTTTGAGTTTATTTTTGTTTATGGTGTTAGGGAGTGTTCTACTTTCATTCTTTTACATGTAGCTGTCCAGTTTTCATAACACCACTTACTGAAGAGGCTGTCTTTCCTCCATTGTATATTTTTGCCTCCTGTATCAAAAATAACATGACCATATGTGGTGGGTTTATCTCTGAGCTTTCTATCCTGTTCCATTGATCTCTATTTCTGTTTTTGTGCCAGTACCATATTGTCTTGATTACTGTAGCTTTGTAGTATAATAGTCTCATAATGTTGTGGTCAGAAAAGATACTTAATATGATTTCAATTTTCTTAAATTTACCAAGCCTTGATTTGTGACCCAAGATATGATCTATCCTGGAGAATTTTCCATGAGCACTTGAGAATAATATGTATCAGTTGTTTTTGGATATAATGTCCTATAAATATCAATTAAGTCCTTCTTGGTTAATGTGTCATTTAAAGCTTGTGTTTCCTTATTGATTTTCATTTTGGATGATCTGTCCATAGGTGAAATTTGGGTGCTACAGTCCCCTACTATGATTGTGTTACTGTCAATTTCCCCTTTTATGGCTGTTAGTATTTGCCTTATGTATTGAGGTGCTCCTATGTTGGGTGCATAAATATTTACAATTGTTATATCTTCTTCTTGGATCGATCCCTTGATCATTATACAGTGTCCCTCTTTGTCTCTTGTAATAGTCTTTGTTTTAATGTCTATTTTGTCTGGTATGAGAATTGCTACTCCAGCTTTCTTTTGGTTTCCATTTGCATGGAATATCTTTTTCCATCCCCTCACTTTCAGTCTGTATGTGTCCCTAGGTCTGACGTGAGTCTCTTGTAGACAGCATATATACGGGTCTTGTTCTTTTATCCATTCAGCCAGTCTATGTCTTTTGGTTGGAGTATTTAATCCATTTACATTTAAGGTAATTATCGATATGTATGTTCCTATTCCCATTTTCTTAATTGTTTTGGGTTTGTTATTGTAGGTCTTTTCCTTCTCTTGTGTTCCTTGTCTATAGAAGTTCCTTTAGCATTTGTTGTAAAGCTGGTTTAGTGGTGCTGAATTCTCTTAGCTTTTGCTTGTCTGTAAAGGTTTTAATTTCTCCATCAAATCTGAATGAGATCCTTGCTGGGTAGAGTAATCTTGGTTGCAGGTTTTTCTCCTGCATCACTTTAAACATGTCCTGCCACTCCCTTTGGGCTCTCAGAGTCTGCTGAAAGATCAGCTGTTAACCTTATGTGGATTCCCTTGTGTGTTATTTTTCTCTTGCTGCTTTTAATATTTTTTTCTTTGCAGTTAATTTTCGATAGTTTGATTAATATGTTTCTTACCGTGTTTTGCCTTGGATTTATCCTGTATGGGACTCTCCGTGCTTCCTGGACTTGATTAATTATTTCCTGTCCCGTATTAGGGAAGTTTTCAACTATAATCTCTTCAAATGTTTTTTCAGTCCCTCTCTTTATCTCTTCTTCTTCTGGGACCCCTATAATTTGAATGTTGGTGCGCTTAATGTTGTCCCAGGTGTCTCTGAGGCTGTCCTCAATTCTTTTTATTCTTTTTTCTTTATTCTGCTCTGCAGTAGTTATTTCCACTATTTTATCTTCCCGGTCACGTATCCGTTATTCTGCCTCAGTTATTCTGCTATTGATCCCATCTAGAGAATTTTTAATTTCATTTATTTTGTTGTTCATCACTGTTTGTTTGCTCTTTAGTTCTTCTAGGTCCTTGTTATATGTTTGTTGTATTTTCTCCATTCTATTTCCAAGATTTTCGATCATCTTTACTGTCATTATTCTGAATTCTTTTTTAGGTAGACTGCCTATTTCCTCTTCATTTTTTATGTCTGGTGGGTTTCTGCCTTGCTGCTTCATCTTATGTGTGCTTTTTTGTCTTCTCATTTTCCTTAACTTACTGTGTTTGGGGTCTCCTTTTCGCAGGCTGCAGGTTTGTAGTTCCTGTTGTTTTTGGTGTCTGTCCCCAGTGGTTGGTTCAGTGGCTTGTGTAGGCTTCTTGGTGGAGGGGACTAGTGCCTGTGTTCTAGTGGATGAGGCTGGATCTTGTCTTTCTGGTGGGCAGGTCCACGTCTGGTGGTGTGTTTTGAGGTGTTTGTGTCCTTCTTATGATTTTAGGCAGCTTCTCTGCTAATGGATGGGGTTGTGTTCCTGTCTTGCTAGTTGTTTGGCATAGGGTGTCCAGCACTGTAGATTGCTGGTCATTGAGTGGAGCTGGGTCTTGGCGTCGAGATGGAGGTCTCTGGGAGATTTTTGCCGTTTGACAGTATGTGGAGCTGGGAGGTCTCTTGTGGACCAGTGTCCTGAACTTGGCTCTCCCACCTCAGAGGCACAGCCCTGACACCTGGATGGAGCAGCAAGAGCCTTTTATCCACACGGCTCATAATAAAAGGGAGAGAAAAAAGAAAGAAGAAGATAAAATAAAATAAAGTTATTAAAATAAAAAATAATATTAAGGAAAAAAATTTTAAAGATATTAAAAAAAAAGAAACGGACAGACAGAATCTTAGGACAAATGGTAAAAGCAAAGCTCTACAGACAAAATCACACACAGAAGCATACACATACACACTCACAAAAAGAGGAAAAGGGGAAAAAATCATAAATCTTGCTCCCAAAGTCCACCTCCTCAGTTTGGGATGATTCGTTGTCTATTCAGGAATTCCACAGATGCAGGATGCATCAAGTTGATCGTGGAGCTTTAATCCGCTGCTTCTGAGGCTGCTGGGAGAGATTTCCCTTTCTCTTCTTTGTTCGCACAGTTCCCGGGGTTCAGCATTGGGTTTGGACCCACCTCTGAGTGTAGGTCGCCTGAGGGCGTTTGTTTTTCGCTCAGACAGGACGGGGTTAAAGGAGCAGCTGATTCATGGGCTCTGGGTCAGTCAGGCTGGGGGGAGGGAGGGGTACGGATGCAGGGCGGGCCTGCGGCGGCAGAGGCAGGCGTGATGTTGCACCAGCCTGAGGCGCGCCGTGCGTTCTCCCAGGGAAGTTGTCCTTGGATCCGGGACCCTGGCAGTGGCGGGCTGGACAGCCTCCCAGGAGGGGAGGTGTGAAGAGTGACCTGTGCTCGCACACAGGCTTCTTAGTGGCGGCAGCAGCAGCCTTAGCGTGTCATGCCCGTCTCTGGGGTCTGTGCTGATACCTGCAGCTCACGCCCGTCTCTGGCGCTCCTTTAAGTGGCGCTCTGAATCCCCTCTCCTCACGCACCAGGAAACTAAGGGGCAAGAAAAAGTCTCTTGCCTCTTCGGCAGCTCCAAACTTTTTCCCAGACTCCCTCCCAGCTTGCTGTGGCACACTAGACCCTTCAGGTGGTGTTCACACCGCCAACCCCAGTCCTCTCCCTGAGCTCCGACCGAAGCACGAGCCTCAACTCCCAGCCCCTGCCTGCCCCGGCGGGGGAGCAGACAAGCCTCTCGGGCTGGTGAGTACAGGTTGGCACCGATCCTCTGTGCGGGAATCTCTCAGCTTTGCCCCCCGCACCCCTGTTGTTGTGGTCTCCTCCGTGGCTCCGAAGCTTCCCTGCTCCACCACCCACAGTCTCCGCCCACGAAGGGCCTTCCTAGTGTGTGGAAACCTTTCCTCCTTCACAGCTCCCTCCCACTGGTGCAGGTCCCGTCCCTATTCTTTTGTCTCTGTTTATTCTTTTTTCTTTTGCCCTACCCAGGAGATTACCATGTATCGGAAAGCAGAAGAGTTACCACAAGGAAATACTGAATTAGCGTAACTGTAGAGTGTTGAGAAAGGAGTTACAGATTACCCTATTTCAAAATTGATGACAGTCTCAACTTACTTTTGGCACCAATTCTTGCTCATAATTATCTACAAGGGAAAAAAAAGTCAAAATATATGTAAAATAAATGGTTATTTAAAAAAACTAAAAATTTAATTTGTATTTATAAATTATAAATAAAAACAAAATATATATTATATGAGCTTATGTATATTCTATATAACAATTATAAATACAAATATATTTATAATATTTATAATTAAAAAATTATATCTGCCTTGGGTTTCTAACAAATGTTATTGGACTGAGTGATCTCAAGCCGTATATTTTCACCAGGAAAGACCTTTCTTTGCTTTAGGAGTATGTAATTTTCTTCTATTGTTTGAGTCTGAATGGTGGGGTTTTTTTTGTTTTGTTTTGTTTTCTTTTTGCGGTACGCGGGCCTCTCACTGTTGTGGCCTCTCCTGTTGCGGAGCGCAGGCTCCGGATGCGCAGGCTCAGCGGCCATGGCTCATGGGCGCAGCCGCTCCATGGCATGTGGGATCTTCCCGGACCGGGGCACGAACCTGTGTCCCCTGCATTGGCAGGCGGACTCTCAACCACTGCACCACCAGGCAAGCCCCTGAATGGTGTTTTTGAGTGCAAAAAGTGGATTGAATTTGGAGGATTGAATTGAATCTGAAATATCCGCCTATCATATATGTGTTTGCATAATGGCCATATAAATTATAAATATTGAGAACTAACATAAAGAGGTAATTTAAGAAACAACAGATTATGCTATACAAATTACGAGTTGTTTTTTTTTTTCTGGGAAGCTAAAGGTTTTGTTAACTCTTTTTTCCCTTTGTGTCTCCTTTTTTAGCAGAAATAAGTGATCTTTATCATCTAACAGCTCTGTGAGGGTTATAGTTTTAAAAGTATGATTTGTGCAAATATAATAATATTGTTCAGGGTTCTGGAGAAAGTAAATATCAAATAAATAATTAAAATACTTAACTGATTATAAAATTATGTTTGAAAAATATTGTTCTCTGATCAAAAGAGTTGACTTTGTGTAAATATGATTACTTAAGAGTTTAATTTTTGGTATGAATTTAAAGTATACTTTGAATGGATACTTCTGGTTTTTAAGCCCTATTTTCTCTTAAGATTTTACTTTGAAAAATATTCGAGCTTATAGAAGAATTGCAGAAATATTATAAGGAACTCCTTATGTTTTTTACACATACAGTACATATCTCTATTTTTATTTTTGCTGAATCATTTAAGAGTCAGTTTATGTATTTTTCTGATCCAGGTTTAAATCTCGGATTGTGTGTTGTATGATATTTAGTTTTCTCCTTTATCTCATTTAGTTTGGAACAGCCTTTTTGGACTTTCATGACATTGTTATTTTTGAAGAGGTACAGGTCAGTTGTTTTGTAAAATGTTAATTTGGGTGTTTATGATGTTTCTTCATGATTAGATTCAAGTTACACATGATGTCATTTTGTGCCATTTACTGGTGATATTAACTTCATAAACTTGGTTAACGTTGTTTCCACCAGCTTTCTCCTTTTTAAGTTACCATTTCTGCAATTATTAAATGATCTGTGAAGAGAATCCCTTGAAACTGTAAATATTTTGTCCTAATTACCCTTTTGCCCAATGCATTTTACCATCTACTAATTGTTCTTGCCTGAATCAATTATTATTATGATGATTACATAATGGTGATTTTGTAATTCTATAATATTTTTATATTTACTATAAGAAAGAGCTTTTCCTCCTGTATTAGTTTGCTAAAGCTGCTGTAACAAAGTACCATAACCTGAGTGACACAAACAACAGAAATTTATTGTCTCACAGTTGTGACGGCTAGAAGTCTGAGATCACGGTGTCAGTAGGGTTAGTTCCTTCTGAGGGCTATGAGGGAAGGATGTATTCCAGGCTTCTCTTTGGCTTGTAGATGACTGTCTTCTCTCTATGTCTCTACACTTTTTTCTCTCTATGCATGTCTTCACATCCAAATATCCCCTTTGCATAAGAACACTAGTCATTGTGGATTAATGCCCACTCTAATGACTTCACTTTCACTTGATTACCTCTGCAGAAACCCTGTCTCCAAATAGGAGCATACTCTGAGATACTGGGGGTTAGGACGTATGATTTTTTTGGGGTGATGGGACGCAGTTCAACTCATAACACCTCCCCTCTTCCCCTTTATTTATTTAGCGTTAGTATGGACTCATGATTTTTTCTAACTTCAGTTGAGTAATAATCCATTTCTGTCATTATTAATTTTAATGCTCAAATTATCCCAGATTCAGCCTAGGGATACTTCTTTGGTCTAGTTCCTGACTTCTTCTGGCATATGGCCCTCTCATTTTTTCAGCACTTCCCTACTATCTGATCCAAGATTTTCTAGGTTCATCTTGTACTTTCCCTGCTCTAGTTCTGAAATCAGCTGTTTCTCCAGGGACCCCTGATTCTTTTTAGGGGAAAGCCCCATTTTCTTTCATTCAGACTTGGTTAGAAAACATAATGGGAGTTTGAGATTACAAGCACTAAGTAGCACGTCGCTGAGAAATGTTTGTTTTGTGGATGTTGACTTATAACCTGGAGACTAAAAACGCTTGTTAAGGAGAACTGCCTCTGTTAAAGTGCTTGTTATAGAAAATTTGTGTACTTGTTCACATACGTTTCTAAACTGTATTCTTCGTAATGTGTTGATTTCCCCATTATAAAATTACTATGATCTCTCAATCTATCTCTAATTAACCGGTATATAAATTACTGTATAGATTCTCTTAAAATTAAACACATAGTTTAAGTATTTATTTTTTGTAAACATTTATTTTACCCAAAATAATAAGAAACTGTAAGAGATCAACTTTATGTCTCCATTTGCTGTGACTCTGCACCCGTATTGACCCTTATATCTGTCCTCACTGTCTCAGAGGAACACATGCCCTTCCCTAGGGTAAGTCCATTTACTTGAGGATTCCAGCAAAATGTGGCTCAAGCGATGGTCCTGGGACTTCAAACTGGATGAGGAGGGGCTAAAAATAATGAGAAAGTAGTGATGGTAGGCTGTGCTTATAGTGCTTATAGGCTGGCCTTGACCTCTCTTCAGAGCCATAGACCCTTATGTCTAACTGGCTCAGTCTCTGTTATGTCCAAATCTGAGCTCTTTGTCTTCTACTCCAAGCCTTGTTCTTTTCTTTTATTCCCCAGTTTGTGACTCTACAAGGCATTCCTCTGCCTACATCTAACAAATTATCAAGTCTGGGAGATTTCAACTCCTACAATCTTGAGTCTTTCCACTTCTCTTTATTCCCACGACAAATGCTAATTCAACTCAATGTTATCTTTCACCTAGAATACCTCAAGCCTCCCAAGTGCTTCTTACTACCCTTTAATCTGTCTATGCCCAGCACTGCCACTAGAGGGCGCTTTCTACAATGTAAATCTGATCACGTAGGAAGTCGAAAAGTGATGGCTTCCATTGCCTTATGAATCGTCCTATGGCTTACAAGGTCCTTCATGACAGTCTCTGCTAATTGGTCCAGGTTTCTCTTTACTCCTTACTTCCTTGCACTTTATCTTCCAGCCCTACTAAAATTAATTCAGTTCGTTTAATAAAGCAGTACACTCTCTTCTAAGCCTATCTATTTAGTAATAAATGAATGAATACATACCATTTGTCTTTACTGATTGATAAATACATTGTACTTTATTCTCATGTGGGAAAATTTGTTTAAATTTACTTATTTTTTATACAAAAATGTTAACAGAAATTTAATTCTTAATAGCCTCAAACCAGAAACAATCCAAATATACAAAAACAGTTGAGTGCATAGACAGATTATATTGTATTTCTACAATAGAATGATACTCAGCAATGCAAAGACATGAACTACTGATACATTAAACAACCTGGATAAATCTCAAAAAGATGCTGCTTGAAGGAAGCCGGACCAAAAGCATACACACCATATGATTCTTTTTATATGAAAATCTGGAAGGGACAATTCACATATACAGTGATAGAAAGAGGGTCAATGGTTGCTGGGAGTTGGGGTAGGGTTGGAAATGGGCTGGGAAAGGGCAAAAAAGACACCTTTGGAGGGGTAATGAAAATATCCTATATCTTGATTGTAATGAGACTTACACAGGTATATACATTTATCAAAGCCTATTGAATAGTATAGTTAAAATATGTGCATCTAATTATATGTATTTTATACACCAGTGAAATCATTTTTTAAAATAGATCTTTATTGGAGTACAATTGCTTCACAATACTGTGTTAGTTTCTGTTGTACACCAAAGTGAATCAGCCATATGCACACATATGTGCCCATATCCCCTCCCTCTTGAGCCTCCCTCCCATCCTCCCTTTCCCACCACTCTAGGTCATTGCAAAGCACCGACCTGATCTCCCTGTGCCATGCTGCTGCTTCCCACTAGGTAACTATTTTACATTCGGTAGTGTGTATATGTCGATGCTACTCTCCCTTCACCCCAGCTTCCCCTCCCACCCCGTGTCCTCAAGTCCATTCTCAATGTCTACATCTTTATTCCTGCCCTTCAAATAGGTTCATCAGTAACACTTTTTTCTTTGGTTCCATATATATGTGTTAGCATATGATATATGTTTTTCTCTTTCTGACTTACTTCACTCTGTATGACAGACTCTAGGTCCATCCACCACACTACAAATAACTCAATTTCGTTTCTTTTAATGGCTGACTAATATTCCATTGTATGTATGTGCCACATCTTTATCCATTCATCTGTCAATGGACACTTAGGTTGCTTCCATGTCCTGGCTATTGAAAATAGTGCTGCAATGAACACTGTGGTGCATGTCTCTTTTTGAATTATGGTTTTCTCAGGGTATATGCCCAGTAGTGGGAATGCTGGGTCATATGGTAGTTCTATTTTTAGCTTTTTTAGGAACCTCCATACTTTTTTCCATAGTGGTTGTATCAATTTACATTCCCACCAACAGTGCAGGAGGGTTCCGTTTTCACCACACCCTTTCCAACATATATTGTTTCTAGATGTTTTGATAATGGCCATTCTGACCAGCCTGAGGTGATATCTCATTGTAGTTTTGATTTGCATTTCTCTAATAACTAGTGATGTTGAGCATCTTTTCATGTGCCTCTTGGCCATCTGTATGTCTTCCTTGTTGAAATATCTATTTAGGTCTTCCACCCATTTTTTAACTGGATTGTTTGTTTTTTTGATATTGGGTTCCATGAACTGTTTGTGTATTTTGGAGATTAATCCTTTGTCTGTTGTTTCATTTGCAAATATTTTCTCCCATTCTGAGGGTTGTCTTTTTGTCTTGTTTATGGTTTCCTTTGCTGTGCAAAAAGAGTTCAATTAAGTCCCATTTGTTTATTTTTGTTTTTATTTCCATTACTCTAGGAGGTGGGTCAAAAAAGATCTTGCTGTAGTTTATGTCAAAGAGTGTTTTTCCTATGTTTTCCTCTAAGAGTTTTATAGTGTCTGGTCTTACACTTAGGTCTTTAATCCATTTAGATTTTTTTGTGTGTATGGTGTTGGGTAGTGTTCTAATTCATTCTTTTACATGTAGCTGTCCAGTTTTCCCAGCACCACTTATTGAAGAGGCTGTCTTTTCTCCATTGTATATTCTTGCGTCCTTTGTTGTAAATTAGGTGTCCATACGTGCGTGCGTGGGTTTATCTCTGGGCATTCTATCCTGTTCCATTGATCTCTATTTCTGTTTTTGTGCCAGTACCATATTGTCTTGATTACTGTAGCTTTGTAGTATAGTCTGAAGTTCGGGAGCCTGATTCCTCCAGGTCCATTTTTCTTTCTCAAGATTGCTTTGGTTATTCGGGGTCATTTGTGTTTCCATATTAATTGTGAAATTTTTTGTTCTAGTTCTGTGAAAAATGCCAGTGGTATTTTGATAGGGATTGCATTGAATCTATAGATTGCTTTGGGTAGTACAGCCATTTTCACTATATTGATTCTTCCAATCCAAGAACATGGTATATTTCTCCATCTGTTTATGTCAACTTTGATTTCTTTCATCAGTGTTTTATAGTTTTCTGAGTACAAGCCTTTCGCCTCCTTAGGTAGTTTTATTCCTAGGTATTTTATTATGTTGCAATGGTAAATGGGAGTGTTTCCTTAGTTTCTCTTTCTGATTTTTCATTGTTGGTGTATAGGAATGCCAGAGATTTCTGTGCATTAATGTTGTATTCTGCAACCTTACCAAATTCATTGATTAGTTCTAGTAGTTTTCTGGTGGCATCTTTAGGATTTTCTATGTATAGTATCATGTCATCTGCAAATCTGTGGCACTTTTACTTTTTCTTTTCCAATTTGATTCCTTTTATTTCTTTTTCTTCTCTGATTGCTGTGGCTAGGACTTCCAAAACTGTGTTGAATAAGAGTGGCCAGAATGGACATCCTTGTCTTGTTCCTGACCTTAGTGGAAATGCTTTCTCTTTTTCACCACTGAGTATGACGCTTGCTGTGGGTTTGTAGTGTATGACCTTTATTCTGTTGAGGTAGGTTCCCTCTATGCCCATTTTTCTGGAGAGTTTTTATCATAAATCGGTGTTGAATTTTGTCAAAAGCTTTTTCTGCATCTACTGAGATGACTGTATGGTTTTTATTCCTTAATTTGTTAATGTGGTGTATCACATTGATTTGTGTATACCGAAGAATCCTTGCATCCCTGGGATAAATCCCACTTAATCATGGTGTATGATCCTTGTAATGGTTGTTGGATTCTGTTTGCTAGTATTTTGTTCAAGACTTTTGCATCTGTGTTCATCAGTGATATTGGTCTATAATTTTCTTTTTTTTGTGATATCTTTTTCTGGTTTTGGTATCAGGGTGATGGTAGCTTTGTAGAATGAATTTAGGAGTGTCCCTCCCTCTGCAATTTTTTGGAAGAGTTTGAGAAGGATTGGTGTTAGCTCTTCTCTAAATGTTTGATAGAATTCGCCTGTGAAGCTATCTGATTCTGGACTTTTGTTTGTTGGAATATTTTAAATTAGTGTTTCAAGTTCATTACTTGTGATAGGTCTGTTTATATTTTCTAATTCTTCCTGGTTCAGTCTTGGAGAATTGTACCTTTCCAAGATTTTGTTCATTTCTTCATGGTTGTTCATTTTATTGGCATATAGTTGTTTGTAGTAGTCACTTATAATCCTTTGTATTTTCTGTGGTGCCAGTTGTGATTTCTCCTTTTTCATTTCTAATTTTATTGATTTGCATCATCTCCCTTTTTTTTCTTGATGAGTCTGGCTAAGGATTTATCAATTTTGTTTATCTTCTCAAAGAACCAGCTTTTTGTTTTATTGATCTTTGCTACTGTTTCTTTGTTTCTGTTTATTTCTTCTCTGATCTTTATGATTTATTTCCTTCTACTGATTTTGGGTTATCTTTGTTCTTCTTTCTCAAGTTGTTTTAAGTGTAGGGTTAGATTGTTTATTTGAGATTTTTCTTGTTTCTTGAGATGAGATTGAATTGCTATAAACTTTCCTCTTAGAACTGCTTTTGCTGCATCCCATAGGTTTTGGGTCATCATGTTTTCATTTTCATTTGTTTCTATGTACTTTTTTATTTCTTCTTTGATTTCTTCAGTGATCTCTTGGTTATTTAGTAGTGCACTATTTAACCTCCATGTATTTGGGGTTTTTACAGTTTTTTTCCTGTAATTGATTTCCAGTCTCATAGCAATGTGAGATGCTTGATACGATTTCAATTCTCTTGAATTTTGCGAGGCTTGATTTGTGACTCAAGATGTGATCTATCCTGGAGAGTGTTCTGTGTGCACTTGAGAAGAAAGTGTATTCTGCCATTTGGATGGAATGTTCTATAAATATCAATTAAATCTATCTGGTCTATTGTGTGATTTAAAGCTTGTGTTTCCTTATTTATTTTCATTTTGGATGATCTGTCTATTGGTGTAAGTGGGGTGTTAAAGTCCCCTACTCTTATTGTGTTACTGTTGATTTCTCCTTTCATGGCTGTTAGCACTTGCCTTATGTATTGAGGTGCTCCTGTGTTGGGTGCATAAACATTTATAATTGTTATATCTTCTTCTTTGATTGATCCTTTGATCATTATGTAGTGTCCCTCCTTATCTCTTGTAACAGTCTTTATTTTAAAGTCTATTTTACTTGATACAAATATTGCTACTCCAGCTTTCTTTTGATTTCCATTTGCATGGAATATCTTTTTCCATCCCTTCACTTTCAGTCTGTTTGTGTCCCTACTTCTGAAGTGGGTCTTTGGTTGACAGCATATATATGGGACTTGTTTTGTATCAATTTAGCAAGCCTGTGTCTTTTCGTTGGGACATTTAATCTGTTTACATTCAAGGTTATTATCGATATGTATGTTCCTATTACCATTTTCTTAATTGTTTTGTGTTCATTCTTGTGGGTCTTTTTCTTCTCTTGTGTTTCCTGCCTAGAGAAGTTTCTTTCACATTTGTTGTAAAGCTGGTTTGGTGGTGCTGAATTCTCTTAGCTTTTGCTCGTCTGAAAAGCTTTTATCTGTCAAATCTGAATGAGTTCCTTGTTGGGTAGAGTAATCTTGGTTGTAGGTTTTTCTCTTTCATCACTTTAAGTATATCCAGCCACTTCCTTCTGGCCTGCAGAGTTTCTGCTGAAAAATCAGTTGATAACCTTAGGGGAATTCCTTTGTATGTTATTTTTTGACTTTCCCTGGCTGCTTTTAATATATTTTCTTTGAACTTAATTTTTGTTAGTTTGATTAATATGTGTCTTTGTGTGTTTTTCCTAGGGTTTATCCTGTATGGGACTCTCTGTACTTCCTGGACTTGGGTGACTATTTCCTTTCCCATGTTAGGGAAGTTTTCAACTATAATCTCTTCAAATATTTTTAGTCCCTTTCTTTTTCTCTTCTTCTGGGACCGCTATAATTTGAATGTTGGTGCATTTAGTGTTGTCCCAGAGGTCTCTGAGATTGTCTTCAATGCTTTTCATTGTTTTTTCTTTATTCTGCTCCTTGGCAGTTATTTCCACCATATTATCTTCCACCTCACTTATTCTTTCTTCTGCCTCAGTTATTCTGTTACTGATTCCTTCTAGTGTATTTTTCATTTCAGTTATTTTGTTGTTCATCTCTGTTTGTTCTTTAGTTCTTCTAGATCTTTGTTACACATTTCATGTATTTTCTCAATCCATGCCTCCATTCTATTTCCAAGATTCTGGATCATTTTTACGATCATTACTCTGAATTGTTTTTCAGGTAGATTGCCTATTTCCTCTTCATTTATTTGGTCTTGTAGGTTTTTACCTTGCTCCTTCATCTGTGACATATTTTTTTGTTGTCTCTTTTTTTTGAGTGGGATTGTGTTCCTGACTTACTGGCTGTTTGGCCTGAGGATTCCAACACTGGAGTTTGTAGGCTGTTTGATAGAGCTGGGTCTTGGTGCTGAGATGAGGACCTTTGTGAGACCTCCCTCCAATGAATATTCCTTGGGGTCTGAGGTTCTCTGTTAATCCCGTGGTTTGCACTTGGAGCTCCCACTGCAGGAGCTTTGGCTTGACCCCCCAGCTTGTGAACCAAGATCCTACAAGCCGTGTGTGGTGGCCAAAAAAAAAAAGAGAGAGAACAATAACAAAGTAAAAAATAAAATTAGACTAGGATACTAACAGATATGTTAGAGAGAAATAAAAATAAAAATATAGATGAATCCACAACCAGAAGGTACAATAGTACCACAATAGTAAAAAAGAGAAGGGAGAAGAAAAAATAGAAAAGTGGGGAAAGGCCTTGGCTGTGGAGGGCAGGTCCTAAGCAAGGGCGAGGTTTGAGTGGTGGGTGGGACCAATGCTCAGGACCCACAGGGCTGGAAAAGGCCCTGAGGGCTGTGGGGGGTTGGCGCTTAGGCTGAACCGAACAGAAGGGGCCCAGGCGTGCCCCCCACCCCTGATCTCAGAGGGTGGGGGACCTCACCTGGGAGCCCAGCAGGCTTCCTGTGCTTGAGTGGGCGGGGCAAATGCCCTCCTCTCAGAGGGCCCCTCCTGCCTGCCTCTCCTCATCTCCCTGGACTCAGGGGCGCTGATCCTGTCTGACCTCCACTTCTCCTCTCCCCTCAGTACCCCCGTGTCCTACTGGTTCACTTGTGGTTCCTCTCGTCTCCTTGGGCATCAGTGTCCCCCACCAATGGCCAGCAGTTGCCCTAGTTGTGGGGAGGTACTAACTCGGGCGTCTTCCCGCACCGCCATCTTGACTCCACCCCCTACATTTACTTATAATATGTGTATGATAATGTAAGACTCATGCATATTTCCTTTAAAAATGTGTACTCCTTGGAATGTACCTACATTCAGAGCTCTAGGAACTAAAGGTCAGATAGCCAAATAACCTCTAAATAAAGTAGTTTGATTAGGTCATTCTGACTTATAAAAAAAATTTTTGTTGAAATATAGTTGATTTACCACGTTGTGTTAATTTTTGCTGTACAGCAAATTGACTCAGTTGTTATATATATTCTTTTCTGTTCTGGTTTATCACAGGATATTGAATATAGTTCCCTGTGCTATACAGTAGGACCTTGTTGTTTATCCATCCTGTATATACTAGTTTGTATTTGCTAATCCCAAGTCCAAATCCTTCCCTCTCCCCACCCCCTGCCCTGCTTCTTGGCAACCACAAGTCTGTTCTCTTCATCTGTGAGTCTGTTTCTGCTTTGTAGAAATGTTTATTTGTGTCATATTTTAGATTCCATATATAAGTGATATCATATGGTATTTGTGTTTTTCGTTCTGACTTACTTTGCTTAGTATGATAATCTCTAGATCCATCTGTGTTGCTGCAGATGGCATTATTTCATTCTTTTTTATGGTTGAGTAATATTCCATTTTGTGTGTGTGTGTGTGTATATATAATATTCACACACACACACCACATCTTCTTTATCCATTCATCTGTCGATGGACATTTAGGTTGTTTCCATGTCTTGGCTATTGTAAATAGTGCTGCTATGAACACAGGGGTGCATGTATCTTTTCAAATTATAGTTTTGTCTGGGTATTTGCCCAGGAGTGGGATAGCTGGGTCATATGGCAACTCTATTTTTATTTTTTTGAGGAAGCTCCATACTGTTTTCCATAGTGACTGTACCAACTTACATTCCCACAGGCAGTGTAGGAGGGTTCCCTTTTCCCTCTCCAACATTTATTATTTGTAGACTTTTTGATGATGGCCATTCTGACCAGTGTGAGTTGGTACCTCCTTGTAGTTTTGATTTGCGTTTCTCTAGTAATTAGCGATGATGAGCATCTTTTCATGTGCCTGTTGGCCATCTGTGTATCTTCTTTGGAGAAATGTTTATTTAGGTCTTCTGCTCATTTTTTGATGGGGTTGTTTGTTTTTTTCTGATTGAGTTGTATGAGCTGTTTGTATATTTTGGAAAGTAAGCCCTTGTCGGTTACATCATTTGCAAATATTTTCTCCCTGTCCGTAGGTTGTTTTTTCATTTTGTTTATGGTTTCCTTTGCTGCACAGGAGCTTGTCAGTTTGATTAGGTCCCATTTGTTTATTTTTGCTTTGATTTCTATTGCCTTGGGAGACTGACCTAAGAAGACATTGGTATGGTCATTCTGACTTTAAGGTGGGAGGATTGATATGACATTTATGCTCTCACTTCTCCAACCTGCCAGATATGGCTAATCAACCATGGCACTCTTTTTTAAAGAGCTCAGACTCAAGCTAACAAGCCTCATTAGCACTCCAGGAAGCCAGTGCCAGTAGGAGGGGCTCCTAAGATGAAACCTCTTAGCCATTTGCATGTTTAGGTATGGTAAGAAATTTTGCACTGAGGATTTGAGGGTAAATGAGCCCAGGGAAGTGAATTTTTACTTGAATTTGATTTCTGTCTCATTTTTTCCAATGAGAACATGGTAATTTGCTGCATATATATATACGTGTATGTATATATATTCAACCTTAGAGGAATCCCAGTCCAGATCTCTTTAAACAGGGTATGCATACCCCTGAGGGGGCTTGAAGACTTTCTAGGGGTACACGGCTTCGGCAACTTTAAGGAGATCATTTTGTAGATATTCAGTTTCCATGTGTCACTTGCTCAAGCTGATGTGTCTGAGACCCACTCCTGCAGTCAGGTTTTGTCTTTCCTTCCTTCCTTTTCACACTTGACTGCCTCCTACTGTGCAAAAGAAATGTGCACCCATCTGAATCTTATGAGGCATTTCCCAGGCTGCAAAAAAACTTAGGGGCGCTGAACAGAGGGATGTTTGAAATGTAGAGCTCCTGAATGACAGCCCCTGGGTTTGGTTAAAAAAAGAAAGAGTGAGAGAAAATTAAAAAAAAAAAAAAAAGGCAAAGAGCAATCCTTGATTTCATCGAGGACATAAGCTCATGAAAAGCCTCTGTGCCCACCTGTCTCAGTCTACACATGTTAGAATTAGGATTCAGAAATAAAAGGGTTTCTGTGGAACACATAGTGACATTTTTACTTAAATCGAAAAATGAAGCTGGACTTTTTATGACAAAAAATTAGTGATTTGACTAATTGGTTTGACAATTAGGACTGGCTTTGGCAAAGAGGTTTTATCAATTGCATATACGTTTTGTTAATTGAATGGGCTAAATCTGCAACTCAAAGTATATTTTAAAATATGTCAATCTCACACATAATATGCAATATACAAGAAATTGTATCTTTGTAACTATTACATTTGAGATAAGAATTTAGGTTCAACTTAAAAATATATAAGGAGAGATATAATTTTTCAAAATTGTGTTACCAAGTAAGTTGACAATATTTTAGGTAGATTGGAAAGCAAAGCTTCAAGTTTAATATCCTATAATAATTTTAAAACAACAAAATTATCCTTTGAATAATAGGGCTTGAGCATTTTCAGAGACCATAAAGACCCCTTCAACTTAACAAAGAGAAAACTAGGGTGCAGAAAAGTCCATGAATAGCCCACACCCATTCTCTAAGTTCAGGGGAGGCCTCACCTGTTTCTCCTAATTTGTCAGAGTACTGCCTATTACATTCCTTATAAAAGGCGTATAAAATGGCATTGGCATTTCACAAATGATGATACAAGGGAGCATGAATATACTATAAAGTGCAGGGAGCACACATGCACACAGCTCTACTGTGTCGTAAATTTAGTCTAATGATAAAATATGTTTGATAAACATTAATTGAGCATTTAATTAACACTGTTTTTCTTACCTTCTTAACATTTAGAAAGGCTTTCAGAAATTAGTTTTATAGTGCAGTTCTTTTAAAATGTCATCTAGGGAGCCTTGGATCAATTTTTCTTTTTCTTTCAATAATTTTCCCTTTGGCAAATAAAGGCATTCCAAGCTGTTAGAAATGTCATTAGTTTACCAATTAGCCATCATAATACCTTGTAGAAAAAAGAGCCCTAGTCTCAGGAAATAGGTGTCCTGGACCCTAGTCTTACATCTATTGCTAATTTGTTGTGTGACCTTAAGCCTCAGTGTGTGTGTGTGTGTGTGTGTGTGTGTGTGTGTGTGTGTGATTAGTTGTCAGGGTGTTGAATAGGTTTCACTCTGAGGACCAACTCTAATTGCTGACAAGTTCTTAGAGTTTTGCATAGGAAATGGTCCTAGGGCTGCTTCTGGCATTTGTGGGAAAGAGTGCTAGGATGGTTTTAGAATATCTATTATGGGCATCAGTGAGGGATGTTACATATTTATCAACCAAAGTGATAAAAAGAGTTATGTTGTCAGGATTTAGTTTTCTGGCACACGGGGAGTGTATATGTGTTTCTTCCTTCTAAATAGAGGTTAATTAAACAAAATAAAAAGTCAAGAGCAATCATATTCCTTTAATTACTGTTGGAGAGGTGTCCATTAAGAGTTTTCGAAAATAACTGGCAAGATCACCTCACCATTGCCTTAGATTTACAGCTCACAAGAGATCTACTGAGGAGAATTAGAAATGCGTTTATAGGCATTTGAAGGAAGGCCAATGAAGCTGTCATTTGGGGGACAATTCAGTTGTAAGTAGAGCCTCCTAGGAAAAGCATCTTGATTGAGTCACTATTTCTGTTGTTTGTCCCATTCCCTTGCAGGTCTAAGAATAAGATTTGTGTGGTTAAACCAGAGATGACTGTCTCTTGATGACAGACTGCTGTTACATTCTCATGCATCTCATGTATAACAACATTATATTCAGTTTATTCAGACCTTTTGTGAATCTCTTATCCAAGATATATACTTCCGATACCAAAGTATCTGGGAAGTGAGCTTAGTACTCATCAGAAGATGAGCATGAAATTATCTTCATGCTCATGAAGTGGAAGTAGAGTGTGTTGAAGCATTAAAAAGGTTCAAATGGTATACTGGACACTTGGCTTAAAGGGCAATGTACTATAATCAGTAGGGGACTTTTCCTTTTTTTCTTAGAATGTCGTATAGCACATCTATGTGACTGCATATGGTTTAAATCATATTCCTGTGACTCGTCATTTTTGTGTGTGTGGAACTTGAGGAGGATAACATCAGGGCTGAAAAAGTCGGTGATGCCCTGATTCATCTGGAGACTGTACTGTAGCTAGTGGGTGGGCGCTGTGTGACACAGAATTCCAAGAATTTCCACATGAAGAGAAGATAATAAAGGCGATCTTCAAGTATAAACATTCCAAAATGGAAGCAATAGACGTGTATGCTAGTCTGTTTCCTTCTTTTCTCCTTTTTATGGGATGTGAAATATTATGGTAAATGGGAGGCTGAACTGGGACTGTGTAATGCGTAGGGGTTGTTATCTGTGTAAATTCATCAAAGGTGGGTCTTTGGGTCTGTAGCTGAGATGCTCCATTGCACACTGTGCTTGGCAGACTCCTAGGAACCCACGTTGAAACAGGGAACCAAAACGATGGAATAACAGCGGGCTGGGATTCTGAAATCCCCTGTGGCATTGGCTGCTGATTGCTCTTTATTAGCCATTCTCCCCTTTATTTTTAGTAACAGCATCCCTCTCCAGCCAGTTTTGGAGCAGCAGGTGGTTCCCCAGCTAGAGAACACACGTGAGTCAAGGTGTGGCCATGTAAATAAGTTTAAGCCAATGGGATGTGAGCGTGAGTCAAGGTGTGGCCATGTAAATAAGTTTAAGCCAATGGGATGTGAGCAGAGATGTGGGTAATTTCTAGTTCAGCTCCTTAGAGAGCACCTCTTTGCCTTGGGTGGTCTCTTCCCCCTTGTCTGCTGGCTGTGAGATGGTGACAACTGGAACAACCTGGAAGGCATATGTCACCAGTGGCACAGCCACCCTGCCAGCTCTAGACTGCCTGTGGGAAAGTAGTGAACTTCATTCTTATTATAAGCCACTCTGTTTGGGGGCCTTTTGTGACAGCAGCTAACTAATACAGAAAATGGTATCCAGAAGTGAGGTCCTACATGAAAATAACTAAAACGATGCTCAGTGGTCTGGCAGTGGGTTGCAGGACAACAGAAACTGCAGGTTCTCGTGCTGCTGACTATAGGCTGTTGAAAAATATTTGGTAAAATTTAGCCTACAATAGCTTGAAAGATGACGCACTTACTGAGTCTGTTGGTCTAGGTTAACTACATGGAAAAACTCATGTAGTTTGATGTTTATCGGCTTTTTCTTGGTGGTTTACAAAGGAGAGATGAAAGCAGACAGGATTAGCCCATTTTGGAAGCAGAGATGGAAAGAAATATAAATCTGCTAAAGGAAAGTCCCTCTGCCTATGTAACCTGCAGGTTAAATTTGGGGATTCACAGGGTTGGAAAAGTCAATTCTTCTGTAGCAAACTTCTGAAGATAAAACTGTCCATTCAGTACTTTTCTCACAAAGCTGTTAAGACACCACATCCAGACCAGGGAGCAACTCAGAGGCAAGGATCTGATGAAGGGCACTGCTTTCCTTCCCAAGCTAACTGTTTCAAGTGGCCTCAGGGTAACAGTCATGAAACTGAGGAAGTAACAGCGAGCAGTAAATAAAGGGAAGAGTCACTCAGCTTAAGAACTGTGCCCTAAGGAGAACTTTAGGAATGGTTATCGTACTTGGAACGTGGAGGAAGCAAGCGCACAAGAGCCTATCACAATTTTGAGGGAATTGTTCTGCCAAAGAAACCACAAGTCTGGCCTTCAAAAGCTTATGATTTTTCTAAAGCAGCCCTCCCTACCTCCCGAACCTGTACCAGCAGAAAGCTGGAGTATTTGCCAGTGACAACTTCTCTGGCTATGGGGCCACCATGATGGCGAGTGAGCGAAAACCATCCAGAGAGCAATGCCAGTGACCACAGAGAATACCTGACAAGGGGTTGTCTCCTGATGAACAGAACCACGTTCCAACCAAGAGAATTTCTATCCTTCCAGGACAGGGGTGTCTCCATAAATCCCACCCAGCAGGGTTCATCATTGCCGAGGGCCATTCATTGCTGTGTGTGTGCCATCCTTTTATGACTAGGAGACGTTATGGCAGCTATCCTGCTCCGTCTCTGCTGTTGCCTGTGAGTACATACGTGTGTGTGTGTGTGCGCGTGTGTGCGGGATTGAGAGGAGGGGAGAGGGAGAGAGACTAATGTATTAGTCTGCAGGTCACTGAAAAGTCCTGATGGAAATGACTTACACCACTCAGAGACCCAGGGCTTTGAGCTGGAGGAAATGCAAGGGACTCGGGGAGGGTGGGAATGTGTTCCATATGTGCAAGAAGACTGTGCATGAATACTTGGATGGCCAGAGGGTTGGACTATGACAGAGACTAATAACTTCCTCCTAGTATCCTTTCTGTGCTTCTTTTAAGGAAGAAAGCCCCCCCACCCAGCTAGGAATGGCACTTCCTTATCTCCCTTGCAGCAAATTACTGACCGATTGGCTGTGAGCAGAAGGTATATGGATGATTCCCATGTCGTCTTCTTCAAGGTCGATTCACATGTCCTAGACACCTTTTTTTGTCCTGATTCTGACTGGGGAATGATGAGAACTGAGGCAACCTTGGAGCCCTAGTAGGGGATGGTAGGGGGGCTCCACCAGGCCTGGATGGGTCACATCCAGCCTGCTGTGAGAGAGTAAGCAACTTTGATGGGGTTGTTGTGTTTGAGGCATTTTCTCTCATATTCCTAAGTTACCCCGGTGTGCTAGTGGTAGTAATAACAGAATGGCTTGCTGGGATGTTTCTGCTAAGCCCTGAGGAAGTATGATAACATGTTACCAGACCCCCAGTGGAGAATCTCTCTCTAGAGATGGGGTTGTTTGTTGTTTGTATTGAACAGTGCTAGAGAAACAGTGACATGGTTTGTTTTTCAAAATCTTATATATTTAGCTTGAGTACCTTTTTTTCTGGTGAGATTGTCATTAGATGTGTTTGTATAACTAATTATATTCTAATAGGACTGGAAGATGTTCTGTACAATCCCAATACATATTTATATAATTAGTTCAACCTCCAGCATTCTTGGAGAACCTCACTGTAAGAGGATAAATTAATGAATTAGTATGAGATGGCCTTTAATAGACAACAACTACAACAAAATATGGAATGAGGTCTGCCAAACAATGGATGCTGTGGGAATTCTACAATAAGAGTATCACTCACATAAGGCTATAGAAATTAATTTTACCTATCACTTTACACTGGGAATAAATTGAGAATGTATACCTAGTTAATGTTCTGTTTTAGAATAAATTTCAGTTTTATACCACTGAGGCTGAAAATAGAATCCAGTTCCCTCGGACGCCTATAGGATGACCCACTGCCACATTTCATATTGGGAGAGAGACACTCAAGACAGTTGTCAGAGTCTACTATTCTAACTTAGCCCAAATTGTGGGGATCTAATTCGTAGTGTGGTTTTAGTGAGGCAACGATCTGTGATATTTATTATTAACTGATTTGAGGTGTTTGGCATCAAAATATATGACACATGTAAGGAAGCTTGTTTGTGTATGGATGAGGCATGGTGGGGTAATACACATTCTTATACCCACAAACACATTGATATTCCCAAGACCAGACTCTACTAGACAGACATCATAGGTGTACTATCAAATGGGTTAATCATATTTGTAAGAAGGGACCCTAAAATGTACTATCAAGCTGGCACTCCAGGATGCTTTGGGATAGGCCAATAATGATATGTGCATGGGGAGGAGATACAACAAAATATCAAAATAAAAATATTTTTCTTCTTATTAAGAAGATTTTCCAGCCTGAATAACTGATTTCCAAGAGCTTGGATTTATAAGTATCATCAGTAGGGGAGCTCTGAATATTGGATATGAGGCCACGCGATTTAAAATTACCATGATCTGCTTTTTATATACAGAGGTCACCGTGGCATCTGACCCGCCGCCCACAGAGAACGCCCACTGAATTGCGGTCTGAGTAACTGCATTGGTCGCGTTAGTCTGACCAGCTCCCTTCTGTCTGCCTCTGATGATGAGGACACATCAGCTGCTGGGAGCTGAAGGGAAGCCCACTGGGTTTGGTGTTAGGTTTGGACATTTAGTGTTGGGTTTATAAACTCAGGTTCTAACCCACTGAGTTAACATCTCAGTCCAGACACTAAGTAATTATTATGCATTGGAATCTGGCACATAGTGTTTTTATGTAGAAAAATCTAGTATATTTGGGAAATCAAGCTTAATTGGAATATATCACTTTGTTTATAGCTCTGCTCTGACATCTTTCAAAGTAATTTAAAGACAGAAAAAGTAAACTTTTAGTTTAAACACGTTTCTGTGGTGGGTAGCTTATTTATTTTAATGCCCAGAAATTTAGAAAGGTCATTTAAACAGGGAGTAGGAGAGTCTCTTTCATTTTCTTTATTCTAGGTCATTGGCATTCAAATGTTCTCAGTGCTCCTGTAAAAATAGAGAATAGGAACTTCTCTTCTTTACTCCAGTTTTTCTTTCCACTTTCTAACTTCTGGTGAACTCTGGCTGGATGTGAGGTGTGCTGATGGGGTTTTGCGTACGGCTGTTTCAAGGACAGAGTCAGTTAAATGGTCTGCAATGGACAAAGCTTTTCTTATGTTACATTGTTAAATATAATACACCTGCAAATAATGTTTTTACGTGAAGTTTCTGTTATTGTTTATTTGTAACCGATAGTGGTCTACATAAAACTTCTAGGCTTATAGCTCTTACAGGCTAACAGTATGAATAACTAAGTTGTGACAGTTCAGGCTTTCTGCCAAAATGTGTGAGAAGGAGCCAGAAAGAATGCTAGAGATGCTGAACTTAATGTTTTCCTTTCCCTTGACACCTTTGCTGTCAGGAGCTGCCTTGGCTTTGGTAGTGAGTTTATCCTATATCCATGTAACTATGGAAACTGATGTAGGAGTAAGGGAGTACAGTGATGGAGCAATGGGAGCCATGGGGCTCTTTTGGCCACTGTTATACTTAAGTTAACATTTACAGGGTCAGGGCCTGCCTGGTGGCACAGTGGTTGGGAATCCACCTGCCAATGCAGGGGACATGGTTTCGAGCCCTGGTCTGGGAAGATCCCACATGCTCCGAGCAACTAAGCCCATGCACCACAACTACTGAGCCTGTCGCTCTAAAGCCCGCAAGCTACAGCTACTGAGCCCGCGTGCCACAACTACTGAAGCCCACGCGCCTAGAGCCTGTGCTCCGCAACAAGAGAAGCCACCACAATGAGAAGCCTGTGCACTGCAATGAAGAGTAACCTCCACCTGCCACAACAGAGAGAGCCCGCATGCAGCAACAAAGACGAAGTGCAGCCAAAAAAATAAATTAATTAATTTTAAAAAATTTGAAAATATATACAGTGTCATAGAATTTATAAATGCACAAGATCCCAGAGATTATTACATCTTTCACTTTTTTGGTTGGGTTAAGCTGAACTCGTGTCACACACTGCTGGTGGTGCTTTACTAGTCCCAGTGGTTCAAAAAAGATAGGAGCAGTACTGGGTCACAATCTGGTCATGTGACCTTAGAACTTTAAGCCCTGTTCTCTCTCCTGGCGTCTGGTTTATCATCTCTATGTGAAATTAAGGAAATACTCCCATTTACCATTGCAACAAAAAGAATAAAATACCTAGGAATAAACCTACCTAAGGAGACAAAAGACCTGTATGCAGAAAACTATAAGACACTGATGAAAGAAATTAAAGATGATACAAACAGATGGAGTGATATACCATGTTCTTGGATTGGAAGAATCTACACTGTGAAAATGATTATACTACCCAAAGCAATCTGCAGATTCAATGCAATCCCTGTCAAACTACCAATGCATTTTTCACAGAATTAGAACAAAAAATTTCACAATTTGTATGGAAACACAAAAGACCCCGAATAGCCAAAGCAATCTTGAGAAAGAAAAATGGACCTGGAGGAATCAGGCTCCTGGACTTCAGACTATACTACAAAGCTACAGTAATCAAGACAGTATGATACTGGCACAAAAACAGAAATATAGGTCAATGGAACAGGATAGAAAGCCCAGAGATAAACCCACACACATATGGTCACCTTATTTTTGATAAAGGAGGCAAGAATATACAATGGAGAAAAGACAGCCTCTTCAATAAGTGGTGCTGGGAAAACTGGACAGCTACATGTAAAAGAATGAAATTAGAACACTCCCTAACACCTTACACAAAAATAACTCAAAATGGATTAAAGACCTAAATGTAAGGCCAGACACTATAAAACTCTTAGAGGGAAACAGGCAGAACACTGTATGACATAAACCACAGCAAGATCCTTTATTTATTTATTTTTTTTTTTCAGTACGCGGGCCTCTCGCTGTTGTGGCCTCTCCCATTATGGAGCACAGGCTCAGCAGCCATGGCTCACAGGCCCAGCTCCTCCGCAGCATGTGGGATCATCCTGGACCGGGGCATGAACCCGTGTCCCCTGCATCGGCAGGCAGACTCTCAACCACTGTGCCACCAGTGAAGCCCGCAAGATCCTTTTTGACCCACCTCCTAGAGAAATGGAAAGAAAAACAAAAATAAACAAATGGGGCTTAATGAAACTTAAAATCTTTTGCATAACAAAGGAAATCATAAAAAAGATGAAAAGACAACCCTCAGAATGGGAGAAAATATTTTCAAATGAAGCAACTGACAAAGGATTAATTTCCAAAATTTACAAGCAGCTCATGCAAGCTCAATATCAAAAAAACAAACAACCCAATCCAAAAAGTAGAAACTAACACACCATTGTAAAGCAATTATACTCCAATAAAGATGTTTAAAAAAAAAAAAGAGTACTTGTTCTTAAGTAGAGGGTTGGGTTGGAGGCAGGTTTAGGGAGACCCGTTGGGAGTCATTTGTAATAATTCAGGGCAGAAGGAGTGAAGGAATAAAACTGGCCTGAACTATTCCTATCGGGATAAAGAAGAAGCTGTGGGTATACGAGCCAGTGTGGAGAAAGAATTGACAAAATGTACTGATTAGTTAGGGGCTGTGGGAAGAAGAGGGAAGAGATGAAGTTGGCTGTAAGAATTCTAGAAAGGATGACTAGGAGGTACTGTACTATTCAGACCTTTGAGAGAAGATGTTTAGAACATTCATGACGAGTAGTAAATAGAAACCAGATTTCAGGGTTAAGAGCACATGGCTAAGACATTCAGGAAATGAGTATAGACAACTTTTTCTTTTTTTGAGGGGGAGAGAAAATATTTGACAGTCATTTACCTGACAAGGGACTTGTTTCCATTATATATATATATATATATATATTATATATATTTTAAGAATAAAGATATTTATTTATTTTGGGGGGGAGTGGGAATTTTATTTATTTTTAACATCTTTATTGGAGTATAATTGCTTTACAATGGTGTGTTAGTTTCTGCTTTATAACAAAGTGAATCAGCTATACATATACTTATATCCCCATATCTCCTTTTAAGAGCTTGATGTCAAAGAAAACATAACATGGAAGAGTAATGTAAAGGAGGAATGCAATGGGGATGAGTCTTCGTTTGCTTCTGGTTTATTTTTATTTCTTCCTTAGAGTTAAGGGAGACTTCCATCCCATGGGAAGGGAACAGATGAAGATGAAGGGGAATGAATAAGACAAGGAATATGGGAAGGAATGGGACCGCAGGTGGAAGAGTACACCTTGGAAAAGAAGGGATTCTTACCCTCTGCGGAGGGTTCCCTCAGAAATATATTCATTGACACAACATTGTAAATCAACTATACTCCAGTAAAGAAAATTTAATTAAAAAAATATATTCACTGAGAAAGGGTGGGATTTGGAGAGAAATTTCCATGGAAGGAACTGAAGGAGATCAGGTCATTGGCTAAGGTAGAAGCCAAGCACGGGCCTGGAGATTTTCATAGAATGGAAATGATTCTGAAAAACTATGGGGAAAAGATGGGCTAAGATTGACAATGAAAAAAAAAAAGAGATATGCAAGAGCTTTGATGCTTATCTTATTTAATGAGAGGAGCACATATTCCAATTTTGAATCAGATGTAAAATTAGATCCATATGCTATACAAATGCTTTACTTTTATAAACCTAATACTAGTTGTTGAAGACATCTTTCATTGGCAGCAGCAAAGGAAGATATAAATCTTCATTAAAGTAAGGTGTTAACTAAGTTCTCCTTAAAATTCTTGCTGGGATGAGGGATGCAGAAAAAAGAGTGTCTTCTGTGTCTGTCTCAGCAAGTGATCACAAAGGGCCCTTCCATTTGTCCAGTGCTTTTCAGTTTAGAAAATATATTCGCTCATATAACCTCACATGCTAAAAGGATAGGAAGGGATAACAAATCTTGAATATAAGTCACACTGGAAAAACATTTCCAAAGAAGGAGAAGAATCTCTTCATACTGAGACTAAAAGTGAACTGCCATTTCTAGGAAAAGAGTGTAGGAAAGAGCATTAATATTCAAGATCAGCTCAGAGTTCTTCTAAGACCTTTATAAAGAAGCCTTCTCTGGGTTAGGCACATATTCTTGGAGTTTGATACTTTGCCAGTAAATATAATATTTCCTTCTCCTTAAATTTATGTAAGCTGCTCAGAAGCCTTTGGGCTTCTTGAAATTTCAGTTAGGGTTTTCAGATAGTATAGGAATAATTATTTCTTAAGCAGCTTTGAGCTTTTTTCCAGGAATGGTGATGAATTTTTGTAGATTAGGCCAAACTTCTGTGTACACATTTTGAAACATCTGTTTAGCATTTAGGGCAGGCGATTGGTCCTTAGGTCAAGGCAGGATCACTAATCCCTCATAGGGTTCTGAAGGATTGGCTTTGGCCTTGACACTATTGTAAACATCTGAGTTAACATCACTGTGGTGGGCTCTTTAGGGCCTTCTACCCTAGTTTATCATGCTACTCTTTCACATTTGAAACTTGGGAATGTGGCTTCTTGGGTTTTTCATATGTGGAAGTGTTGTTTATAATAATCACTTTATGTTTTATATCCTTTACAGTTTTATACACTCCATTTGCTCCTCACAAATCCCTATGAACTGTGCAGGGCAGGGCAATGCTATTTTTTGTTCAACAAGAAAATAAAGCTACAGTGAAGATGATTTGCCCAAAGTCTCAGTGCCATTCAGTGTGGAAGTGAGGATTTGAACCTACATCCTCTGACATTTGCTTTTAACTCTTTAATCTGATACTTTGATGCCTGTTTATCACGGGACTTGATTCCAGAGATGACTAATCTTATTTATATCAGATGAGACCATATACAATTTACATTCTTCTGTGTGTAAAATGGTTGGCTATTGCCAATATCATGTGTTTCTACCCCATATGGGTAGCCAAGTCCTGTGTGGAGATAGTGTAGCCTTTGGAGTCAGGCTAACCTAGGCTAGAAGCCCCGTTCTGCTCCATGTCAGAATTGTTACCTCTACAACATTATTTAACCTCACTAAGCCTTTGCTTCTTCATCTTAGAAACGCTTGACAGTGCTACCTACTTTAGAGGTCCTTATGAAGATCACACAGCACAGTGTTTGCAAAAACCCTGTCTCAGTACATGGTGTATTCTAAATATGTCACCGCAAATATTATTTTCAACATGGGTTAACAAATAGTACTAAAAGCAAACAAGGGTTCAAGAGGAAAAATAAAATGGGCGTTTTAAGCATTTACAGTATGTTTAGCATTGTAGTTTGAGATAAGAAATAATTTGTCATTCTTTTTAGATACTGTGTGTGCTGTCTTTTAATTCATAGATTATTTGGGGCTGTGTGGGAAGAGAGGAGCATTATCGATCGTTTTACTTTTCTTCCTTTTCTTATTTTCTATAATAAATTGTGCTTTTATAATAGGTATGAAGTTATAAAATAAAAATTGGTTTAAGCATTAAATGATAAAATATCAAGAATGTGAAAAAGGAGCAACTTCCTAAAAAAGTCAATAGCTTTTAAAGGTGAGAAACATGATTTCGTGTTTCTCCATTCTTTTTTTAAAAAAAATTAATTAGGGGCTTCCCTGGTGGCGCAGTGGTTGAGAGTCCGCCTGCCGATGCAAAGCGGGGGCTACTCTTCCTTGCGGTGCACGGGCTTCTCATTGCTTCTCCTGTTGCGGAGCATGGGCCCTAGGTGTGTGGGCTTCGGTAGTTATGGCTTTTGGGCTTAGTTGCTCCATAGCATGTGGGATCTCCCGGGACCAGAGATCAAACCTGTCCCCTGCATTGGCAGGTGGATTCTTAACCACTGCACCACCAGGGAAGTCCCCATCAATAGCTTTTAGATGAACAGAAGTGTTTGATGTTTAAAGCAAAATACATATACCTCTTCCTTCTACTCACTTGCACTCATTTGCTCATTTACACATTACTCATTCATTCAACAAATTACATTTAACTGTTCACTATGTTTCATGATCTGGGAGGGGATGAAAAGATGGAATTCTTAATTCATTACTGGTTATTGATGATTTATCTTTTTATCAGGGTGTGGAAACACCAAGGAAGACTTCCCCATCTTAGGCAGCCTGATGTGTGTACTCTCTATTCATACGTGAGCTCACTGAAATGGATCAGGGCATAGAAACTCAGCTTCAGAAAAATAGTAGGTTATGCCTATCATACACTCAATGGCAACGAATAGACTACTTTATAGAGATAAGTAGTCTACTTGCCGTCAAAAATCTTACAAAAGACACTAAGAATACATAATAACTGTCATTAAAATTAGCCCTATACTACAAAAACAAAAACAAAAAAACAGCCCTATCTAATAATCAAGGGAACTCACACAAGGAAGGATAAAATAGGGTTATAAGTTTTTATGAAAAGAATGTTTACCCTGGGATAGAGAAACCCATACCTGAAATTTAAGGAGCCCTTTAACTGATCAGCAGCTACTAACCTGCTATGAGTTGTGCACTGCACTTAGCACAGGGCCAAAGAATGTATTTCTCCTTCCATCATGGAAGTCAAAGGAAAGGCAGTTCCTGGTTTTAAGAGTTAGTTCAAGGGCATTGGCACTGATCAGTTTATTTTTAATACTGTGATCAGAAAAAAATGCATATTTTCAGATGGTCCCTGCAATGTAACAGGCAGCTGAGTCTGAATCCTGTTTCTGTCCTAATTAGTTGTATGACCTTCGGCAGGTCACTGAGCATTTCTGAGCTTCAGTATTCTCATCTATTAATTAGACACCATGGTTCCTTAGACTTAGGATGGTTGTGAAGATTAAGTAAAGCAAGATAGGGAATGGGCCGAGGACAGTATCCAGGACGCAGAAGAGATTCAAAAATGTTATGCCTTCCATTCAAACAATATTTGATGAATGGAATGTGTAGTTTTCCAAGACTTGCCATGATTTTAATTCTACTTTTAATTATTTCTTAGAATCAAAGTTTTTTCTTCTGTGGAAATATATAACCAAGTTCATATAAAAATCAAATGGGTAATATAATTTAATTTATTTTTTTTTCATCTGGCGTTTTAGAAAAATGTCTATTTTTTTTTAAATAGAGGTAGTGTTGCATGTTTGCAAATATTTCCATGTGACATAGGGAGATATCATTACCAACTGATCCTTCAGTCAACAAATATGTATTGAGTACCTGCTCTGCACACCAGCCCAATTCTGGGACTGTGTACGTAGCCATGAAGAAGACGGACACGGTCCCTGCTCTTTTGACGCTCACAGTGTGGTAAAATACAAGGAGAGGATGCTGTGATAGGTAGTAACAGGGAGTACAGCTCTATACTGGGTAGGGAGGGGAGTCCTCCCTGAGGAGGGGACATGTAGTTAAGGCTGAAGGAAGAGAGAGAGCGGCTATGAGTGAATAGTGGAGAACAGTAAGCCAAATGCCCTAAGGTCGAAAAGTATGTACTTGAAAATGATAAAGGTCAGTGTGGTTAGAGCTCAGGAATTTTGGGAAGAGTGGCTTGAAACATCAAAGGGCTAGCCACGGACCCAGTCATGCAAGGCCTGGTAGATCATGGCAAGGGGTATGGACTTAACTTTTAAAGCATAGGGAAGCCATTGATGGAAAGTCAGAATTGTAAAAGATCTGGCCCCTGGGTTGTAATTTAGGCGAGATGGTCATGGACAAAGTTGGTGGGATGAGAGGTACAGAGAAGCAAATAGATTAGTCTTCTTTTTTGCAGATAGAAAGTTTAGGGTTTTGTTTTGTTTTTTCCTTTTTTCTTTTTCTTTGCGTGGAATGGATGTGTGAGATAAAGAAGATAGATGAAGCTAGGATGACTTGCAAGATTCTGGCTTGAATAATTGGATAGTTAGTGGTACTATTTACTAAAATGGGGAAAAAGATGGAGAAGACGTAGGATAATTTTGTTTTACTTTGGTGGTGGAAAGATGAAGAATTCTGTTTTGAACGTCTTAAGTTTGAGATGTTTGTAAGACATTCAGGTAGAGACATTAAGCAGACAACTGGATCAGACCATATCACTCACTTCTTGAAACCCTCCACTGGCTTCCCATCTCAGTTAGAATAAAATCTAAATTTCTTATAATGGCCGGCGAGGTCTTGTTTTGGCTTCTGCTTACTGCTCTGATCCCATCTTCCTCCTTTCTTCTCCTCACTCACTGCTTCAGGCACATTTGTCTTCTTACTCTTTGTGGAAACTCCCCAGGTCATTCCTGCCTCAGGGCCTTTGCACTCACCCTACTTTCTGCCTGAAAATCTCTTCCCACAAATCTTCACCTGTCTCCCACCCCTACTCCATTCAGCTCTGTGATCAAATTGCAACTCAGAGCTTCTTCTCTGGCCCCTCTACCTAGAATGGTTCCCACCTTCAACTTTAACACTCTCTCCCTGGATCCTGATTAATTTTTCTCCCTAGCAGTTATTGCTTCTAACACATAAATATTTCACTTGTTTATTGTCTTTATGGCCTGTTTCCTCACTGGAAGATAAGCTTCGTGGAAGCAGGGACTTTGTTCAGCTCGCCACCATATCCCCAGACCCAGGTTAATACCTTATACATCACGGATACTCAGTAACTCAATAAATATTGAGTAGATGAAGGGCTCTTCAAATCAGAGGGCAAAGGAGTGGTTGAGTCTAGAATATACCTTTGGGAGCCATTAGCATGTAGATGGTGTGTAAAACTCTGGGAGTGACTGAGATGATCTGGGGGAGAGGATGAGGTATGCAGAGAAGATGGCCAAGACGTAGTGCTAAGTCTTTTAGAGGTTGAATCAAGGAGGCTGAAAGAGGATGAAAGCAAATGGAGACTGAAGGGTGATATCGGAGGAGACTGGAAGATCTTCAAGGAAACCAAAGGAGCTTAGAGACATGATTCCCAAAAGTGAGTGCTATTAGAAAGCAGAAGCACCTAGAGACTGTCATACAGAGTGAAGTAAGTCAGAAAGAGAAAAATATCGTATATTAATGCATATATATGGAATCTAGAAAAATGGTACAGATGAACTGGTTTGCAAGGCAGAGATAGAGACACAGATGTAGAGAGCAAACGTATGGACACCAAGGGGGGAAATTGGGTGGGGTGGTGGTGGTGGTAGGATGAACTGGGAGATTGGGATTGACATATATACACCAATATGTATAAAATAGATAATAAGAACCTGCTGTATAAAAAAATAAATAAAATTCAAAAATAAAATAAAATAGAACACATTAAAAAAAAAGAAAGCAGAAGCAATCTCTTGTTTTATCTTTTCTCCCACAAAGTAATTTTTCAGCTATCACATGATGGCTCAAAGTTAATTTCTTCATGTAACTGAAAACTTAGCCATATTGAGACTATTCATTATAAGCTGAAAGTACTAAGTAATTAATCTGCTATTGTGTAGCACAATTACAATCCTTTCATCAGTCTTTTTTGCCTATTACTCTTTATTGAAATTTATACTTAGAATAAATGTTATACTTAGAAATACTTTCATTCTTAAATTGCTTCATAAGGTTATTTTTGTTCCCAACTGCCTGTCCTTTCATCTTTGTATGGATATCACAATATAGTTGTAATCAGAGCTGGGTAGAGTGGGGTGGGTGGATGGGTGAAATGAAGGAGCATCAGGATAGGTGGGCTATTAAAGGAATTATAGTTGACCCTCTGTATCCGTGGTTATGCATCCATGGATTCAACCAACCATGGACTGAAAATATTAAAAAAAAAATTTGGAAATCTCCAAAAAGTAAAACTTGAATTTGCCATGTGCTGGCTACTATTTACATTGTATTTACAACTGTTACATAGCGTTTACATTGTATTTGGTATTATAGTAAACTAGAGATGATTTAAAGTATACAGGAGGATGCCTGTAGGGATATGCAAATAATGCGCCATTTTATATGAGGGACTTGGACAGGACCCCCTTAGGGGTCCTGGAACCAATCCCCCACTGAAGCTGAGGGCGGAGGGATGCCTGTAGAATTATCCTCACTTATATACCAGTGTCTTTAAAGTTACAAATATACTACAAAGAGATCATAAAAGTTGCTTGAAAAATTGTGGGATGGATATTAATATTTCATCTGCTCAACTAATATAGATTTAATAAATCAACTTATCAGGCTGTGTGCTACTTCAACAAAGCTAAGTTTGATTTGATTTTCTATAACATTATCAGAAAATTAATTCTACTTCATTGTGGATGTTGCCAAATAATTTCCTTGGTTTTGAACTACTTCAGGGAGGTCTTAAATAAATGGAGCCAAACACGCATTTTCATAGTTGATTTTATCTGTCCTCTAATATCCTGACTTATTTTATTATTTAGAAATGTACTGGAAGCCTCAGTCTCCTTGACCACTGGTAAAATCCATGTTATTTTCTTCTCTCAGAGGAAATTTTCCTTTCAATTTAGGTACCGTGTAGTGTTTCAGCACTGCTCTCTTGGGCCACGAAGAAAATACTGCACTCTCTAGTATTACAGAAAATCATATACAATTACGGAAGGCAGCCTTTGCTTGAAGTTATTTCTTACTGGCCCAGGCAGTGTTTATCATTGCATATGGAATATTTTAAATAAAATGCTAAAACCATTTTTTATTAGCTTTAAAGTATCAGCAAAATGATTTCTAATTATTGTTTCTGATACAGGTAGGACAAAGTGTTCTAAATTTGTAACTTCATGTTAATTTCAGTTTGAAAATGTAAGAAGTGAAGGCTTAGAAATCTGTCTTGTCATCATTTATGGACACTAATCTCTCTCTCTGTCTTCCTCCCTACTTTGCTCTCTCTCCTCTTTCTTCTTCTCTTCTGTTTCACAAAGATTTAAAGCGGCATGCAAAGATATAAAGAATAAGTTAAAATAAATATAAGAGCAGTAAGAAATAGGAGGCAATGGAAAATATAAAGGATAGGAAAGTAGAAGGGAATTAGGAATGAGGTTAAGTGCCCAAATTCTCGCCACAAAATCACATGTACTTGTTAGAGCCAGGCTGTGAGTGGAAACTAAGACTTCTAACTGGCAATATGAGGAAGGAGAAATATGCCAGTCACCTAGAATAATCAGCGTTATTCCTACAGTGAGACCAGAAAGTATTTTCTAGCCTTGACCCTCATAGAGGAAACACTATGTAGCGTAACAAACAAAGTCTTTACCAACATTCTTGATGATTAACGGTAGGGATCATTTTCATGTGGGCTTATGGTATTAAGCCAAAGTGCAACTTAGTAAAAACAATTCAGGTTCACAGGGATGGGAGAGTGGAAGGGGTACTTACCGTATAATGTGGTCAGAGTGAAATACTCCCTAATGATCTACTGTAATTTGGATTATATAATATTTAGATAAATGGTAAGTTTCATATCCTTGAGGACACTAATTTTTAAGCTACAGGTTGCATCTGTTAGAGGATAATAAAGTTAATTCAGTGAGCGGCAACCAACATTTAAAAAGGGGGAAAAAAGTAGAAGAGTACAAAATAGAAAAATCAGTGTGTCTTGAGAAACGTTTCATGATTTCTTTCAAATGGGTGTACTGGGTCATGATGCAAAATGAATTTCTTACTGTGAGTCTAGTTCAAAGGTTTGAAAAACCCTATATTGAGGCAATTCTCCTAAACTGTCTTCCTTGCCTAATTCTGCGGAGGGTACTGCTTGGCAGTAACTGTAAGATGATATCCCTGGGCAACACCTTGAGGACGCAATTCTGAGTTCAGTCATCAGCTGCGGGATGGAGTGTGGGTGCAGCGGTGGGAGAGTAGGGGAGTAGCTCTGGCCTACATTTGGAAAAGAGAAATCACTGACAAGCCCTCCACCCTGCGGCATGACAGTAAACCAAGGCACTTCACACCAGGGGAGCGAGAGGAAGGTCTGCAAAACGAAATTCACAGCTTAGCGTGCGGCCTCATCTATAACCTAGTTAAACACTGAGAGTCACCCATCCAAAATAATAATTTAGGTCCTTTTTACAGGTGATAAGTAGACTGCAGGTCTCATAATAAGTAATAAGTTGACTGCATAATTGTGATAAAATCACAGAATAACCTCTAGACAGGTACCCTTTGTTTCCACAAGGTAAGTCTCCCTGATGCTAAAGATTATTTCAACTCTTTATAATTTGATTAATTTCATCAACTATTATTTAAAAATTCAACCTATGTCACTCTCACAAACTTCAAAAGTAATTTCCTGTGTGTTGAAGTGAAACCATTAGAAATGTCTCAGAAAATATGACTTCATACGTGATAATTCCTACTTTTCATTTGCCCCATAATTAAACCCATGAGGAATCACATAAAGGGAGGTTGTAACACTGCCTGTCTTATAAGTTATTCTAGTTTTTTAAAAAGATTTACTTGGGAATAAGTCAGATAGAGAAAGACAAATACTGTATGATATCACTTATGGGAATATCTTGGGAATCTAAAAAGTACAACAAACTAATGAATATAACAAAAAAGAAGCAAACTCACAGAGAGAACAAACTAGTGGTTACCAGTGGGGAGAGGGAAGGGGAGAAGGGCAATACAGGGGTAGGGGATTAAGAGGGACAAACTATTAGATATAAAATAAGCTACAAGGATATATTGTACAACATGGGGAATATAGCAAATATTTTATAATAACTATAAATGGAGTATAACCTTTAAAAATTGTGAGTCACTATATTGTACACCTGTAATTTATATAATGTAATGTAATAATTAAAAAATGAGCCTAAAAAAAAATATTTGGGTATTGTGAATTGTCTTTTCTTTTTTTCTTTTTTAAAAACTTTTATTGGACTATGTATCAGCTATACTTCAATAAAAAAATGAGCCTAAAAAATAAAAACAAATACTTGGGTATTGTGAATTGTCTTTTCTTTTTTTCTTTTTTAAAAACTTTTATTGGAGTATAGTTGATTTACAATGTTGTGTTAGTTTCAGGTGTACAGCAAAGTGATTCAGTTATACATACATATATATCTATTCTCTTTCAGATTCTTTTCCCATTTAGGTTATTACAGAATAGCGAGTATACAGAGTAGCGTTCCCTGTGCTATATAGTATATCCTTGTTGGTTATCGATTTTATATGTAGTAGTGTGTGTATGTTAACCCCAAGCTCCTGATTTATCCCTCCCCTCCCCCCCACCTCTCCCCTTTGGTAACCATAAGTTTGTTTTCAAAGTCTGTGAGTCTGTTTCTGTGAATTGTTTTTTCACTGGCCTTGTCTTATCCACCATCTGTAGGCTTCCTGAGGTCAGTGACAATGTTATGTACATCAAGTGAGTTTACTAATATGTAACTTCTACACAATGAAATTCACCCTTTTCGTATGTACAGTTCTAATGAATTTTGACAAATGTATACAGTGTTGTGTAAGCACCATGGAAATCAAGGTATAGAACTTTTCCATCCCCACAGAAAGGTTCCTTATGTCCCTTTCTAGTCATTCCTCTTTGACCCTCAGCCCTTGAAACCACTGGTCTGCTTTGGTCCATATTATAGTTTTACCTCTTTCAAAATGTCATTTAAATGGAACCATATAATATGTAGTGTTTCGAGTCTCATTCATTTTGTTACATGTACTGGCAGTTCCTTCTTAGTGCTGAGCTGTGTTCTATAAATGACTTATTTATCCATTCACCCACTGATGGACATTTATGTATTTTCCAGTTTTTAATGATAATCGCTAAAGCTACTGTAAACATTTATCTACAGATGTTTGTGTGGACCTATGGCTTCATTTCTCTTAGGCAAATGCCTAGCTGGGTTGCTGGGTCACATAGTGAATGTATATTTAACTTTATAAGAGCCAAGCTTTTCTTGGCTACAGTCATTCATCACTCATTGTTGGCCAAGGATCAATGCTGATATGGAAAAGAATTGGGTACATGTGAATGAAAAACCACCAGCCAGCCATTAATCCCAATGAAATTATTACCAGAAAACACAGGAAAATTGACTGAAATGGCTCAAAGGGAGCAGAAGACAAGCTAGAGAAACAACTGAAAGTGTGCTTAATACATAAATTAGAAAATGAGGGACTTCCCTGGTGGCGTAGTGGTTAAGAATCCACCTGCCAATACAGGGGACAGGTTTGATCTCTGGTCCAGGAAGATCCCACATGCCGTAGAGCCCATGCACCACAGCTACTAAGCCTGCACTCTACAGCCCGTGAGCCACAACTACGGAACCCGAGTGCCACAACTACTGAAGCCCGCACACCTAGAGCCCGTGCTCTACAAGAAGAGAAGCCACCGCAATGAGAAGCCTGCACACCACAATGAAGAATAGCCCACGCTCGCTGCGACTGGAGAAAGCCCATGTGCAGCAATGAACACCCAATGCTGCCAAAAATAAATAAATTTATTTTTAAAAAATGAGTGTCTAGAGAAGTAAGGATTAGATATGCTTACAAATCATGCAGAGTGCTTGCTTTTATCATCTTCCTACTTTGAACTAGAAAAATAATTATATTTCTAAAGATGCTGGCTTCAGCTTAAAAGAGTGGAATTTACGTGCAAGTAACATAAAAGTGACTTAGAATATTTCTTTTGAAAATGCAATCTAAAAAATCAATTTTGTATTTATTGCGATAAGTTTTAGCCACTTCAACAGAGACACCTCAACAAATGCTGTCAGACTGAAATGCTCCCTGATCAAGTGCTCCAATGTATTGCCATAAATAAGAAATCAGCCACAATACGAAATTCACATTTTGATCAGTCTCTCTGTCTGAATTTCCAATGTGCCTTTCCTTGTGATTTTGTATCCGTAAAATCTCAATTAATTATTTTGACTGAGGCTGAAAACACCATCCATTCAGTGAAAAGCCATTTTATGTCTTTAGTATTTATTTATTTATTTAACATCTTTATTGCAGTATAATTGCTATACAATGTTGTGTTAGTTTCTGCTGTATAACAAAGTGAATCAGCTATATGTATACATATATCCCCATATCACCTCCCTCTTGCATATCCCTCCCACCCTCCCTACCCGACCCCTCTAGGTGGTCACAAAGCATGGAGCTAATCTTCCTGTGCTATGCAGCTGCTTCCCACTAGCTATCTGTTTTACATATGGTAGTATATATATGTCAGCGCTGCTTTCTCACTTCGTCCCAGTTTACCATTCCCCCCACTGTGTCCTCAAGTCCATTCTATACGGCTGCATCTTTATTCCTGTCCCACCCCTAAGTTCTTCAGAACCATTTTTTTCTTAAGATTCCATATATGTGTGTTAGCATATGGTATTTGTTTTTCTCTTTCTGACTTACTCTGTATGACAGACTCTACGTCCAACCACCTCACTACAAATAACTCAATTTCGTTTCTTTTTATGGCTGAGCAATATTCCATTGTATATATGTGCCACATCTTCTTTATCCATTCATCTGTCGATGGACACTTAGGTTGCTTCCATATCCTGGCTATTGTAAATAGTGCTGCAATGAACATTGCAGCACATGACTCCTTTTGAATTATGGTTTTCTCAGGATATATGCCCAGTAGTGGGATTGCTGGGTCACATGGTAGTTCTATTTTTAGTTTTTTAAGGAACCTCCATACTGTTCTCCATAGTGGCTGTATCAACTTACATTCCCACCAACAGTGCAAAAGGGTTCCCTTTTCTCCACATCCTCACCAGCATTTATGGTTTGTAGATTTTTTGATGACAGCCATTCTAACTGGTGTAAGATGATACCTCATTGTGGTTTTGATTTGCATTTCCCTAATGATTAGTAGTCTTGATTACTGTAGCTTTGTAGTATATTGAAGTCTGGGAGCCTGATTGTTCCAGCTCTGTTTCTCTTTCTCAAGATTGCTTTGGCTATTTGGGGTCATTTGTGTTTCCATACAAATTGTTAAACTTTTTGTTCTAGTTCTGTGAAAAATGCTATTGGGAGTATGATAGGGATTGCATTGAATCTGTAGATTGCTTTGGGTAGTATAGTCATTTTCACAATGTTGATTCTTCCAAACCAAGAACATGGTATATATCTCCATCTGTTGGTATCGTCTTTAATCACTGTCTTATAGTTTTCTGCATACAGGTCTTTTGTCTCCTTTGGTAGGTTTATTCCTAGGTTATTTAATTCTTTTTGTTGCAGTGCTAAACGGGAGTGTTTCCTTAATTTCTCTTTCAAATTTTTCATCATTAGTGTATAGGAATGCAAGAGATTTCTGTGCATTAATTTTGTATCCTATTTTATCAAATTCATTGATTAGCTCTAGTAGTTTTCTGGTAGCATCTTTAGTATTCACTATGTATAGTATCATGTTATCTGCAAACAGTGACAGTTTTACTTCTTTTCTGATTTGGATTCCTTTTATTTCTTTTTCCTCTTTGATTGCTGTGGTTAAAACTTCCAAAACTGTGTTGAATAATGGTGGTGAGAGTGGGCAACCTTGTCTTTTTCCTGATCTTAGAGGAAATGTTTTCAGTTTTTCACCATTGAGAATGATGTTGGCTGTGGGTTTGTCATGTATGGGTTTTATTATGTTGAGGTAGGTTCACTCGATACCTACTTTCTGAAGAGTTTGGTTTTTTTTTTTATTAAGAGTCTTCTCCCTTTTTTTCTTGATGAGTCTGGCTAGTGGTTTATCAATTTTGTTTATGTTCTCAAAGCACCAGCTTATAGTTTTACTGACCTTTGCTATCGTTTCATTCATTTCTTTTTCATATATTTCTGATCTGATCTTTATCATTTTGGATTGTCCATTGGTGAAGGTGGGGTGCTAAAGTCCCCTACTATTATTGTGTTACTGTTGACTTCCCCTTTTATTGCTCTTAGCATTTGCCTTATGTATTGAGAGGTGCTCCTATGTTGGGTGCGTAAACATTTACAATTGTTATATCTTCTTCTTGGATCGATTGCTTGATCATTTTGTAGTTTCCTTCTTTGACTCTTGTAACAGTCTTTGTTTTAAAGTCTATTTTCCTGATATGGGAATTGCTACTCCAACTTTCTTTTGATTTCCATTTTCATGGAATATCTTTTTCCATCCCCTCATTTTCAGTCTGTATGTGTCCCTAGGTCTGAAGTAGGTCTCTTGTAGATAGCATATATATAGGTCTTATTTTTGTATCCATTCAGCCAGTCTATGTCTTTTGGTTGGAGCATTAATCCATTTGCATTTAAGGTAATTATCAATATGTATATTCCTATTACCATTTTCTTAATTGTTTTGGGTTTGTTATTGTAGGTCTTTTCCTTCTCTTGTGTTTCCTGCCTAGAGAAGTTCTTTTAGCATTTGCTCTAAAGCTGGTTTGGTGTTGCTGAATTCTCTTAACTTCTGCTTGTCTGTAAAAGTTTTAATTTCTCTGTCAAATGTGAATGAGATCCTTGCTGGGTAGAGTAATCTTGGTTGAAGATTTTTCCCTTTCATCACTTTAAATATGTCCTGCCACTCCCTTCTGGCTTGCAGAGTTTCTGCTGAAAGATCAGCTGTTAAGCTTATGGGGATTCCCTTGTGTGTTATTTGTTGCCTTTCCCTTGCTGCTTTTAATATTTTTTCTTTGTATTTAATTTTTGATAGTTTGATTAATATGTGTCTTGGCGTGTTTCTCATTGGATTTATCCTTTATGGGACTCTGCGTTTCCTGGACTTGGTTGACTATTTCCTGTCCCATGTTAGGGAAGTTTTCTACTGTAATCCTTTCAAATATTTTCTCAGTCCCTTTCTTTTTCTCTTCTTCTTCTGGGACCCATATAATTTGAATGTTGGTGCACTTAATGTTGTCCCAGAGGTCTCTGAGGCTGTCCTCAATTCTTTTATTTCTTTTTTGTTTACTCTGTTCTATGGTAGTTATTTCCACTATTTCATCTTCTAGGCCACTTATCCTTTTTTCTGCCTCAGTTATTCTCCTTTTGATTCCTTCTAGGGAGTTTTTAATTTCATTTATTGTGTTGTTCATCATTGTTTGTTTGCTCTTTAGTTCTTCTACGTCCTTGTTAAACGTTTCTTGCATTTTCTCCATTCTATTTCCATGATTTTGGATCATCTTCACTATCATTACTCTGAATTTTTTTCAGGTAGACTACCTGTCTTCTCTTCATTTGTTAGGTCTGGTGGGTTTCTATCTTGCTCCTTCATCTGCTGTGTGTTTCTCTGTCTTCTCATTTTGCTTATCTTACTGTGTTTGGGGTCTCCTTTTTGCAGGCTGCAGGCTTGTAGTTCCCATTGTTCTTGGTGTCTGCCCCCGTGGGTGAGGTTGGTTCAGTGGCTTGTGTAGGCTTCCTGGTTGAGGGGACTGGTGCCTGTGTTCTGGTGGGTGAGGCTGGATGTTGTCTTTCTGGTGGGCAGGGCCATGTCCGGTCATGTGTTTTGGGGTGTCTGTGAACTTAGTATGATTTTAGGCAGCCTCTCTGCTAATGGGTGGGGTTGTGTTCCTGTTCTGGTAATTGTTTGGCATGGAGCGTCCGGCACTGGAGCTTGCTGGCTGTTGCGTGGACCTGGGTCTTAGTGTTGAGATGGAGATCTCTGGGAGAGCTCTTACTGAGTGATGTTACATGGGGCCCAGAGGTCTCTGGTGTTCCGATATCCTGAACTCGGCTCTCCCACCTCAGAGACTAAGGCCTGACACCAGACTGGAGCACCAGGACCCTGTCAGTCACATGGCTCAGAAGAAAAGGGAGAAAAAAAGAAAGCAAAATAATAATAAATTAAAAATATTATTAAAAGAAAATAATAATTAAAAAAAGAGAGCAACCAAACCAATAAATAAATCCACCAATGAAAAGAAGTGCTAAAAACCAAACTAAGATAAACATAAAAATCAGAAACAAATCAGTCACAGACAGCAAACCCCAAGTCTACAATTGATTCCAAAGTCCACCACCTCAATTTGGGATGATTCCTTGTCCATTCATGTATTCCACAGATGCAGGTACATCAAGTTGATTGTGGAGATTTAATCCATTGCTCCTGAGGCTGGTGGGAGAGATTTCCCTTTCTCTTCTTTGTTCGCACAGCTCCTGGGGTTCAGCTTTGCATTTGCGTGTAGGTTGCCTGTGGGCGTCTGTTCTTTGCTCAGACAGGACAAGGTTAAAGAGCAGCTGATTAGGGAGCTCTGGATCACTCAGGCTGCGGGGAGCGAGGGGTACGGATGCGGGGCGAGCCTGCGGCAGCCGAGGCTGGCGTGGCATTGCACCAGCCTGAGGCGCGCCGTGCGTTCTCCCGGGGAAGTTGTCCCCGGATCAGGGGACCCTTCCAGACGGCGAGGTGTGGATGGTGACCTGTGCTCGCACACAGGCTTCTTGTTTGCTGCAGCAGGAGCGTTAGCGTCTCACGCCCGTCTCTGGGGCCCGAGCTGATAGCCGCGCTTGCGCCCATCTCTGGTGCTCATTTAGGCAGAGCTTTGCCTTCTGTGGGCAGACCAGGAAGGATCCCCTCTCCTCATGCACCCTGAAACAATGGTCTCTTGCCTTCTAGGCAGGTCCAAACTTTTCCCGGACTCCCTCCTGGCTACCTGTGGTGCACTAGCCCCCTTCAGGCTGTGTTCACGCAGCCAACCCCAGTCCTCTCCCTGGGATCTGATCTCTGAAGCCCGAGCCTCAGCTCCCAGCCCCCATCCGCCCTGGCGGGTGAGCAGACAAGCCTCTCGGGCTGGTGAGTGCTGGTCGGCACCGATCCTCTGTGCGGGAGTCTGTCTGCTTTGCCCTCTGCACCCCTCTTGCTGCGCTCTCCTCCATGGCTCCAAAGCTTCCCCCCCACTCACCCCCCTTCTCTGTCAGTGAAGGGCCTTCCTAGCTTGTGGAAACTTTTCCTTCTTCACAGCTCCCTCCCAGAGGTGCAGGTCCTGTCCCTATTCTTTTGTCTCTTTTTTTTTCTGTTTTCTTTTACCCTACTCAGGTATGTGGGGATTTTCTTGCCTTTTAGAAAGTCTGAGGTCTTCTGCCAGCGTTCAGTAGGTGTTCTGTAGGAGTTGTTCCCCATGAAGATGTACTTTTGATGTATTTGTGGGGAGGAAGGTGATCTCCACATCTTATTCCTCTGCCATCTTGAAGGTCCCTCTATGTCTTTAGTATTTAGATGAATTCTTCCAAATGAGTCAATGGTCAGAAGCCAATGTGAAGAAGTGTTGTTTATTGAAGGAATTAGAATTCATAAGTGCAAAGATTATGTGACTGATAATTAGCTTTATTTTCTACAGTCAATGTGTTGTGGGGATTTACTCACACAGAAAGCTATCCTGGTTTTTCTGTTTTTAAACTTTTTGAAATAATGATATGTTTTCCAAATCATCCACTGAAAGTACACTGTAGATTATGCACTTATTTGTGGCCACTGGTTTTTGCAAGACAGATTCCAGGATCATGGAAGAGGAGGTCAGGTCACACTTGGAAGACAGTAGTATCTTATCATACACAGAGTCACCAAATGGTACTTAGCCAGGCCAGCAGCATGCTGGCGCATCATTAATGTTACCAGACATTTTTCTCCTTCTGAGGTCTCATACACAGTAGGACCATTTGTAGGTTTGGTGGTTACACAAAGGCCTATTGGAATATATACCTTGACACTGCCTCTTGTAGTTCCTCTGGCTGGTTGATGCCTGAATTTCATTATTTCCCATGTGTATAGTTTTGACTGAGGCTTTCACTCCGATTAAGAACTGTGAGAAGCAACATTGTCTCTTACATTTGTCTTTTACACTCTAGTATGAAAGAGGGGCTGAAGAATAGGTCCAACTAGATAGGACCCAGGGAAACTGTAAGAGGAAAGGGAAATGCTTTAGGTTGGGAAAACACAGTTCATGGTCTAGAACCCAAATGAACTAGGTTTTACCTTGGAAATATGAACCACTGTGCTTGCTAACTCACAATCCGCCTAGATTTGGGGCTCAGCCACACTTGCAATCAGCATTTGCCCTGGAGCTCCCCAGGGGAGAACTGATAGTGTCTCGGACCAGAGTGATAGCAGTATCTAGGAGAAAAACAGCTAGATTGAATAAAGACAGGATTTGCTAATTGACTATTGGTGTGTGGGTGGGGAAAAGAAAAGGCATAAGACAAAGATGAGGCAACAAGTAGTGCAATGGGAGGCAAACCAGGGGAGCATCACATTTGGGGAAAAGAGCGAGAGGTGTGTTTTGGTGAGATTGGTTCTGAGATGCCTATTAGATAAGGAAACATGTCAAGGGGGCAATTGATACATAAGTCAAAAGGTCAGAGAATAGTATGGTGGCAGATATGTAAACTTTCAGCACGTGAATGTTATGTATTCATCTGGGGGGTTTGGAGAGAAGCAGAGAGAGAGAGAAAAAAAAAGAGAGAGAGAGAGAGAGACTTAGTTATGAGAAGGAAAAATCTCTGGAAAAAGCAGTGAAGAACCCTTCCATTTAGTGTAAAGGCAGAAGAGGAAGAACCTGAGTTCACATGGAGAAAGAAGATCCAGGCAGAGGGTTGAAGAGGACTTTTCAATGAGTTAAGAGGAAAACCAGGGAAGTACATTGTCACGAAAACAAGGGAAAGAGTATTTCAGGTCAGGAGTGCTTAAGTATATCAGATGCTACTGAGAGGAGGAGTGGAGAACTGGCCACTAGATTTGGCAATGTGGTAGCGCTGATAACGCTGACGGACAACCTGTAGGTACATAGGGTCAGAAGATAGAGTGTAGGGGATGGAGGAGGGAACAGGTGCTGAGAAGTGGACACTTTCGAGAGGTTCTCTACTGTGAAGTAGAGAAATGGAGATGAAGTGTGATCTTGGGCCAGTGGTGAAGGTTTGCTTCCTTTCTTTTAAAAATATGCACTGGAACATGTTTTTAGGCCGATGGACACAGCTGGGTAGAAATAGAGACTTGATGATATGGGAGAGAGAGGGGATGATGACAGAGTGAAGATCTCGAGAAGGCCAGAGAGACAGGATCCACCAAAACAAGGTTTGAACTTGAGTAGGAGGAAAGACACATTTTCTATTTCAAGGAGGGGGAAGGAGTAGAAAATGGGCGCTGATGCAGGAAGGTTTATAGATTTGGTGATAGAAGATGAGTGATTTCCTGTTTGATGACTCCCATTTGCTCCATGAAACATGAAGTGAGGTAACCAAATGAGGGGAATGGGGGAAACTTGAGTGAGGAAAAGGTATAAAACAATCCTCCTGGAGAGCAGGAAAGCAATGGGGAAATGCAGTCAGATTGCTGGTGTTTCGAGGGCAACTGGGGTTTGTGGTCGTGAGTGTTATGTGAAAAATCAGTCGACTTTCCAGTGTGATTTTCTGCATTAATGTTCAGCTGTTTAGTTATCCATGTCAAATGGTGACATCAACCAGGGATCTCATTTTCTACTGGTACTTACATTTAGGGAGAGAGGGGTAAAGAAGATGGGCTGATGGTGAAAAAATGGTGGGGTCCGTGGAATGGAGGTCTTAATAAGGTTCAAGAATTTTGTCAGTGGGGTATTGAACAAGTGAGCTAGAATGCTTGCAAGTGATGACTGGAGAATGAAATCCTTGAAATTGAGATTTTGTTGGTGGAGCCATTTCTGCTGATAAAACATAGGGCCTAGGATATAACCACAGTGTGGGTGCCTGGGGTGGAATGGGGCAACGTACATTAGAGACGGTGGCATTAAACAAACTAGAGACCCAAGTGGGTAATCTTGTGAAAGTTGATGTCATTATGTGACTAATGGCCATAGTTTCATGGAGAGGAAGAGCATACATAAAGAAAGGGGGACGGCAAAGGATTAGCAGATGACAACGAACAGGAGAAAAATGAGGTGGTGTATTCAGGCGGTCTGCACATGCAGGGAGAAGAACAAGTGCTCTCTGCTCACCTCTTCCTCTCCCCCTCACCCGCAGAGAATGAAATTCACTCTTTAACTCTTATAACGGCCTACAAGGCTCTGCTCGCTCTGGCCTCCTCGTCGACCTCTCCTATCTTTTCTAGTATATTTCTGAATATTACCCACATTCCAGCCGCAATGGCCTTCTTTCTTACCTTGAGAGGCCAAACTTCTATTTCAGGGCCTCTGTATGTACTACTTCCTGTGCTTTAGACTCTTTTCCCATGAACGGCCCCGTCTCAGCCTTGGCTTATATATCATTTCTCTTCCTTGACCTCATACATTTAGATGTTCCCTCTTGTAGTGCTATTCTTCTGCTTTGGGGTACTTATCAGAATTTGAAAGTATACATTTAATAATTGGTTTACTTTTTAATTATTTATGTTAGCTCCATGAAAAGAGAGAATACAGTAACTGGTAGGCAGCTCAGCAGAGGAGTGCAACCTAGTGGACTAGGTGTGCAGGCTCTGGGGTGAGCTGGCCTGAATTCAAATCCCAGCTCTACCAATACTATTTATGTCATCTTGGGAAGATTACTTCACTTCTCTGTGCCTTTATCATTTTCTACCTAATCTGTAAGAGAGAGAAAATGATATTTGTCTCCTGGTGTCAGTGTGAGGGTTAGAAATAATACATACAGTTGGAATACCTACCACAGAGTAAGTGCTCAATACTTTTTTGCTAAAGGATACTGTAAATTAACATTCATTGATTCAACTTTCTATTGTGATTTCCATTTGTTATAGAAAACTTCTTTTAATCGTTCAAACATATCCTCTCCAAGTAATCAAACCTTCTAATGCTCAGTTTCTTCAACTATAAAATGAGGAAACTGGGCATTGTGATCTCTTTTTTTTTTTCCAGTTATAAAATATTCAATTATAAGACTGTACAATAGGTTTTGTTTTTCTCCTTTGACTTGTCATAAAAGCAGTCATCCTCAATTACTTAAAACAGTGAGGGTTTTTCTTTGTTTTCTTGTTTGTTTGTTCTAATAAGAGTTGGAGGACAGTGGAATCGTCTAGGAAGTTTTTAAAGTTACAGATACCTTTGGCTCTGATTCTGGCTCAAGTGGGGAGAGAGTGTTGTAGTTTAAAAATCGCCCCAGCTACATCAAATCTCCACCTCCAGCTTCCCCCACTGATCACCTTCTGTGACCTGTCCTATTGAGAACCATTGCTTTAACAAATATTATGAAAGAAGAGATGTTTAGCATTACTGCATGTGTATGAGCCAAACATTACAGGTTTTCGTTTTTGGATAACATGATGACTACAACCATGTACCACTGATTTTCCCCAGTGGAAATTGTTATTTATGTCTCTGTTCCAAAAATGATTCTGTTCGTGGCTCTGTGCAACTACATCTCCCCAATCCTTAAAACTTCTGTATCAACTAGCATTTTATCATCACAAATCTCTCTAAAAATACACTATAATAATGATGTGAAAGGATTGTAGTCGCTTGAATTTTCTTGTAGCCTATTTCAGTGAAGATCTATTTAGATTTTAAAAGGCATTATATCTTTGAAATATGTTGCAATCAAATCCCAATGAAAAAAATCACAACAAATCTGGTTTTCCAGTATAACATTTTGGATAAATGTATCATTCTACTTGTCTGCTTTGCTTCAACTCTTTTCACTTTACCTCCCAACCAAATAAAGGAAAGGCGAAGGCAGATTTACAAATAACAGGGGCATAGGAGTTGGGTCAGGTGTGGGATGTTTGACCTGGAAAGTCCAAGGTGGATTTTTGGCTTTCTTGATGGTGGAAACTGATTTATTGGCTTAGGTGGTAACACTGACCTAGCTCACCTCATGGCACTTCATATGCCTTGGATAGATATCCCCTGAGGCCCTTGCTCTCTGCACCTGCAGTGAGGGAAATTTCTACAGCTTGAGGAGTCCTACTCTACAAAAACCACATAAAGAGAAACATTCAATAGAAAACTCTGAAACCTAGTCTTACCTCTCTTTCATATTCTTCTTAGCATCTTAAAATTTTCAGGTATAATCAATTTTGCTGTGTGAAATTTCCATGTCGATCAGCACTTGCCCCCAAAAGCTTTCCAGATCATTTCTAATTTATACCTGCCGAAGCCCAGCTCCTGTTTTGCAAGGGGTTTGGGTAGGAAAACTTTTATCTGGGTTGAGGAATCTTTTTGCAAATTCTTGTCTACATTTGCTGTTGCAGATGTAACTGAAGCTCTAATCAGCTCATTATGTCAACATTCTCTTAACAAAATACCTCCCAGTGTTTCTGATATCACTGAACATCTGAAATAGAAAAACATAGTTTCTGTGAAACTTTGAATGGAAAAAAAGTTTGTCTATTCTTTAGTGCTGAAAAAACTCAGGCAATTTATTTTATGCAGGCTTAGTGAGAACATTTCAGAAGAGAACTTGGAAAATTCTGGCACCAAGAAAGGTTTGTTTCACTTTGTGTTTAGGAGAGTAAAGTCTAATTGCCTTTTAGCTCCAAAACACAGAAGCTTGAGAGAATTGCTTCTCCATTCCAGACGTCTTCTCTGAACTTGAAAAAAATTCAATATTTTGTGAAGATTAAGACCAGAGCATACAAGTGTGAAAGCATTAACCTCCCAGGAACCCTAGAGGGAGCTCCCACTTTTGAGTGTGGGTTACAAGCACACTTTAAAAAAAGTTTTTACTTTTATTTATCTATTGATTTTAATTTATTTTTTATTGAAGTATAGTTGACTTACAATGTAGTGTTAGTTTTTAGTGTACAGCAAAGTGCTTCAGATATACACATATATATATGTATACTCTTTTTCATATTCTTTTCCATTATGGCTTATTACAGGATATTGAATATAGTTCCTTGTGCTAGGATCTTGCTGTTTATCCATTGTATATATAATAGTTTGCATCTGCTAATCTCAAACTCCCAATCCATCCCTCCTCCACCCCCTCCCCCTTGGCACCCACAAGTCTGTTCTCTATGTCTGTGTGTCTGTTTTGTAAATAAGTTCCATACGGTATTTGTCTTTCTCTGTCTGACTTACTTCACTTAGTATGGCTTACATGTCTTGGCTATTGTAAATAGGGGTTATAAACACACTTTGATTCAATTCCACAATGTTTAATATGTGCCTACTAAGTGCAAGACAGTGTGGGAAATAAGTGTGAATTCTGGGAGTTCACAGTCTAATGGGGGAGGCTGAGATTTATGCACATGATTTAAGTTAGGGAGACCATGAATGATGTGTTAGGGATATACAGGAGAGGCTCTGGCACATGGGAAGGGGCTAGGAAATCTTAGGAAGCTTCTTGAGCTGAGCCTGGAAAGATGTGGCTGGCATAGTGGTTTCTGAAATGCTTTCTGTTTCCTATTAAGCATCACATACCCTTGGAAATAAACTAACTCTAACATTTAATCATTCATTTACTCATTCAAAAATATTGAAGACTCACTGTGGGCCAGTTACTGGACCTTCCTAGATTTACTCAATATTTATTCATTCAATACATATTATTTGAGCACCTATGACAATCCAGTCACTGTTCTAGACTCTTCTGCCTAGGACTGTAATCTCTTCCTAGGACTATAATCTGAAGATGGTCAGCTGCTGGAACCAGCTTATGACCATGGAGTCCAATTCATTCTCCCAATACTTCACAACCAATCCAATGTTGTTTACCTTACTACCATGACTGGATTTTTTTCCAAAGCAGGGACCATTTTAAATTTAATTGATATCATAGTTTGGGAAAAAAATGATGGATGAGGAGACAAACTTGAGTTCTAGTCCTGGACTCACTACTTATTATCTTCTCCATCTTGAACAAGTCAGCTTCTCCTTGTCTGTTCTGCACCTTTAAGATGAGAATAATAATTTTGACGTTTTAATATTAGATGGGTAGTTATGAGGATTGAATAAGAAAAGGTACCTGAAGGCTCCTCATCAGCTATGAATCCATATAAAAATGGAATATTTTATTGATTAGCAACTTGCTTGGCACAGAAGGTACTAGACATTTGCAAAATACTTGATGACAATGAGGAAGACGATGGTAAATGCTTGTTGCTGTTGAAAACTATCAATACACCCAACAAATGATATTGGAAATGGGTCCATAATGGACTGAGTTGTGTTCCCCCCAAAACTCATAAGTCGAAGCCCTAGCTCCGGTGATTATATTAGGAGATATGGCCTTTAAAAGGTAATTAAGGTTAATTGAGGCCATAAGGATGGAGCCCTAATCCAGTTTGACTGGTGTCCTTACAAGGAGAGGAAATATACCAGGAGTGCTTGTACACAGAGGAAAGGCCATGTGAAGACACAGCAAGAAGGCAGCCATCTGCAAGCAAAGGAGAGAGACCTCGTGGGAAAGCAACTCAGCCAGCACCTTATTCTTCTACTTCCAGCCTCCAGAACTTTGAGAAAATAAATTTCTGTTGTTTAAGCCACCCAGTCTGTGGTATTTTATTATAGCAGCCCTTACAAACTAATACAGGATCCTTATATAAACTTGTCATTTTTTTCACTTTGTTAATGGTTTATGCACACCACAACTAAAATCATCATTAGAAGACAGAAACTGTGGAATAAGCCTCACCTGGAGTTTTAGAACTGAGTCACTTAAAAACAGTAACAACAGATTCAGCGGGTTACCAGATATTTAACTGCTATAAATCTGAGAAAGAAGTTGTGATATTCCACCTGATATAATTGTTCTTTTTTGAAATGTCAACTGTAGGATTTTGAATTATACTCAGCCAATTTTACACCAACTAATGCACATCTGTTAAGATGCACAGATGTGTGATTTGCAAAAATTTTTATCTATCTATCTATCTCCTAGTAGAAGGGTCAGATGTTAGAATAATGCCCGTCAAAGAAATGAAATGTCAGAAGTCTGCAATTCTTTACTGGGCTCATTTCTTATCCAGTAGAGATTATATTTATATATGCTTTGATATCTTGTTTTCATTCAGTGTGGGAAGTTTTTCATTTGCAACATATATGTCCCTGCCTTCTTCAAATCCCCAAAAATATGAAGTGAGAAATACTACTTGTTTTATTTTTGTATTTCATGTATCTACACTATAATTTTATTTTGGGTTCTTTATTTTTTTAATTAAACAAGGATTATTAATTCATGGCTAAAATGCTAACTAGTCTTCAGAATGAATCACTTGGTACTAAAATGTAGGTTTTAGAGTACATATATTTCAGTTTTTATTCTCTGATAACCATAAAGCATTATTTTATGCATATACATATGTTAGCTAGTTTTCATTTGTTAAAACTAGCTAACATTTTAATCTGATAATGACTCAAGTGGAGGGTTATTCTGAAGATTTGGCAGAACAAATGTATCCTTAACAAAGAAGTGGAATGATTTGAAAGTTCAGAAACTGATGTAGTAATTAATGTGGGACTAACCACACCATCTTTTGGTTACCAAATTGGTGTAACCAAATAGTTGATAGCAATAGATGAATAGATGCTTTGGACAAATTATGCAGTATAGTAATAATACAGTGAACAAAGAGGACCCATTCGAGTAATGTACTTCGTGGTCAGAGGCTTTGTTACCAGAAGAAGAAATAAAGCAGGAAAGTTAGCCATACATTCATGATAGAGAAGTGATGGGGGTGGGGATGGGGTAGGACAAAAGTTACCCAAAAGCATTAACACCGATGTGACTAATTTAGCACGTTTAACCTTGAGAGCGGTTCCTTGTTAATCTATGAACAGTCCAGTCATCATTTATTGTCTGCTTAATACCGCTCATCCTCACGCTGATCCTTGGTCTAGTCTCTTGCCCCTCAAAGCATGGTCCGCAGACTAGCAACCTGAGTCTTATTAGAAGTGCTGACAGGGAGATCAGCTCAGTGATTTGTGACCACCTAGAGCGGTGGGAGGGAGGGAGACGCAAGAGGGAAGAGATATGGGAACATGTGTATATGTATAACTGATTCACTTTGTTATAAAGCAGAAACTAACACACCATTGTAAAGCAATTATACTCCAATAAAGATGTAAAAAAAAAAAAAAAAGCGCTGAATTTAGCTGCACCTCAGAGTGCAGACGTACTGAATCAGGATCTGCATTTTACCAATATCCTAGGTGATTTACTCACACATTAAAGTTGGAGAACACAGTTCCTCTCTGCTTTTAAATATGTAAGAATCACCTGAATATCTTATTAACATGGAGATTGTAGATTCTGATTTAGTAGGCGTGGGGTAGAGCCTGAGATTCTGTGTTTCTAACAAGCTCCTGGATGACACCAACGCTGAGGGGGACCACGCTTGGGCTAATCAGGATTAGAGCAGTGGTTCCCTGACTTCTCTGATGATAAAGTCACCCAGAGAACCTATTAAAAATGCAAAATTCTAGGTATATTACCAGAACCATTGAATTAGAATGCTCTGGGGAGTGACCTGGGGAAAGGTTTTGACTTTTAGTTTTTTTATTTTTTTAATACTTTAGGTAATTATCATAAGACGTTTGGGAAACCCTTGTAGGCCAGTCCTTGTATTTTGTACACACCATCTAATGCCTCAAAATAGGACACACTCACCAATTACTCAATGACTAGGGTTGTATAAACACTTCTATTTGAATGTTCAGTGAATTCCTGGACATATTTGTTTTCCTCAAAATGATTTTACCTAGCAGGGGAAGGTAATTTTACAAAAACATTTACTTTACTGTAGCTTTCTTTGTTTTGTGGTGTCTCTCCAGGAATGTAAGAGAGGATGGAAAGAAAAGAAGACTCCACATAGTTAAAACACTTTCTCCACCTTGGAGGTGAATCATCATCCTGCCATTCTCTCCATCATCTTTCACAGCTGCTTAGGGTGGGGTTTTGCTCTGGCCTCTCTCACCATGTTTTCCTGAACATAGAACCTTTCCCAGGGACCTCAAGTCAGGCTGGCCAGCCAGAAACAAGTCTTTCTGGAGGCCACTGGTCATTCTTTGGTTGGTGCCTGCCTCCCCCAGGGCAAGGCTCCAGGAGTATGGCGGACTCTCCTAAACTCTGAAGGCTTATTCTTGTAGCCTCCAGTGCCTTGCAATATATTTTGACCTAATTATTATAAGAATTATAAAGAAAATCATTTTTAGATAAGTTATTGATGCATTTGTTGACTGTTTCATTTCCCAAATCCCATTTTCTTGCATTGTTCTCTTTACTTGGAGTGGCTTTTCTTCCTTCATTTATCTGAAAGCTACACATCTTTCACTGTTAGCTTTAGTCTCCATCACTCATGAGCTTCTCTTGGAAGTTCCATCTCTTATCAGTTCTCTGTTCCTTAATTACTACAGTACTAACATTCATACACAGGAAGGTATATGGGTAAGGTAATAAGAGAAGGAACATGTTTCAGAGTCAGAAGATCTGGATTTCAATTCCATCTCTGCCACTTACTAGTTTTATGGCTTTGGGCAAGGGATTTAACATCTCTGAGTTTCATATGGAAATGGGAATTATAATATCTACTAGTGTTTACAGGGGACTCACGAGATCACATTTGTAAGGAAGCTTGCACAGCGTATGAAACACTGCAGGGATCCAGTAGTTCATAGGTCTTGTTATTATTACTACCATGTATTACAATTTAACTGCTCCATGTGTATAAGTTTTTACCTGCTTTAAAAATAACCAAAGACAAATAATACTTGACTCTGTTTTTGAATTCCTTTTGGTTCTCAAAATGGTGCAGGTCTTTGGACAAAGGTTTAAAAGGTCCCACTTGAAGATAAAATGTGAAACCCAACAATAAATTAAAGAAGTTCTGCCCCCAGAGTTAGGAGCCAACGCAGACACAGGCACAAAACACAGGATACCAGCTGCAGCAGCATTTCCCAAATGATGCTCTGTAGAATCCTGTAGATTCTATAAGATGATCTTGGGAAATGCATAAACTGAAAAAAAATCCTTGAGTTGAAATTAGTTTAAGAAACATTGCTACCTACAGCCTCTTCTTAACTAATGACTAATATTAAAGCCTTGCTGTTAAGAAATCTGTTGAACTTAGTTTAACCAAGTGTTTTCCAAATGGTTTGACTGTGAAACACTTTCTTTTTTTCGCGCTTAACACCTATGCACAGTAGACCTTTGACTGGTGTAAGAACCATTATCGTGACCTTGAGAGATAGCTGTCTGACTGATCTTTGTTCTATTTTCAGCAGCTCTGTGTTCAGCAAAGTACTACTCTAGGCTGTGTTAACCTAGAGAGGGCAGGGGTGTGCCTATGCCTCCATACACTATTCTATACCTTATTTCTTTGTGACATTTTGTTTTGGTGAGTTGCACCTGGCTCAGATGAGGTCATCCCCAGCACACATCTAGACTGCTCCATTAGCAGAACTGTTTCAGCCATGTGTATATAAATACACGTATAAAGCTTATATTTAAGCTTGATTTGGAGGAGGGCAATTGAGTTTCACTTACCGTATTGTTCAAGTGGTGAGAATTGGGTTTCTGTGCGACTACAGCTTCATCTGGTCAAGAAAATATTGCTGATATTATTAATGCATCTCCTTATTAGGAGAATTTATTCTCTTAATAGGCTTTATTCTCTATCCTTTAGATAAGTAAAACTTGTTTGTGATGTCTGTGCCTGGTCTATCACTCTAAACCTACTCTTGGTATTTGTCAATGTAGGGGTCATTATTATCCAATAAATACCGGAAATATTTTCCCAGGAGTAACCCAATCCTCCATTTTGATTTGGAAGCAGTTTATATCTTTCTGTGCTTTTAAGAAGCTATCATTGTCAAATGTTAAAAAAAAAACTGCATTTTAAACTTAGAAATTACATTACAAAATTATGGTCTCAACCAACGGTCATTAAACTAACGTGCCCAATTAATTGTGCTCTCACTAAGTTACTTATCCATAGTAAGATGTGCTTGATCTCACACCTCATTATGTTAGTTATACTTTTTATCACACTTTCATAATTTAATTAGATATTACATATCCAATGACAAGAGTGAGGAAGATTGTTGTTGAATGCTTTGTATAAAAACTAGTTAAAAAGTAAACTGTCAAAAAAAACCCCTCAAAATTAAGTTGCCAGCTCTTTTTCGTGGTGCCTCGGAGGCCATCGGCCGCTTCAGAGTGAAGCTGAACATCTCTTTCCCGGCCACTGACTGCCAGAAACTCATTGAAGTGGACAATGAACGAAAACTTCGTACCTTTTATGAGAAGCGTATGGCCACAGAAGTTGCTGCTGACGCTCTGGGTGAAGAATGGAAGGGTTATGTGGTCCCAATCAGTGGTGGGAATGACAAACAGGGTTTCCCCATGAAGCAGGGTGTCTTGACCCATGGCCGAGTCCGCCTGCTACTGAGTAAGGGGCATTCTTGTTACAGACCAAGGAGGACTGGAGAAAGAAAGCGCAAATCTGTACGGGGTTGCATTGTGGATGCCAATCTGAGCGTTCTCAATTTGGTCATTGTAAAAGGGAGAAGGATATTCCTGGACTCACTGGGGCCCCAAAGAGCTAGCAGAATCCGCAGACTTTTCAGTCTCTCTGAAGAAGATGATGTCCGCCAGTATGTTGTGAGAAAGCCCCTAAACAAAGAAGGTAAGAAACCTAGGACCAAAACACCCAAGATTCAGCATCTCGTTACTCCACGTGTTCTGCAACACAAACGTCGGGGAATTGCTCTGAAGAAACAGTGTACTAAGAAAGATAAGGAAGAGGCTGCAGAATATGCTACACTTTTGGCCAAGAGAATGAAGGAGAACAAAGAAAAACACCAGGAACAGATTGCCAAGAGACGGAGGCTGTCCTCTCTGAGAGCTTCTACTTCTAAGTCTGAGTCCAGTCAAAAATGAGATGTTCTAAGAGTAACAAATAAATAAGATCAGACATCAAAAAAAAAAAAAAAGTTGCCAAAATACTATTGCTGTAAAATTAGGTGTGGGTAAAACAATTATAAAAGTTGGGAGACAGAGGGTCATAAACATCTGGAAGTGCCTTTAAATTCTTGGTTCACTTAAAAGACATTAAAACTAGACATCATAGATAATGTATTATCAATTATAAAAAAACAACAGAAAACTCCAATCCATGAATACATATGGTAATGAAAAGTTTGATTCTAAAGCAAATCTTGGTGAATGGATGTGTTCTTATGCTTTTAGTCAAAATAAATTATGTATGGTATACAAGTTTTATTACGTATTGTTTTTTAAAATGACCTTCTGGTTTAACTATCTTTCTTTCTCAGTTAACTGACCAACTTGTTGGTCCAGTCCTGTTATACTGGATAAGAGGCTTCTGTTGTACGAACACTGTGATAAATGAAGCTTCAGATTTCCCCCTGTCATTTCAGCTCTCCTCCCTCACCCAGCTGTAATGTGAACATACTGAAAGCCACAGAACCCTGTGCTCCATTTGACTGAAGTTGCTGCATCCACCTTTTGGCTCATTTCTGCTCTACAGTCTATATGCAAAGTGTAAAAGATGACAAGTAGGCTTTCCCCTTGCTTCTGGATCTCTCAGCTATTATAGCCATTGCCTTACTCTCTCTGAATTCCTGAAGTCCAGACATTTGCCTGTCTGAATCCCAGAAACCCAGTTTGTCTTTCTTAGCACTTCATTCCCTTCTTTAAACTGGTGACTTGCTTTGGTAGCGGACAGCTCAGATTCTCTCACCTTTGCTTCACCTCCTGACTCATAGGTCTCTCACCTGTCCTGCCTATGCTTTCCATGGCCTCATACGTCTCCGAGTTGAGCTTATGGTTGATGGTCCCTTGTCTTGGTCTTCACCTGGCAGTGTCTTCATCTTCGAGTTTTTAATTTCCTAACTGGATAGTGAAGTGACTTTGCCCTTTTTACTAGGTGTTTCAGCAGAGGCAGAAGGCTGGAACTTAACTGGGATGGCAGCTATTCTTTTCATGTATTGCTCCCAGTTCTGTTCTTTGTTATTTTGAGCTGATAAAGGATAAAGCTGGAGGGACTCATCTCTTGTAATTATGTAGATTGTTTACAGGCATCTATAGTAACTGCCCACCACATGATCTCAAGCTAGCTCTGGATTATTAATTGTATATATCTTGATCATGGTTTTGGCTTTTAGGAACCAAGGCTAGGAGTTCAATCCAACCGTGGAAGGCTGGTGGATTTTGCCAATAAACAGATAAAGAGGAGCGAGGTGGGGTGGCGGTGGTAGTGGTGGCAGTGAATGGCTGTTCCTTATTGTAAAGATAAACTATATTCTTAGGTCATGGTAGAGAGTAAACTCAATGAAGTTATGAATACAGAGGCTGAAAGGGAATAAGAAAATAACGCTTTTGCTTAGAATACTTTGTAGGACAAATAATACTTTGTTTAGAGTTTAAAGTTTAAAGAAGGAACTAGAGTAGTTTAAAACATATTTTTTTAATCATTTAAAAAACTGAAGTATAGTTGATTTACAATGGTGTGTTAGTTTCAGGTGTACAGCAAAGAAATTCAGTTATATATACATACATATATGTATATATATATATTCTTTTTCAGAATCTTTTTCTTTATATGTTATTACAAGATATTGAATATAGTTCCCTGTGCTACACAGTAGGTCCTTATTGTTTACCTGTGTTATATATAGTAGTATGTATCTGTTACTCCCAAACTCCTAATTTATCCCTCCTCTCCCTTTCCCCTTTGGTAACCATAAGTTTGTTAAAACATATTTTAGACTTAATATTATTAAAGGAACAGAATGAGAATGAGAACATACATCACCCTGTAGTTCTGTTCCTCATACCTCTCTCCCCAAATACCCTTGGGTGATGCTGAATCAGGGCTGTCCAGTGACATAGCAAGTAACAATCCACATGAACAAGTACAAAGGTCAATATGACTACACCAATTATTAACCCAGACTGAATCTCCAATCTAACCATTTATTTCCAAATGGACTTGTAGATGTTATTACATGGTTTTATAGCTCATTCAATATTGAGACGTCTACTTCTGTTTGGAATTTATCTGTTAGATTTAGATAGCACGTGTGTTGGAAGTATTAATAAATGTGACTCAATCTTAACTAAAAAATAGTCTACAGTGATTCTACTTCTAGTATCTTTCAGTTCTTGATTAGCAAGGCAAAAGCTTAGGGGTATGATTCAGTGATATAGAAGACAAACAGAGTATATTCCATACTATGCAAAAAAACCCAACAAACCAAACAAACCCTAGTATCCTGGGTATAGGTACAGGAATAATTTCCACAATAGAAAAAGACACAGTATCTTTAGGTAAAGTAATACTGGTAGTGTAGGCTTCTCCTACACAGTAGGGTATGATAACTGTACAGATATCTTTGGCAAAAAGACACCATCGCATGCCATTCAGCCAATAGCTAAAAGCAAAAGATCCAAAAACAATAATCTTATTGGTACTAGTAGACCATCTGTGACTGTTTCTGCTTGATACAATGAGGGGTGATAATTCAAACAAAAGGGATATAAGTGAATTTGCATGGTGTATACTAGCAATAACAGTAATTTAAATTACCTTCATTTATGGATACATTGATTGTTAAGATGCGAAGATTTCAAAGCACACGTCAAAGATTCCTTCATTGACATATGCAAAATGTTGTACATAAAAATTCCTTCCACTTAATAAGCCATATTACAAGATTAATTTGGAACCCGCTTGCTGTGCTAAAAATATACGATAAAAACACAGTTCCAGGGCTTCCCTGGTGGCGCAGTGGTTGAGAGTCCGCCTGCCGATGCTGGGGACACGGGTTCGTGCCCCGGTCCGGGAAGATCACACATGCCGCGGAGCGGCTGGGCCCGTGAGCCATGGCCGCTGAGCCTGCGCGTCCGGAGCCTGTGTTCCGCAACGGGAGAGGCCACAACAGTGAGAGGCCCACGTATTGAAAAACAAAACAAAAACAAACAAACAAAAAAAACACAGTTCCAAAGATCTCAGCAGAATGTAGATTTTTTGACAGAAAAGGTACGATAACGTTGAGGCATGTCTCGGGGTTCTCATGAGGTCTGCTTCACACTTCCAAACAGAAGCTTCCTGTCCTAAACAGGTGATTGCCTGAAAACACTTTAAGAAGGTCCCTTCCAGGTTATATTAGCATCAGACTATGTGCACTAACTCCTATGAAGTTACGTTTACATAATCATGTATAAGGCAGTGATTCAGCTCTGAGCAAGCACTCTGGATCTTTGTTATATAGCATTTTTAATACAAGGCAGCCATACACCTGTGCCATAGCCTTGCCTCATCTCTGGATGACAGTCTGAACCAAGTATCTCCTCTCATTAAACCTCTCTACTCCAACCACTTCATTGTCTCTTCAAGCAATGCCTGTGTAACTGATGTACTGAATGAGCTGGGAGCAGGAAACTGAGGCGCTAAAGCAATTTTTTATCTTTGTTTTCAGCCCCTTTAAACTTGGTCTCTGACTTTGTTCTTCCACACTCCTGGAGAAAAAATTCTAGGCAAGTCCTAGATTTTTTTGAGACTCTGAAATAAAGAACAGTATCATTTTGGTGATTAAAATGTCCAGTTGAGTGTAATAGACAAAACTCCAATCCTCACTTGATCGATATGTCCTCTTCTCCCCTAGCCTGGGCCTGCCTC
>NW_020185320.1:888984-895080 GCF_003031525.2 Neophocaena asiaeorientalis asiaeorientalis
TTGTTAGATAAGGTTTCTAACCTGTGTCAGCCTGCACCAAGGGGGAGAGGAAATTAACAAAAGGCATGGTTTAGACATTTTAGGTAAGGTTGTAAGGCTCTAATGTTGCCCTGGTTTCTTCTGGGTGTGATGGAGGCACTTTGGCTAACTCTTTCCCCAGTTGGGGGTGTGTTTTTGTGTGTGATCTACTTTCTAGGGACCTCTGATTATAGTGACATTGTTGTAGTCAATGCCTACTTATATCTATCTATCTATCTATATATATATATCTCCCTAGCTTAACCACGTGATTTTTTTGGACTACCCCAAACAAATGATCTCTGTTGGATCCCTTCATTTTTTCAGGCAGAGGGAGATACCTTTTAAAATAAATAAAGGTACCTGACTTCTCCCCCATAGGTCCCTTTGGCCCTGAGACATCTCAGGCATCCTTTCCCCATCATCAGAGGAAGTAAACCTCACTCCCATATACGTTCTCTTGTTCCTTAGTGCCAGATGGGTGGTTCCAGATACAGCCTTGCTCTTAATTTCCTACTGGTAAGAGTCATTCTTCATCCCCCTCAAGTGCCAGGGAACGCGAAACGAGTTCTCTCAGTGGTTCTTCCAAAGTCTCTCTCACCTGGCCTAAAATAACGAGGAAAGGTCTCTCTTGCATGCTCTGTGGATGTATGAGATTCTGCGTGGTCCACTGACAGCTCCCCAGAGCACTCTCCCTCCCTGGCATCTCTGACATCATCGCCATTAAGCTGGAGGTGGGTAAGCATTAGTGCCGGTGGAGCTAGGTTCCTACTCTCTTAACTTGCCCTCCTCTTACTGAGTCCGTGACAGACATTGTTTTTACAGACATTGTTTTTACAGACATTTGGAGTGTCTGCCAAAATTCCTCAAAACCAGGAAAAACCAAATTTAACATCTTGTTACATTTGCATTTAATCTTGTTATATGGCTTATTAAGTGGAAGAAATTTTTATGGACATTTTGTACATGTCAATGAAGGAATCTTTGAGGGATGCCCAAATCCCAATGTCTTTATTTCTCCCAGTATGAGCAGAAGTGAGGGCAGGGGGACTAACAGAAAGAACCTCAGTAAGTGTGTGACACAAATAAATGTTGAGTTCCCCAAACAGAGGGAAAATAAAAGATAAGAAGATGCTGAATCCCAGAAATTAATGTCAGACTTACATGCACAAATGGAAAGGGACCAATATAAGAAGCAGGTTAGTATGTTAAAAATCAGCTGAGTCTACCTCAAACGAATAGGGGCACATCAGAGGAAAACAGCACTAGAAATATTTCCTATTGCTACCAAGAAAGATGTGATGGAATTGATGTCCTAGAATCATGGTAAATTCAAGAGCTGAGGATTTCAAAATGTTTGAGAAATGCATGTCAGAAAACCTATTGGTTCCCATTGACCCCTTGAAAGCAACGTCTCTAAAAGCATCAGCAGGAGCTTCAGCTCAGGACACTGGCAATTGTCAGACAGGTGTGGGGATGAGGGAGCAACCTACCCTAAGAGGCAGGTTTCATGGGCCTAAGACATCCAAGAGCTAGAGGCACTGGCAACAGCCACTGGGGCTTAGGGAACGCATGTCTTGAGACAGGAGCAGGAGACAGGACTGTGGAGAAGACAAGGCTGCAACAATGCGGGCTGCTCTGACTTTGAAGTGAGGGAAGCAGTGTCTCTAGTGCCAGCTTCCTAGACAGCGCCCATGCTTAGCACAGCATGACAGGAAGACAGGGCTTCAAAGGGAAATGGAAGTTAAGAGTTTTTAAACATATGAGATGGGGAAGAAGACAGCTTGAAGTAAGACTTTATGGCTGGGGGTGTCACCACAAGGTCATTTTCTAAATTTTGCAAGAAGACCAGAATGTCTTAAATGCCACTTTATAAAGGAGAAGGTGCTGGTGGGATTCCTGTACCCCTCCTCCTTACCATAGGCCATGCCCACAGGGGTCATCACCAACCTCTTGAGGTGATATTTCTCCTGACCCAGTTTGGGTCACGGATTCTGGACTTTGGATGCCTGGCAGAGATGCATCATATTCCCTGAGCCTGGAAAGCCTCTTCTAGTGTTTCCTCTGATGACCCTCCTTCCTCCAGATAGCATACAGTCTCTGCTTGATGGTAACCACCTCCAATGCTGCTGCAGGAATGCATGCTTTCCAGGAGAAAGTCCAAGTTCTACTGTTGAACGTACTCCACTTCTACCAAGGCAGTATTACCAAGGGAGACTCTTGGCTGAAAGTGAGCTGAATGAGACATTTTGGTGGGAATTTGGGACTTCTATTTCTTTGGTCTTTAACTCACAAGGGTCTGTAATTTTGGACTTTAATTTTCATCTAGAAATTTACTCATGGAAAGGGTTGTAGTGTTCCAATGTGAGGCATATTTTATACTGTTGATTTTTCTTGTTATTTAGGTTTATTAAAACCTCCGTTGTGCTATTTGGGCAGCATGGCAGGGTATAATTTACAATGAGAAATAGAATGGGGGGTAATTTTTTAGCTTCAGGTAAAAACATGGTCATGGAGTTAACTTAAAAGTTCCAACCCATTTTAGAGCTCTCTGGGGACAGAAATTGGAAGTGTCATCATCATTCCAAGAAGAATAAACAAAAGAGCGATAGTCGCGGGAAGCAGCCACATGGAGGTGGAGGCAGGGCTGCCCTGATAACCTGCTCTTCGCCTGCTAGGGGTTCGCCTCACCCCTGGCCACCACAGCTGAGCTGGTGAGTCAGATTGCTTGAGAGCAAATGGTTAGAAAATGTAAGGGAGGGACCAGTTTCTCCCTTTGCCCATGCTCCTCTTGACCCATAAATCAGGGAATATTGGGGAGTAGCTTCTGTCCCCCATTATGTCCCCTTCAGCCACACCTTTCTGAGGAAGAGACTCGATCCTGTTACTGAACCAAACTTGGGTCGGCTTGCCCGATGCACAGCAAAGCCAATCCACTGACACCAAGCTGTGATGAAGGAAAGTATAGCATTTATGAAGAGGCACCCAAAGTGGGGCTAAGCAAGGAGAATGGGCAGCTCATCCACAAAAGACCAAACTCCCTGGTGGCTTTTGGGGAATGGTTTTATAGGCAAGGTGAGGGAGTTTGGGGTCGGTAGAGGCAAATTATTACATTTAGAATGGATAAACAACAAGGTCCTACTGTAGAGCACAGGGAACTATATTCAATATCCTGTGATAAACCGTAATTGAAAAGAATATAAAAAAAGAATGTCTATATGTGTATAACTGAGTCACTTTCCCATATAGCAGAGATTGCCACAACATTGTAAATCAACTACACTTTAATAAAAAATATTAAAAGTTTTAAAGAAAGGCAAGGTGAGGGAGAGAGTTGTGGGGTGTCTGATCAGCTTGTGGAAATTCTTCTGATTGGTTGGTGGGGGGGTAACCTGGGGTACTTCAGGAGTCAACATCATCAACCTTCTGGTTCCAGCCAGTCTGAGGTTTACCTGCTGGTGGTCAGATGTGAACTTCTTCCACCTGGTGGGGGTTTTATTATCTGCCAAACAACTCAAGGATATGGCTCAAGATATTATCTATATATAAATAGATAATATCTATGTATTACTGAGGAGGTACTAAAGGTCCTTGACTTTGTTTTATGGCTAAACTATTACAGTATTATTTTGGCTAAAGCTTTTCTTCAAGCAAGAGTTGGGGAACACAGTAGGGGCAGTGTTCCTGTTCCGGAAAGGTCCCACAGGGTCCTGTTTGGTTTCACTCCCTGCTCTTCGAGGGGAACCAGACCCAGGCTCTGCCCCCATGCAGGGAGGGCTGCCCCTTCTCGGGGGTCAGCCTTAGAGTGATGAGATTCATTGTGAGGGTAAACAGGGAAGTCTGATTCAGGCTGCAAGTCAAAGCCATGCTCTTCAATATAATATTACCAACAAAATATGACATTTTGATGCCCGTTTGACCCTCTGTTTATTTCTCATTTTGTCCAGAACCTGTAGGGGTGGGATTATCACTCTCAGAAACCCCAATTCTATTACTAAGCCATTAAAAAGAATGAAATAATGCCATGTGCAGCAACATGGGTGGACCTAGAGATTGTCATACTGAGTGAAGTAAGTCAGACAGAGAAAGATGGATATTATATGATATTACTCATATGTGGACTCTAAAAGGAAATGATGCAAATGAACTTATGTACAAAACAGAAACAGACCCAGACTTAGAGAACGAATTTAGGGTTACGGGGGTGGGGGGGAGGGATAGTTAGGGAGTTTGGGATTGATATGTACACACTGCTGTATTTAAAATGGTTAACCAGGGACTTCCCTGGTGGTCCAGTGATTAAGATTCCATGCTCCCAATGCAGGGGGCCCGGGTTTGATCCCTGGTGAGGGAACTAGATCCCGCATGCCGCAACTAAGACCCGGTGCAGCCAAAGAAAGAAAGAAAGAAAGAATTTTAAATAAATAAAATGGATAACCAACAAGGACCTGCTGTATAGCACAGGGAACTCTGCTCAATATTATGTAACAATCTAAATGGGAAAAGAATTTGAAAAAGAATGGATATATGTACATGTATAACTGAATCACTTTGCTCTATACCTGAAACTATCACAACATTGTTAATGAATTATACTCCAATATAAAATAAAAAAGTGAAAAAAAAGAAAAAAAAAGAAACACCAATTCTCCTGACTCTCATCAAAGGATGGAATTTTAAATACAGCTTCCAGGTTGCAGGTGCAGACCTCTGCCCACCTCTTGGTCAGTTGGTCACTCCCAACTCTCAGCCCCTGGTGCTTCTTGGGGGTAGGATGACATGGAACAGATGGGATGATCTGCAGGAAGAATGTCAAAACAGCACTTGGCAATTATGACTTTTTAGTATTTCTCCAGGTAAGAAGAGGCTCTGACTCTACATAACCAGTTACGTTTATTGACACAAAAATACAAGGGAAAACGTCTGAGGAAATATAAGAATTTGGTATAAATATCCTCTGAAAGCAAAAACCTCCAGTTGCTTTAAATGTGTGCTTGTTAAAGCATCTTGCTTTTCTTCTTCTTGGTGGTCTAGTCACAGGATTTTATTGCTATCTTTCTTTCCAGCCTTTTGCCTTTATTCTATTTAGGGAATTACTCTTACCTCTACCTTTGGGGACTGATTTTTGCTATTAATATAAACCATGAACCGTTGACTGGGGAAAATCCTAGACTCACTGCTTGATTCTCACACAGATGCCTAGCATTCTTGTCAAAATTTTCTCTTTTGCCTGAGCTATAAATCCCTTTGTCTGACTAGCTGCCCTGAGTCCTTGGTCTGTTGAGTGCACTGATTTTCAAATACTGCTCTGTCCCTTGGCTTAGTCTGATAACCTACGTTCATGACATAATGTCTGTCTTGAATTTTGTGCTGGAGCATATATGTGTGCCTTTGCCTGGGAACTAAGTTAATAAGATTGGGTGGGTCAGTGGTCCACCTTTCTGTCCTCACAATAAGGATGGTTTTTGTGTGTGTTTATAGGCATGTGGATTTCTCATGGACAAGCTCTCTGAGTACTCTGAAGCCTTGGGTGTTAGCACTTTTGCACTTTTTATTCTAAAGGGTTAATTAACAATTTACAAATATGGAAAAAAGAAAAGACAAAAAGAGAAGAAAAAATTTGACTAAGAAAAAAAAAGGAATAGGATTGGAAAAATAAGATGAAACCAGGGATGAGGTTAGCACACAAAATGCATGCTGAGGCCTGCCACACTGACTACACTTGGGCCACAGATTTGCCTTTGAGTTTTCTAGCAGCCAGTACAGACAGAGAAACATAAAAATACATATTTTTTTGTGCATGTAGTAAAAACTTGTTCAAAAGATGGATGACTATTCTTTTTTATAATTTATTTTAAAAATTTTTTTAAATTATTATTTTTTAAAATAAATTTATTTTTTAAACTTATTTTTGGCTTTGTTGGGTCTTCATTACTGTGCACGGGCTTTCTCTAGTTGCAGTGAGTAGGGGTTACTCTTCGTTTCAGCGCGCGGGCTTCTCATTGCAGTGGCTTCTCTTGTTGCAGAGCACTGGCTCTAGGCACGCAGGCTTCAGTAGTTGTGGCTCCTGGGCCACAG
>NW_020185320.1:895149-913298 GCF_003031525.2 Neophocaena asiaeorientalis asiaeorientalis
TTTTTTTGCGGTACGCGGGCTTCTCACTGTTGTGGCCTCTCCCGTTGCAGAGCACAGGCTCCAGACCCATAGGTTCAGTGGCCATGGCTCACGGGCCCAGCCGCTCCGCGGCATGTGGGATCTTCCCGGACCAGGGCATGAACCCATGTCCCCTGCATCGACAGGCGGACTCTCAACCACTGCGCCACCAGGGAAGCCCTGGCAGGAGGATTCTTAACCACTGTGCCACCAGGGAAGCCGTGGATGACTATTCTTGATGTTTATTCCTGTGTGGATGCTTTCTGTGTTTTTGTAAAGATCATTCTGTGAAATTTAATGAACCACATCATCAGTCATGTCCTCTTGGTAAGACAACAGCAAATATTCTGGGATTTTTTCCTCTTGGCATCATCCCACAATGGACACAGCTGACATGGTTATGAAGCACAGTCCGTTCAGTCAGAGCAGTTCTACAGGGACCAGACAATGTGGTCAATTGTCTGAAACCCTCAGAGTTTCAACTTGATTCAGGACAAATTGAAGTTTACAATTTATATGCTGCTTATGCAGAGTTTAGGGAATTCTTAAAGAGTGCTTCTCTCAATGGATGCTCACTGGGAGGCAGTGGGCATGATTTATGGTTACTTTATAAGTTCCTGGAGTGCAGACAGTTCATATTCAGAATCTTATTCCTTAGATTCTTGGAAACATAAAAATTTTCAGGTGAGCTGGAAAGTAGGACTGACATTCTCTTTACAGATTTAGAGATCCTAATGAGGATCCCATTTCCTAATAGAAGAGGTAATTCACATGCACAGGATAGTAGTTTTGCTTCTCTGAAACACAGTGAAAAATTGTTGATACAAGCAAAATAGTTCTATTCCTTGGAGCCTGACTACAATAATTTTAGCCTTGACATTTTTTGAAGTTGGTGTTGGAAGAGAGTCAACTCAGCCATAAAAAATAATTCAGGGCTTCCCTGGTGGCGCAGTGGTTGAGAGTCCGCCTGCCGATGCAGGGGACACGGGTTCGTGCCGCGGTCCAGGAAGATCCCACATGCTGCGGAGCGGCTGGGCCCGTGAGCCATGGCCACTGAGCCTGCGCGTCCGGAGCCTGTGCTCCGCAACGGGAGAGGCCACAACAATGAGAGGCCCGCGTACCGCAAAAAAAAAAAAAAAGCATATTGGGAAAGAAAAAGAATTGTTACATTTTTACTATTTGAAACACAGCTGTTTTTATTTTAGAAAGGCATCAAGTAGAATGTTTTCAGCAGCAAACAACGAACGCCTTATTGCTAAAGACTTAAAAATAAGGAGATTTATTTAACTCCCATAATAAGTGCCTGGGTAGGGCAGACTGCACGGGTCGCTTCAGGTTACCTGTGCCCTCCTCTGAGAAGCCCTTTGCTCCACCCTCTTCTGTGTATTGGTGCCATCTGCAGGCTGGTAGCAGAATTACAAAACAAGTTTCCACAATGCTGAGTTCTCAAAGTGAGGTTCCAGACTGGCTTCATGAGAATCATCTGGGAACTCATTAGGAATGAAACTCTCAGGCTTCCTAAATCAAAAATTTGGGAGTGGGGCCCATCACCCTATGGTTTACAAAACACTCCTGGTGATTCTTGGCTCACTCAACTTTGAGAAACAATGGCTCAGACTAGAAATTCTAAATCCTAGCTGTGCACTGGAATCACCTATGGAACTTTAAAGACACCAGATGCCAGAGCTCTACCCCAGAACTGTTGGAATTGGAGGGAGGGGGTATCAATTAGGGGAGGAAGGAAGTGAGGGACCTAGGCATTGGTACTTCACAAGGTTCCCTGGGCTGAGAAACTCTGGCTTCACCTAACTGTCACCCATCCCCTGGGCTGGGAATAGCCTGGACCCAGACTTCCCTGAACACATGGTGTTGTGGGGAAGGTAGATGTCTGCACAGCATCATGGTCTTGTTGGGAAAATGATGGCTGGTGGGAAGGCTACCAAGTGCATCTTCTCACATGGTCCATAGTTATAATCTCAGCACAAATCCAGATTTGCTCTCCTTCCGTCTCTTAATGTTGTAAAGTATTTTCATATTGTTATATAGTTTTATTTCATTATTATTGCCTTAATGTCTACACAATGAATTGAATCATTTTGAAGCTGAAGTGTATGTAATTTTCACAAACTTAAGCAATGTTCATGAAGACGATGAGGAGCTGGTGTTGTATAAGCTTAAAATTACCATAGAAACAGACTCTGCAAAGCTATGCTATCAGAGGCATAGTCGATGTGTGTGTGATGATGTGTCAAACACGAGGAAAACACAGCTTTGGGGAGCTGTGCTGAGTGTTTTTCTACCTTCCCTGATGACAGGACCTGTATGAAAATAATTCCAAGCAAAAAAATGTGCAAAAGGTTTTCTCAGCTGTACTCTGTAATTAGAATACTCGGTCTTTTAGGTATGAGATAGAAATACCATGATTCATGTTGGATAGTTAAATATTTGGGAAGTCACTGCCAGATATTTCCTGATTCTCTCTTGACAAAGATCACATGAAATGGGAAGAAGACCAGTTGACAAATCAAACGATATCTTGTAGGTGTGTCAGACACCTATAAGACTTACCTACAAGATAGTGTGCTAAGGGATATGCAAGAGGAGGAGAGAGATCCCTGCTCTTGAGGCGCTTCTATTATTGCTGAAAAATGAATCTCTGCGTATGAAATGGTAGCTAATTCAAGGAACCAGCCAAATAACTAGTAAGAGACTGTGCATTTATGAAATAGCTACTAACAATGAGATTAATAGGTGTTTAGTGGAAGGCTTTGGATGAGGGTGATGTGGGACACACTTATAGAGGTTTGATTGCAGCAGGATTCCAAAGGATGGACAGCATTTAGATCGACACAGGGAGGATCGTGGGGCAACATAGTAAGGCAGGGGAAAGGCACAAGCAGGTGTAGCGGCTTTTGAAGGTGAAGGAGAGGTGTGTGACTGGTGGGGGGAGAAGGGAAGGATTTGAAAAGTAAGATAAAGTCCATTCCTATTGTGCTTCTGCTTAAAGCATCTGGATTTTTTGCATGCCAAATATGAGTTGGAGACTTGTAGAAAATGAGGTGGGAGATATAGGTGTGGGCTAGATCACGGAGGTGTTTGTGAGCCATGTTATGGTCTTAAGCTTTCATTTATAAAATGGGACTAATATCTCAAAAGATTTTCATTAGGGTTAAATGAATTAGTACAAGTTCACGGCACATAGTAATGGGTTTGGTAAACGTTTTCTATTATGAGTACTATTAGTATTATTGTCTTATTAGCAAATGGGAGACCCTTAAAGAATATTAAACAGAAGGCACAAATTATCCAATTTGCATTTAAAAAATTTCCCTGGCTGTAGTGTGGAGAATGGACTGATGGCAGAGGAAAGGATAGATGGAATAGGGAAATTAGGAGGAAATTACAATAATCTGGTTGAGAGGTAGGGACCTGGATTAGCCAGTGGAAATGTGTTGGATTGGTATCTGTAGTACTTAACTGGATATTTCTTGCAACTATCAAGCTAAAAATTATTGAGTTCTTAGACCATGTGCCAGACACTGTCTTAGTGAAAGAGTATAATGGTAAATAAGCAAGAGAGGCAAGATTCTTTTCCATTTAGAGCTTAGATTGCAGTAGGGAGGGTAGATAAAACACATGCAAACTAATAGGTAAAAGACCTACCAATTGGGATAAGATTTATAATGGGAACAAACAAACAAGGGACTAAGAAAATAACAAGTCAGTGGTAGAGGTGAGGCTAGATTTCGATGCTTCTTTTAGGAGAGGCTACTCCAAGGTGACTTTGAAGCTGGGCACTAAATAATGAGAAGTTGTCCAGCGAAGAGGGGTCCAGACATTGGCAATGGCACCCACAGGATGGAGCCAGCATGGGAACAAGAAGAGAAGCCGTGTGAGTGGCAGTGAGGGAGGTGTGGGAATGGTGGGGGGAGAGGTGTGTGACTGGTGGGGGGAGAGGTATTCAGGAGCCAAGTTATGCAGAGTCTCCCAAGTCTTGAAAAAGAGTTGACTTGAACTACAATGTTTGAGGTATAAATATGAGACAGACTTAGAGCTTCCGGTGATATTGTGGTGACGTTGGAGAAGAGACTGAGAAGTTTGTGAAATGAAATAATAAACAAATGAGGACACGCTGTGAAAAAGGTATAAACAAAATGTTCCGTTCCTCAAAGGAAGGCGTTGCAGTAAATGTGTCCATTTTAGATGGATAATAAGCCTGGGCATATAGAATTATACTCGCTAATGTAGTCAGACCACTACTGAAGAGATCTCTCTTCTATTTGACTAACACTGTAAAGGGCCTTGAATGTTAAAAGCAGTAGTTTAATACCATTTTTTAAACCCATAATCATAGGTTTTTCTGTTCTTTTTGTATAGGTGAAAATGGTAGATATATCTGTACTAATTTTTAAAATGCCTTTCTGAAATTTCAGCTAATTTTAAGTTGTCTTTTTCTCTTAAAATATCTTTTTTTTAGTATCATACATTTGAAAAACCATTCTTAACAGGCAAGTTCAGTAAAGTTAACAGATAAATGAATCTTAAAACCCTAGAGTCCTAGAAGCCTAAGGGCAGCTATGTCTCATCTTGTCCAAATTTCTACCTCAGGTCAGGATTCTTTCCTACAAAGCCCCCTATTCTGCAAAGAACAGCTCATCTCTGAGCTGGTTCACCACTTACACACCCAGACCGACCTACAGGCAGGCAATACTAATTCCTCTACTTACATGGAAACTTACATTGATATGATACCCGCTTTCTTTGAATTTCACACACTGGCTCTACTTTTACCTTCTGAATTAACAGAGAAGACATCAACATCCTCTTGCTTTAAAATATTTCGTAATGATGGATTGAGTTCCTGTGTATCTTCACAAGTATTTTCCTTTTTGAAGTCAAAATATCTTCTATTTCTTCAAACATTTTTAGAATGAAAAATATCTGTGTCAGATTACCTCATCAATCTGGCCAGCCTCTTCGATCTCACATTTAATGGTCTTCTGATGTTAAAACTTAACAAAGTTGTTAAGAGTAACTAGTCTTGCACTGTGGTGCATGAGTAGCTAAAACCCCTAATTTTCATTTGAATTAAGGAAATTTTCTTCTAGCCTGGACTTGTGTCTTAATATTTTTCTGAACAAAAGTTTAGGATTTTACAATTATCTTTATTTAAATTTTTTCTTTTGCTTCTAGGTATCATTTAAGTATTTTGAAAAAACTTTGAATATTTATTCAGCCAGCCATTGAATTAAGTACATTCTAAATTGTGTTCAAAAGATATTAAGCAACCATTATCATGCCATCTTTATTCATTCACTGGAAAAATGATAGAAAGTCATAGAAAAGAACATAGTTCTGGGACAAAACTCTTGTGTCTTTTTAGCAGTTTGACGTTAATCCATTAATTTACACTAATGATGATTAATTGCTTATCAAGTGCAAGGTACTTCAATAATTGCATTGCGTACATTATTTAATATAATACAGTAACGCTGTAAAGATTGTATGACAATATTATTTCATTCTTATCATTGGAAAAAACCCCAAAGCTTAGAAACAAAGTAACTTCTCAGGGTCACCTGAACTATGGAGCTAAGATTATAACCCAGACAGTCGGAGACTGAGTTCATGCTTTTAATCACTAAATAGTCTTCTATTTGAGCCAGCTAATTATATTATCATCCAGTATTTCTCATCTTGATCTCAAGAATGCAACTGAGTATTTTGTCCAACAACGGCCTAAAATTCATTTTCAAAATATTTAACTTATTTCTCTCATTTACTAGTATTTTACCTCAATTTAAAAAAAAAAAGAAAAAAAATTACTCTATGTGGAAACATTACAATTTCTTTATTTTAAGGATTTTTCCTTTAATAAGGTGTAAATACATACAGAGTCCATTTGAGTCATTTATTCCTCAATATGAATGAGACTGGCTTTGATTGAAAGAAGAAGATAAAGCATCATCGTTCTTTACCTACGTTCCAATCAGAAACGATGTTGGGACACAAAGTAAACCCAAATCAAGATAGTCAGTATAAATAGAAGTTATTTGGAGGATTCATTAAAGACAAAACCTCACAATATTTGAGAAGCAAACAAAAATAGCACATAAAAAATAAACTTAAATTTGGGGGAATACTGTCAAATAAAAAGAGGAAAGAAATTAAGGCATTCATAATTCCACCATTTAGAGATAATCCCTTTTAGTAGAAACGTAAATTCTAGACCTTTTTCCATATTTCTCTTTTTCTTTTCTAAATTTGTAAACTTTACTTTTTAGTGAAGTTTTAGGTTCACAGCAAAGTGGAGTGGAAAGTACAGAGAGTTCTATACACCCTGCCCCCTCCCATGCACAACTTGCCCCGCTATTGATATCTCTCACCAGAGTGGTACATTTTTTATAATCGATAAACCTACATCAACTCATCATAATCACCCAAGGTCCATAGTTTACATTAGGTTCACTCTCGGTGTTGTACATTCTGTGAGGTTGGACAAATATATAGTCACCTGAGTTCACCATTATAGCATCATACAGAATAGTTTCACTGCCCTGAAAATCCCCTGTGCTCTGCGTATTCATCCTTTCCTTCTCCTAACACTGGCAAACACTGATTCTTTTACTGTGTCCATAATTTTGCCTTTTCCAGAAGGTCATACGGTTGGAATCATATAGTATGTAGCCTTTTCAGATTGGCTTCTTTCACCCAGTAATATGCATTTGTTTCCTCTATGTCTTTTCATGGCTTGATAGCTCATTTCTTTTTAACCCCATAATATTCCATTGTCTGGATGAACCACAGTTTATTTATCCATTCACCTACTGAAGGACACCTTGGTTTCTTCCGTTTTGGCAGCTATGAATAAAAATGCTATAAACATCGTGTGCAGGTTACTGTGTGGAAAAGTTCTCAGTTCATTTGGAAAAATACCAAGGCACAATTTCTGGATCATATGGTAAGAATATATTTAGTTTTGTAATTGAATGCATTTTAAGTTCAACTGAGCCATATCGAGGTTTGAATTGCAAAGTTAGGTTTCTTGAGCGCTCATGATGCCTCATCTCTCTTTCTCTTTTATTTTTGATTTTCCTCTCCAGCCTGACTTCTTCCTGTTCTGTTGCTCTGTTGTAAGTTCGGCTGGTATGTGGTGCAGATCCAGCATGAATCAATACATAACTTTCCTATTCAGTGTACATCGTTCTCTGGTGGTCTCTATTCAAATTTAGGAAGGGGGCAGTCTGATTGGCTCAATCTAGGCTGTTTGATTGGATTGATTGGTTTCATCCAGCGTGAGTGTTCAGCCAGCTGGGGCCAAAGGGCAAGGCCAAAGCTTTTAGACCTGCTCTTCAGGAGAGGCGTAGAACATAATGAGGGTGGAGCAACTTTCAAATCAAGGAGTTTCAGCTGGGAGGTTGTGTTAGATCTATGCCATTAGATACTGCTGATCTTAGTTACCTGTTTCTCTGATCTAGTTATTAACAATAGTACTCCCTTGTAATTTCAAAACTATGCTCATTTGAATGGCAAATTATATGTGGACCCTAAGTACAGCCTACTTAGAAGTTTTGACTGGGATTATATGGTTATCAGGTACATGGTAGGGAGGTATTCTAAAAATCTCCTCTCCTGGAGACTTCTCTGTGTGTTTCGTGGAAAGTAAACTGCATGGTATAAGTAAAACAAGAAAAAGAAAAACAAACTAGGCCCCAAGTTATAGTCTGCAGGAGTTGCATTACATTTGTTTCAGACGAAGTAAATATTAGCTCTTAAAAAAAAGAAAACACGAAACATTTCGGAAATTTTCTGAAGTTGACCATCTTCTATGATTAACCTACTTTAGTTAAATGCAAATGAACATAGATGTCTTGCTGGTCCAATTTACCCGTCAATTAAAGAGCTCTTATTTTTTGCATCCCTCCAATATTTGAGCAAACCAGACATTTAATGGCAATACTTCTGTCACACAAATTCAATAGTTTTTCCTGAAAGGTAATTAACATGTAAATAGTTGGCTTTTGTACTCATTTAACCAGAGAGTGGTTTTTTTTCTTTTTTTAAAATTTTCTTCTGTAGCATGCTTTTCTTTTAACATCATTTAATGAATCTTAAGCAGTTCTAGCATTAAAATATATTTATAGCTTTTTAGGACTACTTTAAATTTACTTTCGCTTTAGTTTTGTAATGCTAAGTAAAGAGAGAAAAAGAAAGGAGTGGATTCTATAAACTATATTGGTCCTTGTCACAGGCAACAAACATTTGTCAAGATACGATTTTATACCCAAGATGATGATAATCTGCTGTTTTCAAGGATAAATATTCTAATGGTAAATATGAATCCTTTCACAATATTCCCTTATGTTTCTTTTATCACATTCTTAATTTTTTTTTTTTTTTTTTTGCTGTACGCGGGCGGGCCTCTCACTGTTGTGGCCTCTCCCGTTGCGGGGCACAGGCTCCAGATGCGCAGGCTCAGCAGCCATGGCTCCCGGACCCAGCCACTCTGCGGCATGTGGAATCTTCCCGGACCGGGGCACGAACCAGTGTCCCCCGCATCGGCAGGCGGACTCTCAACCACTGCGCCACCAGGGAAGCCCTATCACATTCTTTAAATAAGTCATAGAGGATTGTATGTAGGGAATGAAATGAAGATCAAATTAGAACTTGATTATCAGACGTTTGGGAGATGGTTGTTCAAGTTTAACTCTCTGCACTGGTATTATTTCAAAATCCTCTTAGGAAAAAATGCTGCTCTGAGGATATGAGTATTGTAAACAATAATTTTGACAATCTGCTTGACATCAGCCAAGTGATGAAAGGGATGAAAATGTTCTGAAGTGGAAGGATAAAAGAAGTTATGAAAAAGTGCTAGTTTCCAAGTGTGATGAGCCCCACAGTTAGAATCACCAACTTATCAAATACCATTATAATATCCAATTCAGCATAATGGGGCTTTTTCCGTAGTCTGGTCTACAGTCCACGCAAGCAAGCATTGCTTTTCTTATGTCAATACAAAGGAATTTATTACACTAAAAGCTTATATAATAGAAATGAATGTTGACTGCAAATCTCTGCTGCCCAGTCAGCAGACTACTATTAAATGGAGACATTGTCCTGAAAAGGAGTTGGGTACAGTAACTCCTGGAATACAATGGGTGATATTTTTAATGCATTTGGACATGCTTGATAGATTCCCCACCCCCTTCTTCTTCCAGGGCTGCAGATGCTGGTATCTAAGAGCTCTGTCCTCAGACCCAGCCCCACTGTGGTTGATGGCATTTATGTTTTAGGATAGGCTCAAATTGTATCTCCTGACCAATACCATCATCTTATGATTACCAGCTAACTTCAGGACACCCAACCCTTTTATCACTACTAGGTCTCAATATGACCAGTAAGCAGTCATTCATCAGGAATTACTCTCTAGCTGCTTCACATGTGTATATGTATTGACCACCTTGTCAAGGACCATGTGTTCTAGTAATATGTATTCTTTAAATGTCAGGTACTACAGTCAACAAATGAAATCACTCTTTGATTGTTGAATAAAGAAAGCTAGAGGCCACACAACTTTTAAAATTGTTTCCCCATTTTACTACTTAAATGCAGATACTCAGAGATGGATTTAATATAAAACTAACTAGGCTTAAGCTTTAGGGCCCCTTCCTTGCAGGGCCCCATTTAAGGCACAGAAGTGGTCTTAGTATGTGTTCACATGGTCACATGATTTTGTAAAATTTGCAATAGTTGTCATTTTAACCTTAATTAGTTAACACTGTTACCTCCTTCCACATATACTTACCCCTGTCACACTTCCTCTCATAGTGAGTGGTATTAGAGTGGCTGTAGGCATTTTGGGATCTAGCTAAGGGGAATTTGATTTACTTTGGTGTTAGTGGGATGTTTTTACATGGCTTGCAGTCATGTCTGACCCTAGGTTAGTTATTGTCTTGGGGTAGAAACAGCTTCCAGGAATATGCCCCCTGCTCTTTGTAGTGAATTACAAAGGGGCAGCAGGGCTAGAGGTTGTATCATGATGTCCTGTAGTGCCCAGCTCTGGATGTATGTTGAGAGTAGAAGAGAAATAAGGTTCAAAATACATAGAATCAAAAGCAAGTATATGAGAGAATCTTCCAAGTATTAGAACTTAATTTTTTTTAATCCCTCACCTATTTCTTCCCTTCCCCCACTCCTTTTCCTCAGGCAACCACCTATTTGTTCTCTACATCTGTAACTCTGTTTTGTTATGTCTTTTGCTTTGTTTTTTAGATTCTTCCATATATGAGTGAAAATCATATCATATTTTTCTCTTGTCTGACTTATTTCACTTAGGGATATACTTTCTATATCCATCCATGTCATTCCAAATGGCAATATTTCATTCTTTTTTATGGTTGAGTAATAATATATTCCATTTTGTGTATGTGTATATCATATCTTCTTTATTTTTTCCATTCATCTATTGATGGGCACTTGGGTTGCTTCTGTATCTTTGCTATTGTGAATAAAGTTGCTATGAACATAGGAGGGCATATACTTTTCTAGTTAATGTTTTCATTTTCTTTGGATAAATAGCCAGAAATGGAATTGCTGGATCATATAGTGGTCTATTTTTAATTTGGGGGAAATCTCCATACTGTTGTCAATAGTGGATGCACCAATTTACATTCCCACCAACAGGGCACAAGAGTTCCCTTTTCTCCACATCTTCGACAACACTTATTTGTTGTCTTTTTGAGAATAGCCATTCTGACAGGTGTGAGATGATAGTTCATTGTGATTTTGATTTACATTTCCCTAATGCTTAGTGATGTCGAACATCTTTTCCTGTGCCTGTTGGCTATTTGTATGTCTTCTTTGGAAAAATGTCTGTTTAGATCCTCTGCCAATTTTTAATCAGGTTTTTTGGTTTTTTGACGTTGAGTTATGTGAGTTCTTTGTGTATTTTGGATATTAGTCCCTTATCATACATATTGTTTGCAAATATCTTCTTCCATTCACTAGGTGCCCTTTCCATTTTGTTGGTAGTTTTCTTTCCTGTCAAAGTTTTTTAGTTTGATATTGTCCCATTTGCTTACTTTTGCTTTCCTTTCCCTTATCTGAGGCGATAGAGCAAAAAATATATTACTAAGCCTGATGTCAAAGACCTTACTGCTTACATTTTCTTTGAGAAGTTTTATGGTTCCAGGTATTACAGTTAAATCTTTAATCCATTTTGAGTTTCTTTTTTTTCAAGGTGTGAGAGAGTAGTCCAGTTTGATTCTTTTGCATGTAGCTGTCCAGCTTTCCCAACACCATATATGAAGAGACTGTCTTTTTCCCATTGTATATTCTTGCCCTCGTTGTTGTAGATTAACTGCCTATATAAGTGTGGCTTCATTTCTGGGCTCTCTATTCTGTTCCATTGATCTATGTGTCTGTTGTGTGCCAGTACCATACTGTTTTGATTATTGTAGCTTTGTAGTATAGTCTGAAGTCAGGGAGTATGATTTCTCCAGCTCTGTTCTTCTTTCTCAAGACTCTTTTAGCCATTCAGAGTCTTTTGTATTTCCATACAAATTTTAGAGTTATTTGTTCTAGTTCTGTGAAAAATGCCATTGGTATTTTAATAGGGATTACATTTACTCTGTGTATTGCCTTGGGTGGTATGGTCATCTTAACAATATTAATTCTTGGAATCCATGAACATGCTATATCTTTCCATCTGTTTGTGTTATATATGAAGAACACATGCACATACACACACAGAACACTAACACCACTACTGCCAACAATAAAAACGTTAATGGAAGTTTGACAGCATTCTCAGTAAGTTTGTGTTACTTTACTGATAGTGAGGTATGAAACAGATGAAATATTTTTCAAACTATTAATAATCAAAAAATATGAAGCCACAAACTGTAGGAGCCATCTCAAGTAAGGGGAAACTGAAGCTTAGGCAGTCAGACAACTTCCTAAGAAAACAAAAATAAACTATTTAGTGATGCACCCTTCAAATGTATTAAATGTGCGGGATTTGTGTAAAATTTAAACACTCAGAACAAGTAAAAATCTTTTCTACCTTGTTGGCTTATTTTTCATTCCCCAACATGGTGTACATCTATCTCCTTGTAATGTGCTAGTTCTAGTTAGTTTCTTTACCCAATATGCTGTCTTTAAATTGTTTCCACTTGGTCAAATTCTACCCTCCCTCAATATGCAGATCGAATCCCACTGCCACCTCTAAGAAGGCTTTTCTGACTTTCTGGCAAACAGAGCGATCCCCCTCCAAATGCTTTTGCACCAGTTTCTCAAAACCATCTTGTGACATCCCTTGTATTCTTGTCTCTATTAGCATTTAATTTTTTGTGTCTCAGTTTTATTCCCCTTATTAAATTCAGATTTTGTTAGGGGCTCTTATTAGTCCTATATAATTATTTGAGGACCTAGAAGTGTAGGAATTAATGCTATTTTTGAATTAGTGCCTCATGAATGACTAGTTTTAAATCTGAGAATAAGATTTTAAGTGAGGGAGATCAGTTTGTCAGTGTAAGTGGGGGGGTGGTTCCACTTGCTGAGATTAGACCACAAATATTTATTTTATTTTGTTTTGATGGAAGTGGAAACAACTTAATATTTAAGAGTTTCTAAAGTGGTTTTTTTTTTTTCCCCGTTTCTATAGAGGCAGAGACTTGAATTCACATTTAAGGGAAATTGGCCCATTTTTCGGGGATCTTTCTCCTCCTCTTCCCCTCTTCTTTCTTTTTTGTATGAAAAATGATAAGTAAATATTTGTATAAAAGATACAAATATACTCCAGGATATCTCATCTTTAAAAAATTCTCCCCTATATCCATTCCAACTATTGTCTCATCTTTTTGCTCCTCATTCACAGCATAATTTCTCATAGTCAATATTTGCTATTTCCATTTCCTATCTTTTCCTTTATCTACATAATTGAGTTTCTGTTCCCCTCTTTATTCCATTACAACTACTCTTGTCAGAGTCACAAATTATTTCCATGTTGCCAAAGTCAATGGTCATGTCTCTGCCTGGCAACACTTCCATCCACATTTACAGAATTCCACCCCAATGAGGACCTGTTACCAATCTCTGTGAACATAGTCAAAATGACAGTAAAGGCAGGTTGACAACAACCCTGGAATATGCAAAAAGAAATGGATGAGTGAACCAAGACTTACTAGTAAACAGTAAATAACCCAATGACCACCATGGACCATCTTCTTTGGACACTTTAGGCAGTGGTGTGGCCAGAGCACCTCATGTGTCTGGGACACTTTGCAATACTACAGATAGATATAGTCTAAAAGTTCTGTTCCTATAAGGATATATTTTTATAAATCTGGGTTTCATATATAATGCATTGAAGAAGGTATAAAAAGTCATGACCTTCTAGTTATGAATAGGGTGAAATGTTCGCTTCCTCAGTTTTACATGATGACTAGCACCACCGTGCAGAGCCAGACAAGGCCATCAAGAACTCCTTGCTAAAACACCAGGACTAAGATGAACTCCAATGATTGGCTCTTTCAGCTAATGGAGACTTTCAAATTTAGTAAAAACAGAACACTTTAATTTCAGTAAGACAAGTTCTTATTTTAAAGAAAAGACTCTAAAGCTGTTATTTACAGACACACAGTTCCCTGTGTTGCAAGTCCATGGTTGGAAGTCTATGTTTTGTCATTAATGGTTACATTAAAAGAAGATGTGAGTTGCTTACTCTGATTATGCCATTTACATTCGTAGTCACTCAGGATATTTTATACTTACTTAAAGCAGACAACCTTTTTGAATTTCAGCAAAATACTGGCTAATTATGTTGTGTGGTAAAAGAAGTCTAAGCAAAATCCAGAGTTCCAGCAAAATCTAAGCAAATCCCGGCTTTGCTCAGAGCCATTTTCCCATCCACATCACGTGTCTGTGGTGGGCCTCAGCACCAACTGAGTAATACAGAGCATACACTTCAAGGGAGCCAAAAGGAAGGGGAAGGAGAGGGTTTAAAAGAGGAGAAAGGAACTGGAGCAGAAAAGAAGGGAGAGCCTGAGTCTGGAATAGGATGAAGGTAGGGTAGTGATGTCAGCTGGGGCCTTCCAGCTGGGTGTCAGAAAGTTGAGAGCTTGGTGAGGACTGGCAGGAGCATGGAGGGTGGTGCAGGGCTCATCCCTACCCATAATCCACTCCTCTGTGCTTTAGTAATAGAGAAGCTTTAAAGAATTCCTGGAATAAATTATAGCTTTGAGTTATTGGGACTAGGAGGAAATTGTAAACATTTTTGAAATTTTGGTACCTATGAGCACTTCATATCAGAGTCAGCAAAGACTAACTGCTAAAGGAAAGCTGAATCTAATATTTTCTAAGGTTTAAAATAGATACGGAAACCAAAAAGAAACCATAATATATTGTTTATATTGTATAATAAAACTTTCCCTCCAAATAAATTGCTTTCTTTTTTTTTTTTTTTTTTTTTTTTGCGGTATGCGGGCCTCTCACTGTTGTGGCCTCTCCCGTTGCGGAGCACAGGCTCTGGACGCACAGGCTCAGTGGCCATGACTCACGGGCCCAGCCACTCCGCGGCACGTGGGATCTTCCTGGACCGGGGCACAAACCTGTGTCCCCAGCATCGGCAGGCGGACTCTCAACCACTGCGCCACCAGGGAAGCCTTAAATTGCTCTCTTTATATATGCAAACAAACAAAAAAATAATTCCTAGCTCAAAGGCTGCTAGAAATGTCATTATCTGTAGTTATGAAAAATAATACAGCACTGAGAAAAAGGAGGCTAATTAACTTTTCATGGTACACGCTAAGTGAATTTTGAATACACGGCAAATGCATGCAGAAACAATGCAGGATTACTCTGAAGTTCATCAGGGATGTCTAAGGAACAGATAAATGTTTAGCTAAAGCAGAAATAAAAGAAGACTGTTGAACCATTCCTCGGGGTTAATGACAGGCAAAGGGACTGTTGTGTTTGACACTAAAGAAGCGGCAGTGTGGGGACCTCCCTTGTGCAGTTTATCAACTGTTGTTTCATGGTCATTCTTTGTATGCTGATATTGGTTTCATGGGGAATCTGAGAACAATTTTCAAACATGCATTAAGTGATTCCATTTTACGTCAATTTAAGGAATGTAGCAGATGAGTGGGTGATATGAATATAACAGAACCCAAATCTCCTTTTTTCTCTCAGTCTTGGCACAGATTTGAAGTACATCTATTCATTTTCCATCTATGTATAGCATCCTCTTAAAGACAAATATGGAAAGATATGTTTTTCTAGAGAATAGAGAAATAAGAACAAAAGAATATGACAAGCACGGCTTTATTCTGAATGAGGCTAACAGTGCATTTTAAGTTATTCAGCTCTTAAAATGTTACATGGGTCACAGATATGGGGCTTAAAACCAAAATCAGCAAAAGAGTTTTGGTTTGGCTTCTTAGCTTCCGGCTCAATGGACTTCTAACCCTATTTATCTTTTGTGGAGCTCATCAATTTTTTCTTTCCTTTTTTTTCTCACTTGTCTGTTTGCATGACTGCATTTGTTAGATATGATTTTTGGGGGAAAGAAAAAAAAAAGCTTCCAGGGGAAATTGCTTCCCCAACTGAACTTTTAAGACCTTCAAATGGAGTCTTCATCCTGAGTCTGCATTCAATTGTCGCCCAAAACCGACTGTATGGTTTTTCCTTTCAGTGCCTCTGTGATGTGCTAAATGGTGACTTCTTTTCTCTCCAGGGTTCTGATTTCTAAAAAAGGCAACCCAGGGAACATATCATATGGATAGCCTACATTGTAGCTACCTTGTAGCTATCTTCAAGCAGTTGTGGTTCTCAGACACTCCATTTGCTTTCATTGGTGGAGGGACAAATAAGAGGCATAGAGTTTTGGATCTGTTGCCTTCTTCACTCAGACGAGCAGAAAGCTTTGGTGAAAGTTTGGGTTCCATGAAGGGGAACACGATGAACCTTTGGGACCAGGTCATATGGATAATGCCCTGCCTTGGCATGATCTTTCATGTCTCCTGCTGGAATTCATTTAGAACCACATCGAGAGGGAAAGCTCTATTCCATTTTGGGATTGGCCCTGCTAATCAAGAATTAACCTGACTTGTACCCATCAGATTTTAGGAATCATTTTCCCTACAAAGCCTTCTCTCTGGGTTAAGGAGTGCTGACACTTCCGTCCCACTGTATGTCTCCTCCTTGATGATGGTATTTGAGAACCTTCCCTCAGCTGTCCCAGAGTGACCATCATTCTGTTGCGTGAATACTGTAGATCCGTCTGCCACCAACGGCCCAGTGTCAGGCTGTCTAGCTCAATGGCAGAAGATCTTTTTCTTTGGTTATTTTCTAGATTGAGAGCAAGCTGTTTGTTCTCCTGGCAGAGATTTACGGTGGCTTTTCATGCAGGAATTTGCTTTTAAAGATTAAAAAAAATTATTCTCCATACTCTTTGGTAGAATTAATCATTTTAGGATGTCTGATAGGAGCTATACTGAACCATAGAAGGATTATATCCCCATAGGACATTCATTGAAAGATGATGGTATTAATTTAAGTGAGAAAATTCTCAGCTAATTTATAAACAGAACTTGGTGGGATTGAGTGGTAGTTTTTCATTATGAAGATGGAACATTTCAGTGAATAAGTCCTATTGAATTCGTTACAGATGTTCATATTTGGGTTTCCTCCAGTCTCTTTCTAACATGCTATAAATACATCATCAATGTGAAATGCCATGATGATCGAAATTTGTTACAGCAAATGTCTTTGTAGAGCAAAACAGCTTGTGTATTCTGCGCCATCTTGCGGATAGCAGAACTTCATGATAAGGAGCACAAAAGAAGCATTTCCCACATGCTGTTATAAAATTTAAGTTGTCTTTTGTATTTGAAGCTGTCATTATTGGTGAGAAGACAGACTGTCCCAGGATGTAGCTGAATGCCTTACCATTACCCCAAGACACAATCAGATGGTAAATGGCTCAATAAGTGAAATATCAGTGGAGATACTTCCTGAGGGACTATGAGAAATCCCCATGGGGGTGCTTCAGGGGGAGAGCCAGCTTCAGGGGGTGCTTCAGGGGGAGAGCCAGCTTCAGGGGGTGCTTCAGGGGGAGAGCCAGCTCAGCCTATGGTGCTTTTCTTCGGTGACTGGCCATGCTGCACAGCAAGCTTCAGGGGGTGCTTCAGGGGGAGAGCCAGCTCCAGGGGGTGCTTCAGGGGGAGAGCCAGCTCAGCCTATGGTGCTTTTCTTCGGTGACTGGCCATGCTGCACAGCAGTCTAAAATAACTTGTTTTTAGAGCTGGTATGTCAGTCTTTTTAAGGGCAGTATCAACCCAAATGTTCCCAAAGACTGAGGGTTCTGGGATCTCCAGAATGTTCTCTGATTCATCTGTGTTTAAAAAAAAATTTCTTTTTTAATTCAGCTGTGTTTGTAATGAATGATCACACAGAAACAACACTCTACCATCCCAGGATGGATTAAGAAGTATAAATAATAATAATAAATGGTTACCAAATTACCAATATACATTTTGTTTACTGAGTGACTCATTTCAATCTCAAGATTGTTAACATTGTCTTATGAGCTATAGATTTCTTATAGAAAGTATCATTTTGTAATTATAAGGCTGAACGTATGAGTAGCTGTCAGTCAAGGAAACAAGTTGCTTGATACTTGGCCAAGAGCTGCATGGTTTTAATGGCCACCTACATGAAACACTGAGAGAAAATGAATATTTAAAACATTTCTGGTGAGTGAACAGAAATATCTGCTCTTTATGTGTGAGCAATGCCATGACTTTATTTCTTAGGGTCTGCACTCTTAGGCTCTCTAGTTGCGTCTACTTTCCTGGTCACTGCCTTGCAGGTGGTTGAGGGAATAATTTAAGAGGAGAAGGGGATCATGGGAAGAGATGGAACAGCTGCTTCTCATAGCTCACTTCATCTCTTTAGCAGCAATGTGGTACAAAGGCACGCATGTAGACTTCAAGTTTGCACAAGCCTTGTCTCCAGCTATTTCCCTGACAATCACTGGCCGTATGACCTTGGAAATGTTATTTAATATCCTGAGCCACAGTTTTATCTTCTGTAAAATGGGGGGGGGGGGGAATTTATCCTCCTCCTCA
>NW_020185320.1:913375-976939 GCF_003031525.2 Neophocaena asiaeorientalis asiaeorientalis
GTACTACTACTGCTCCTAACAGCTGCCTTAAGGCATAGCTGTGAGAATTAAATGAACTAACGTATGTCAAGCACCTAGCATGACTTCTAGTTTATGGCAAGCCCTCAATAAATGCTAGTTTTACTTTACCACTGTCCTGTATATTTTCCTTGATCCTGCTTTTTCCTTTTGACTTCCTGAACTGGGAGAAAATTGTAAGCATGACTAGGTTAGTGCAGAATTGTAGTATTTTAATCCCTCATCGACCCCATTGAAAGGCTCCTGAGGTTAAATTGCTAAAACTGATGAATATACGTCAGTCCCTATCTTACTTGATCTTCGTAGCATTTCACTCTGAGAATAAAAAAGTCCCCCTCACCGAGGAAAAGTCTGATCCTTCTATAGCCATGGCCATAACCACCAGAAAAGGTTTTTTTTTTTTTTTTTTTTTTTCAGAAAAGGTTTTAAACTTTTAAATTAATCAGTGACAGTTCTATGACTATGTTAGCAAGTAAACCCCAGAACTTGTTTTAAACATCTCTAATAGGTCAGTGACAACTCAGTTCATTGAATATGCCTTTGAAAGCCAACCCAGTCAGGGACAGACTGACATTTAGAAGGTCAGACAGTGGGAAGTGGACTGGTTCCAGGGAACACTCTTCAAAGGCTGAGAAGTCAACCCACTCTTACCTCCGTGACCAACTCAAACCCAAACAAACTCATCCTCACAAAAATCTATATAAGGTTAGCAGTTTGCTTTCCTGAATATGACCGAGCTTGACCAGAATAGCTCTCCTTTACTCAAGAAAGCAATACATTCAGCTTTGATTTTTGTTTCAGATTTTCTCTGGTAGCTTTATCTTTTGATAATTTTACACAGACAGCTAAGGCTCAGCCAGGATTCAGACATTCTAGCAGCTTAGACCCGGTGCTTCTACTCAGACTTTGCTTTTGCTCATTCTTCCCCTCTGCCCTTCTTCAATCCTGGTGTTCCCTAGGGTTTTATTCTTGGCCCCTCCAGTTTTGCACAGTCTCTGGGTGATCTCCCCACTCTAGTGGTTTTAGCTGTGACCTTAGTGAATCCCAAATCTATATCACTAGATAGAAATGTTTTTACTTACAAGTTCATCTGTCCACGGGATATTTCCACATGATGAGGTACCTCGGATTGGATGCTTCTCAAACAAAATTCATCTTCACAGTCAATCTGCCACTTCTGTATCCTGTGGCCCAGCCACATAAGCCAAGACCTAAATCGCCTGTCCTACGCTCTTAACTACAGTGAAGTTAAAGAAATTTTACTTTCTGAGTATCTATGTGCCTGCCCTCTCTTTTCAGGTCCCATTCTCATCTTTTGCTTGTATTATAAGAATAACGCCCTAAATGGTCTCTTTGACTTCAGTGTTGCTGCGTTTCAAATCCTCACTCAGGTCAGGGTGCTCTGTGTCACACCGTACCAATTGTGAATGCTTTGCTCAGCTGCAAATAAGAGAAAACACAAGTAGTGGTGATTTAAATAATACAACGTAAGTTTTCTGCAACCTGAGGGTTTGTCTCGAGGTACCAGTTCAGAGCTGACTGAGTGGTTCCATGATAGCATCAAGGACCCTGGTTTTTTTTACTTCTGCTTTGCTGTTATTCACTGTTGGGTTTTTGTCCTCATGCTTGATGCCTCATGATTGCAAGATGGTAGCTACAACGCTATGCAGTAGGTCTTACTTCAAAGCCTTTATGTTTCAAAGCCTTGTGAACGTCTATTCTTTTTTTCTAGGAAGACAACATTTTCACAGAATGTCCCTGATGGGTTTACTCTCACAGTTCGTGGGTTAGAACTGGGTCCTGTAGCCCTCTTAGCCATAACGTGGGTTAGCAAGTAAATGTTTCATGTTATTCCCCCAACCTCCACCATGGGAGGTGGGCAAGGAGAAAAGAGGGGAATAGATGCATTGGCTAACTAGCAGTGCCTACCCCAAACTCATCAACTAATCTCCTGCCTAAAACTTCTCAAATAGAATCCCTGTTGCCCATAGAACAATGCCCAAGTTTCTTAGGATGGCGTATAGACCCCCTTCCTCAACTGGCCCCTCTAACGTTGTGTTTCCTGATATTTTTCTTTCACCCACCCTCCACTTTTGTGGAGCCGGGGAAGGGAGGAGAATCTGAGAGATTAACTATATTATTTCATGTGAGAAAGCATTTAGCTAAAGGAACTGTTTAAATTATTACACTGAATAGAGTTTAAATTAATACTTCTTTATATTATCCTGTGCGTAGACACGTATACAAAGATTAATACCGTTGTATACGGAAAAAGAAGTTACATTTTCTTTGCACATCTGAGTGTGGTGTGGTAAATTTGCTACCTATTAGAGATGACACTGGAAGAGACTGGGGACGTTTGGATAATTTGGGAAATTGCCTAATATAACAGCTGATATCTTTGCAGTTTAAGATCTCAGGGAACAAAGTTTAAGAATTTCCTCAAAGACAAAGAATTATGTTTTTAACAGATATATTGTTTTAAAATTTTTATTTACTGTGGTAAGAGTACTTAGCATGAGATCTACCCTCTTAATAAAATAGGGTTTAAATTAATACTTCTTTATATTATCCTGTGCGTAGACACGTATACAAAGATTAATACCGTTGTATACGGAAAAAGAAGTTACATTTTCTTTGCACATCTGAGTGTGGTGTGGTAAATTTGCTACCTATTAGAGATGACACTGGAAGAGACTGGGGACGTTTGGATAATTTGGGAAATTGCCTAATATAACAGCTGATATCTTTGCAGTTTAAGATCTCAGGGAACAAAGTTTAAGAATTTCCTCAAAGACAAAGAATTATGTTTTTAACAGATATATTGTTTTAAAATTTTTATTTACTGTGGTAAGAGTACTTAGCATGAGATCTACCCTCTTAATAAAATTCTACGTGTACAATACATTATTGTCGACCGTAGGTACATTGCTGTACAGCAGGTCTCTAGAGACTATTCATTCATCCTCTTAACTGAACCTTTGTGCCCGTTGATTAGTAACTCCCCACTTCCCCCTCCCCCAGGCACTTTAACAGCTTTATTAATTCCAAGTTTTACCCCTAGACAAATAGACCCATTCATAGTGGCCTCAACACCAGAAATGTTTTGTCTCATAGTTCTGGAGGCTGGAAGTCTGAGGACAAAGTATCAGTAGCGTGGGATTCTTCTGAGACCTCCCTCCTTGGTTTGTAGATGGCCATCTTCCTGTGTCTCCAGGTTAGTCTTCTCACTCTGCGTGTCTGTGTCCTAATCTCTTCTTCTTATGAAGACATCAGTTATATTGGATTAGGGCCCATCCTAATGACCACATTTTTATCTCTAGATACAGTCACATTCAGAGATACTGAGGTTTACAACTTCAACCTGTGAATTCTGGGGTGATATGGTTCAGCCCATAACAAAAACAACTCAAACCTAGACAGCCTTTCCAACTCAGATTTTGTGAACTTTTCCTTCCTAACTGCTTTTGCCACACTGACAGAGTGTATGATAACCCTGGGAGACTAATGAGAACATTAGCCGGAAGTGATTAGCAGGGCTAAGGTCCATACCATTCTCATCACCTAGAGGAATGAAACACAAATGGTTAATTGTTATTATAAATTTTTCGAAAGGGGCTGTAATGAGCAAGGGGATGGTTTTAGTCATTGCTTTCTGCTTCGTGAGCATCTCATCCGGTTTATGACATTAATACCGTCATTGACTTGGGCCTCATCTATTACGGTAAATCCCTGCAAGAGTGCAAAGGCCAACATTCCATATGTCTCAGAATAAAAGACAGAGGTATGTCAATGATGGAGACTTTTTCTTCTCCAGGAAATACCTCTGATGAATAGGACTGCATCAGCATGCTGTGCTTTTTGGGAATGGCTAATGAGGAATTGTGATGCAATGTCTGGGTCTGCTTTCACAGTATGAGCGAGATGCTTTGGTTGAAAACAGCAGACAATGTATAAGAGGGAAAATGGATCAGCTTCTTGTTTTCTCCTGGATTACTTTTTTATTCAAACCCCACCAAACACTGAGGATATTTTAGATCCTGAAACCAGCATGTTTAATAGCAATAAAAAGGGTAATAAAAAATTGAACCAATAATTGTTTATTTAGTGTCTATGTATATGTGCCAAATACCATGCTGAGAATGTAAAGGATACAGGGAAATTTAAGTCTCTGGTTCCCTATTATTCCTCAGATTCAGTATTTACATTCCAGTTGGAGAAACAAGATGCATATGAGGAAATTTAAATACAGTAACAGCCTGAAGCACAGCAGATAAGATAATAAATAATTATTGCTGAATGAGTGGAATAAACACTAAAGCAAAGAAATTTTGTGGAAGAAGAGGTCCTTTCCAGCCGTGTGGGTAAAAGAAGGCTTAACCAGGGAGAAGAAATTCGAGCTGAAAGGAAAACAAGAAATGTCTGGAAGAAAAAAAAATAGATTTTTGAAGGCGATTATTAGGAAAAAAATTGAGTCTTGTGCCAAGTTCTAGTAGAACTGAAGTACAAGTACATACATTAGGCTACATTAGATTTTATCCTGGCATGGAAAGGTCACTGAAGTTTTGGAACAAGGACACAAGGTGATGAGATTGCCATTTTAGGAATAGTTCAGACACTGTTATATCATGCTTATGTGTGGAGTGACTAAGAATCTGAAATATGCAAGGTGGTATAGAAAAAGGAGGGTAAAATGGAGAGAAACCAAAAATAAAGGCTGGGATGAACTTGGTGAACACTACGGTGATGTGAGGGAGAGGAAAGAGCAGAAGGTGATGCCTGGGGTGTTAAGCCTGGGTGAGCCTGGGGACCTGGAGGAGAGTGATGACATTAGTGATGAGTGATGACATTAGTGACTTGGGGAGTAAGGAGAGAACACTATTTCTCTCAGAGAGGATGAAGAGCTTCCTAGAGGCGGCTGGCTGGAAGTTCAAGAGGGAGTATGCTGTGGGTAGTTGAAGATGTAGCTTTGAGAGGCAGGAGAGCAGCTAAGGCTAAAAGGACACAGTGAAGGGTCATCTTTATAGAAGAAGAAAGCAAAACAGGGAATTTAACAGAAACAGGCTAGAAAAAGTAAAATTTGAAAATAGAAACAAATAACACTTTAGTTATTAGCAGCTGGAATTTTCCCTTTTCGTCCATCTGAGTGTGTAAGTAAAAGTATATATATATCTCCACTTTAAAGCAAATAAAGGCAATCTGGACTCTGATATATGCGACATTTAGAGGAAATTATGTATGCTGATTTGTATCTGTGAATGAGCACAAAAATGGTGATAATTTTTATGACTCAAGTAATCATGTTTTGGGAGGGTGAAAGGAGTATGATAAACAGATACGAGATGCCTCTGTGAATCAGATAAGACAGACATGATACTGCTATCACCATTGTCAGTGTGATGGCCATTACTACAGTGGGTCAGGTACTCAATTACACATAACATTTTTAGGTCCCATTAAAAAAATAACTTATCAAAAAGTCAAGCCCGTGTTCATAAACCTAAGACATTATGTTCTGACTTTTAGTACATTTAGAGAATTTGATGATGTGGAGTTAAACACAAGCCACTTTAAAAAGTGCTTCCTGAACATATGCATGACACTGATGGGGTCATGGAAGTCTACAAAGATAAATTAGACACTGCCTCCCTCTGGGTGTAAGGAAACAGTACACATTCATTAAGTACTTGCTTAACATGAGCCAGGCGCTCTGCTCAGCCCATGCTAGCCTTCACCGTATGCGTTATCTTATAATCCAGTGGAAGACGAGACACATATCCAATGACCTAAAATCAGCTAAACCTCGACAAGTAAAATGATAGAGGTTGGCATATGAAACAAGGAGAATAATTGCAGCTGGGAATATCCAGGAAAACTCTTTGTACAAGGTAATAGCTCAGTTGGACTTTGACACATGAGCAGGAAATGAATATTTTTTAATAGGACCATCCAAGTGACATGAAGGCAAAATCAGTTGCTAGAATGAGTTTTCAGCCTCTTAATATCAGACATAGGCAAAATCACTGAAAAGTTATTTTATTTAGTCCCTCAGTTCTAAGTAAATGGCCAAATACACTGACATCTTAGATGAAATGCTCTGAAAAATTTTGTGTGCAGATATGAAATAAAATTGGGGGGCTTCCCTGGTGGCGCAGTGGTTGAGAGTCCGCCTGCCGATGCAGGGGACACGGGTTCGTGCCCCGGTACGGGAAGATCCCACGTGCCGCGGAGTGGCTGGGCCCGTGAGCCATGGCCGCTGAGCCTGCGCGTCCGGAGCCTGTGCTCCGCAACGGGCGAAGCCACAGCGGTGAGAGGCCTGTGTACCGCAAAAAAAAAAAAAAGTATTGAAAGTATTTAGAAGAGATTCTTTGATCTGTGGTTGGCTGTTTGTGGTTGGTAAATGTTATGATTAAGTCAGTGGTTGACAGGGGTTAGTGGGGAGGGAGGATGAATAGGCAGAGCACAGAGGATTTTTTAGGGCATTAAAACTATACTGTATTAATACAACATTGTAAAGCAATCGCACTCCAATAAAGATGTAAACAAAAAAAAACTATACTGTATGATACTGTAATGGTGGATCCATGTCATTATACATTTGTCCAAACCCACAGAATGTACAATACCAAGAGTGAAACCTAAAGTAAACTATGGAATTTTAATGATTATAAGTCAATGTAGGTTCATCAGTTGTAGCAAATGTACCACTCTAGTGGAGGATGTTGATAAACGGAGACAGAAGGTATATGGGAAATCTCTGTACCTTCTGCTCACTTTTGCTGTGAATCTAAAACTGTTCTAACAAAGAAAGTCTATTAAAACAACATAAAACAAAACAAAAAACTAGGAGAAGTTCCGGGGAAGTCAAAGTGCCGAGAGCCAGTTGCAATGCAGCATGGCTGTGATTTGTGAGCTCGGCAGTGGCATGGTCACAGAGCAGCAGGTAAATGCACAAATGTGACTCTAGCATTCACACTTTCCTATTTTTGTTTTCTATTTTTCAGTTGGCTCTTCCTTCCACATTCTCCTGAATAGGGTTTAAAATAGGAACAATTTGTCTCCACACCATACAGTTGGGGATAAAACACTTAAGTGAGGAAACAAGGAGAATAATTTAGATAAACATTTTTAAGACCAGATATTTTATTTTTTTCAAATGCTAAGGTAACATTTATTTAGCAAGACCAGCACATTCTGTAGGGATACAGGGCAGAGGAATTTAGACAAACGTTGCAAATACTAAAATGCATCATACAAGACTGTCAGGGAACATTGATGGAAGCCCCATGAAAGCATTGAACAATACAGAGTAGTAGTTGTGTGATCCTCCTAAGCTCATTTAGAAATCAGTCTTTGCTGATAAATAGAAACACACTCTCCAGTATTTCTAGCCCAATTTCATTTCAGAGGAGAAGGAATCTGCTTGTCACTTTGCAGCCCTCACTTGGAGGCACAAATGAGAGTGTCCACATCAGGAACCCTGTTCCCTGGTCATTGTAATCGTTGTGTCATTGCTCATATCAAATGGCGTAGGTGAGTAGCCACTGTATCTTTTTAAAGTACTTTGATGATGTGAAGTACCACTTATTAACATTAAAAGTGCAGGATACAAAACTGTATATAGTATATGATATCTATTTTGTAATATGTTTGTGGGCTGAGTTTTTCTAGGCTTCATTAGTCTAGCCTATGTGTGCAAATGAAGTCTCATGAATGCCTGTGTCACAAATTTTGCTGTCCACTGCCTCAATTTGTATAATTCAGCCTCACTGGCTGTGCCTAGGAGTTCCTGAAGCTGTCTCCTATGAACTTACAAAGAGCTCTATCAGTTTTGTTTACTTTAGGTTGCTTTGTTGGTATTGAGCAGCTATAGAGTTCAGGGTACTCAGCTTAGATTCAGGCTGGGATTATACACATACAAATCCAGATGCACACAGAAAAATGAGATGAAAATATACTGTTTTCTCCATGTCATGAGATTATGGATGGTTTTTTTGTACGTTTTTTGTATTTTCCTAATTATTTTCAATAAACCTGTTGTGTTTTTAAAGAAGAAAACTAGATAAAGTAAGAGGAGAAAGGGAGAGGAGGAGGAAAGGTGTGGTGGAGAGAGAAAGAGAGGGAGAGGGAGAGGGAGATTGAGAAGAAAATGCAGAAAGTAAACCTCACCTTTTGGATCAAGGAAATGATTTTATGAATTATGTTGAAAATGCAACAAAGTCATAGACTCTTTCCACATTGGAGGTTACCAGTTGTAGAATTATACACTGAACTGCTTGCAAGCTCAGTGATTGGGTGGGCTGCTTGGAAACTCAGTGACTTGCTGAGAAGCTGGAGAACTAACAGTTTTTGCCTACCACTCTGCAACTCTGAGGGAAAAGCAAGTCCTTTTGCTCCTGTGGGTCTATCTTTCCTGTCCGTAAAACAGGAGACTTGAGCCAGGTCTAATAGATTTCTTGCATCTCCATCACGTGGGAACATAATTCTGTGAGCAGCCACATTCACTGAAGCCCCATAGAGATGGTGTGTGGATTGAGGGTGTCTGAGAATCCTACCTGGACTAGGTAGAATGGGAGTCTGGTTTGAGCAAACACAGGTGACAGCGGATATGAAACGAATGGTGTGGGTTTCCCGGAAAATGGCTGGAGATTTGTAGGACTAATAGGAGCAAGTGAAGCTTAGCAGTGTATGTAGGAAAAGATGTGGGTGAGCAGACTCCTGGAGCAGTGGGAGACTGGAGTGCCTGCGTGCTTCTGGCCAGTCTCCTATCTTTCCTGTTCAGCTCAGGAAAGATCTGGAAAAATGAGTATAGGTGGAGGATCCCCAGGCTGCCTCTTGCAAAGGAACATTATTATATGTTAGCATTTCCTAATTCTAATGATCCCAGTAATCTTTATTTTTCTAAGAAGCCTGACAACTCACTAAATAAATAAATAAGGATTTGAAGTCCACTATCTCTTGTAGTATTAAATACTGCCCTTCTAAACTTGAGTTTAGGTGCCAATGTGACCTACAGAAGGATCGTTCTGTTATGTGGCTCGACATACCTAGACAGTCAGCTCCTGAAGTATTGATGTCTCAGTATTTTTCCATTTCTGAGTCTACAAACTTTATTTCTGTTGTGGGTTGGTGTTTTTTTCCCATGAGAGTAATTATGCACAATCTTTAACTCTAGTTTTTAAAAAATTGAATGGATAAAAGTAAATATTTCATTTGAAATATCAGACAATTTTTCAAAAGCTGATCCCATTCTTCTCTGAAAATTCAATTTCCTTAAGAAATGTGCATCTTGCATAGCTTAATATTGGCTGCAGCAACTCTTAATGCTGCTGGAATTTGAGGACATTTTGCAGCTCTATAAACAGGATGAGTGTCTGTGCGTGTCTTCCTTTCCATGTGCTCTCCCATCATCATCTAGCTCAGCTCTCTCCAACTCAGGGGACAGCTTACAACAAAAAGCAAGAGGTTGAACAGAAAGACCCTGAGGAGTTAATTTCAACATTAAGAGGCATGTAAATAAAATAGTGCTCTATTATTTTCAGTTTATTTACATACAGTATTTCATGTAAGTAGTTTATATGTGCTGTAATGGATTGGAAAATTTTGCTGATTTGTGTTTAGCAGTTTTATTTGAGCCACCCTCTTTATGTCCCGCATACCCCTCCATTTCCACAATCACCATTCAGTGTTATTCCTTCATTTAGTAAATAGATATTTAACGATACAACATGATAGTGTACTAGGTGCTGGAGATACAATAGTGAAAAGACAGATACAGACTCTGTGGGGCTTATAATCAAGTGCACAAGGTAAACTTTCAACAAGTTCTTCCATACATGGTTGGAGAGTGTTATCTAAGAGAAAATAAAGAGGATTTGGGGAGCATAAAACAATGAGTCAGGGATAGTGTAACAGTCAGAGTCCCAACAGAATTCTACTCAAACCATAAGGCAATTTACAGAGGTGTCAACAGGCTTATGTGACCAGTGGATGTTGAGTTATTTAGAGACTAGTATCATGGGGGAGCCTTTATATATTTCACCTGGTGAGAACTAGCATTGAGAAGAGGGCATGGCCACTCCTAGAATCCCAGAGTCAAGGCAGGGGAGGAGCAAGAGCTTCTCTTGTTACAGAACCAAACTTGAGTCCACTCACCCAACACGCAGCAAAACCAAATTACTGACACTGGGCTGTGGTGAAGGAAAGTACGGTGTTTACTGCAAGGCACCCGACATGGGACCAAACAAGGAGAATTGGCAGCTCACGCTCGAAAGACCTAACTCCCTGATGGAGTTCAGGGAAGGGTTTTTTTAAAAATTGAAGTATAGTTGATTTACAGTATTGTGTTAGTTTCAGGTGTACAGCGAAGTGATTCAGTTATACATACATACATATCTATTTTTTTCAGATTCTTTTCCCTTATGGGTTATTGAACATAGTTCAATATGTTCAAAATATTGAACATAGTTCCTGTGCTATACAGTAGGTCCTTGTTAGATGTCTGTTTTATATATAGTAATGTGTACCTGTTAATCCCAAACTCCTCAGGAAGGGTTTTTAAAGGCAAGATGAGGGAGAGGGTCCCAACGTGCCCAGTTTGTGGACATGCTTCTGATTGGTTGGTAGTGAGGTAACTGGGTGGTATTTTGGGAGTCAACATCATCAACCTTCTGGTTGCAACCTGTCTGGGGTCTACGTGCTGGTGGTCAGCAGTTAACAACTTCTACTTGGTGGGGGTCTTAGTATCTGCAAAACAACTCAAGGATATGGCTCAGGATGTTATCTATAGCCCTTGAGGAGGAACTAAAGGTGTTTCGTCTTGCTTGACTATTTTCCTTTGTTTCTGCATTTTCTCACTTTTCTGATTAAATTTGCTCTTTGCAATTCAGAGAAGACCTAGGGAGCTAAAGCTTTTCTACAAACAAGAGGTTGGGCACACTGGGGTCTGTCTTCAGGAAGGTCCCACAGGGTCCTGCTCAGTTTCACTCTCTTCCCCTGAGGTCTCTCTCTTCTTGCCCTCGGCTTTCCTACAAGTGCTTCCATTGCCATCCCAGCCAGAACCATAGGGCAAGGGAGCCCCAGTGAGGCAGGTGGTATGTCTGAACCTTCTGGTACACAGAGCAGGGTAGGAAAAAAGAGAAAGGACTGAGAATGAAGGAGAAGAAATGAGGAATCACCATTACAAAGAGCCTCCTTAAGAAACAGATGGTTTCAGTTGAAATCTGAAGGACAAATAGGAATTGGCTAAGCTAGGAATGGGGAAACAGGAGGTCACAAACCTGGGAAATGGCATGTTTGAATGTCCTGTTGTGAGAAAGCAAGATATACCCAAGGAACTGAAAACACGGCATAAGGCTGGCATAAAGAGAACCAGGAAAACTGTAGCATGAAATGCAATATATTAATGATTCAGGATTTTATCTTGAGAGTAATGGGAAACCACAGAAGGCTTTGAGTAGAAAATACCCTGAATCAATTTCACACTTTAAACGATTATTCTGACTCCTATGTGGAGAATAGTTTGGAGCAACCAAAAACAGGTGCAGGGAGGTCAGCTAGGAAAGTGTGAGAAATGGTGGTGATTAAGGAATAAAAAGAAGTGTACATATTTAAGAGTTATTAAGTGGGTAGATCATCAGGACTTGGGGATTAAGTGGGAATGGATGGTGTGTGATGAGGAGTGTCAAAGATGACTCCCAGGTGTTTGGTTGAGAAGTTGTAAAAACACCGAGAATCAGCTTTGGGAATTGGACATGAGTTTGTGTCACTCATGGGTGGAGATATCCAGTAGAGAATTGGATATGTGACTCAGGACCTTGGAGAGTGCCATCTGTGCTAGAGATTCTCGTTTGGGAGTCATTGGCACATTAATGAAAATCACAGGAGCATGAATGAGATTATCCAGGGACAGAATGTCAACTTAAGGCATAAAACATAGAGCCCTAAGGAATGGAAAGTTTTAAAGATTCTGTTGAGAATGAGTGAGTTAAAGAGATTGAGAAGCAGCAAAGAAGAAACAAAACCAAGAGCAGCTAAGGGAGCAGAGTGCTTGGAAGGAAGGAAGCCATCAGCTGTGTTGCATTCAGGTTCTGATTATCTTGTGATGAACAACTGCAATGAATTCTTCCTGATCTTCTCATTTCTGGAGTCCTCTTTTGTGGTCTTGACAGACATAGAGATGCAGGAATCATTTTTTGCACATTTTGTTTTTGTTCTATACTTTCCCTTCTCAGGAACTTTTAGGAACTTCAAAACACAAAAAGAAATTCTTACTTCAAGATCTTAAAGATTTCTACTAATTAATTTTCTTCACTTTGGCTGCCTTAGAATGAGTATAATAATAAGAATAATAGAATAAATACAATAAGAACAGAATAAAATAGGTATAGAGTAGTATTTTTATTACATATATATTATTATCTTTACTACAGGAATAAATGAGGGTGAGCAGCATACAACTAACTAAAACCCAGATGTGAAATCCAGCAGCACTCTCTGGTTTTATAAAAAGATACTTAAGGGCTTCCCTTGTGGCGCAGTGGTTGGGAGTCCGCCTGCCGATGCAGGGGACGCGGGTTCGTGCCCCGGTCCGGGAGGATCCCACATGCCGTGGAGCGGCGGGGCCCGTGAGCCATGGCCGCTGAGCCTGCGCGTCCGGAGCCTGTGTTCCGCAACGGGAGAGGCCACGGCAGTGAGAGGCCCGCGTACCGCAAAAAAAAGATACTTTCATCTTCTGAATGAGAGGGTGAAGAAAGCTGAGGACCAACACTGGAACTTAATAGTCAGAGTAGGTGAACTTCAAAAATGCCTTGATTGAGGACTTCCCTGGTGGTGCAGTGGTTAAAACTCTGTGCTCCCAGTGCAGGGGGCCTGAGTTCGATCCCTGGTCAGGGAACTAGAACCCACATGCATGCCGCAACTAAGAGTTCACATGCCACAACTAAGGAGCCAGCAAGCCACAACTAAGACCCAGTGCAACCAAATAAATAAATATTAAAAAAAACCCCAAAAGACTCCTTGTTTCCACTGCAGGGTGTGCGGGTTCAATCCCTGGTTGGGGAACTAAGACCCTGTATGCCGTGCAGCCAAAAAAAAAAAGAAAATTTCTTGAACTGAATAAAAATGAAAATACAACACATAACCTAAAAAAATTATGTAAAAAAATGCCTTGACTGGAATGCTTCATAAGTGATGTCGTATCCTTGTCAGGACATTGCATCTTGAGACTCTGATGTCCATCTGTCCTTATGTTGATGTTAATTTTTGAATCCAGTCAACAGGTTCAATTCTCTACCATATAATTACTATCTTTTTTCCTTGTAATTAATAAGCAGTTCAGGGGAGATGCTGTAAGACAACTCAAATTTAATAAAAATTTCCCCCTAGATTTAGCATCATTGACGGTACTCATCTGAACCAGCCTTTAATATGATGGTTGCAAAATGGTTATTTGCCCGCTCTAGCTCTTCTACATTTTTCTGTCCGCACTTGGCATTTTTACTGTAAGCAAGATCCTGCCATTCTCCCCCATTTATTGATTTATCCTTGATTGATTTATTAGATAAATGAATCACGGATTCCAGTTTTTTTCAATGGTTTATAATTCATTACTGTCCTTAATGATTTTAGTGCCCAAATGATCACAGATATGACCAGTGTGAGCCAGAGGGTTTGCTTCATGTGCCTTGTGACATACCCTATCACTTGCTGAGTACTTCCTTACTTTTTGGCATAAGATTTTCCAGTTTCTTCTTGCACATTTCCAGTTTCTACTTAAAATTCCCAAGTTCTGGAATCAGCCATGTCTCTGAGGAGTCCTGGTGTTTTCTAGTGAGGAATGGTATTAGAGATCAATGCCTGGGTACTTGGTGTGTTCATTGCTACTGGGATGTCTTTGCTTCTAGTCCCTAGTGGGAGATCTAGGAAACATTTGCTTGTGTATACACATATAAACACACATACTTAAATACACACACACACACACATAAATATACATGTATACATATACAGGCATATACACATACATATTTTAGAAATTATAAATAACATCAGTACCGCCAATTCTAAGTTCTCCACACAAAGTTCTTTTTTACTTTTCCCCATTCCGTATTTGCATACTCCTTCTTCCACAATGAAAATCCAGGTTCTCAAAAACATCAATATATTTACTCATTTGTTCATTCCTGCAATGCATCTAAAATAGTTTCAGAATTGCTTTGTTCAAACCATTACAAAAAAACCTACAAAAATAGTTCAGGATTTGTTTTGGGTTATTTGTCTTTGGGTGCCTTTTTGGCACTCTTATCACTCCTAGGGCTGAGTGTATGTGGTTAAATACTGTGATCATATATTGCTCGGATTAGCATTTTCTCTCCCACCCTCTTAGGTGTGGTTATGTTATTTATTTGAAATACTGATAATTTCTTTCAGTTTGCTTTCAGCTTTAGGTTTTTTTCCCTTTCTCCTTCTTGTTGTCTAACTTTATTTTTAAATAAAAAGAACATTAACGGACTTCCCTGATAGCGCAGTTGTTAAGAATCTACCTGCCAACACAGGGGACATGGGTTCGATCCCTGGTCCGGGAAGATCCCACATGCCGCAAAACAACTAAGCCCCTGCGCCACAACTACTGAAGCCCACGCACCCTAGGGCCTGTGCACCACAACTACTGAGCCCGCGTGCTGCAACTACTGAAGCCTGTGCGCCTAGAGCCCGTGCTCCGCAACAAGAGAAGCCACCGCAGTGAGCAGCCTGCACACTGCAATGAAGAGTAGCCCTTGCTTGTCACAACTGGAGAAAGCCTGCGCACAGCAACGAAGACCCAATGCAGCCAAAAATAAATAAAATTTAAAAAAAGAACATTAACATATTCCCCAAAGTCAGAACTATACAAGGTATTCTCAGAGAAGTGTCTCTCCCTCTTGTATTCCTTCCACTTCCTTCTTTTCTGCCTTAATGTGTAACCAAGTTCATTGTTGTAGTAGATTGAATAATGACCTCCCAAAAGATATCCATGTCCCCATCCTTGGAAACTATGAATGTTACCTTCTATGGCAAAAAAAGGATCTTCTCAGATGTAATTAAATGAAGGATCTGCAGATGAGGAGATTATTCTGCATTATCTGGGTAAGCCCTAAATTCAATCACAGATTTTTTATAAGAGAGGCAGGAGGAGATTTCACGAATGTACAGAATAGGAGTAGGCAATGTGACCACAAATGCGGTGATTGGAGCGATGCAGCCACCAGAAGCTGGAAGAGGCAAGGAAGAGATTCTCCCCTAGAACCTCGGAAGGGAGGGTTGTCCCTCCTGGAACATTGACTTTGGCTTAGTGAAACTGATTTTGGATTCTGGCCTCGAGAACTCTAAGAGAATAAATGTATATTGTTTTAAGCCACCAAGTTTGTGGCACTTTGCTACAGCAGCCATAGGAAACCAGTATAATTGTCTTCTGGCTTCTCTGCATTGAGACTCTAAGTACTGTCCTAACTTCCTTCCTGCACCACCCCCCTTCAGCTCACTTCACCGAGTATCCACTGAACTTCCATTGTGTGTGAGAGGTTAGGCACATAAACATACATACAGCGGGGGTACTTCCACTGTGTGTACAGAGTATGGGGTTTTACCGAGGGGGACATCAATGCTGCTTGGGGCTGAGAAGCTTTGGGAGCGGGAACTCAGGAAGAATGCCCAGGGGAGCTGGTTTTACTGTCAAGCACCATTCCCGCCTTCCTTCTGTACTTCCTCTCTACAGGCTCAGCCCAGGTTTCTGTCCTTGACCTGCCCTTGCTCCAGGGACCCATTCTGCTTTCCCTCCTACCGCCACACCTGGAATTTGATTCATGCTTTCCCCTAGGCTGTCCACGCATAGTCTGGCTCCTTGGGAGCCTCTTGCTGACCTGCCTCAGTGGTCATCCCCCTCCTTTCTGTTTGACTGGTTTCTGCTTCTACCCAGAACACAGGTGGTACCTTTCCAGACTCATCTGGACCTCAAGAAGGGACTTGGACTTTGGCTTCCTGTGAGGCAGTGTGTTCTCTTACAGATACAGCTGTAGGCAATTTGCAGTCTCTTAGCTCCCATAGATCTTACCTTCTGTCTTCTAGAAACACTAAATATTTTCAGACATAAAGTGATCAGTATGTCTTCAGAAAAGATTGTAAGGTTTGTCATGCCTTCAAGAGAGTAAGTCTTTTTTTCTATTTTATCCTATACGGTATCTAGCACAATGCATTGCACACAGTGACCCTTTGAAGACTGTTTTGTACTCACTCAAAAAACAATTCCTTGTTGGAGGATCAAAGTTCACGATCAAGTGAACTGACTGCTCACTGTATCCTGGCAGGGAACGGGTCTCTCAGAGGCCCAGGCAGGATGAAGCAGAGCCTTTGAAGAGGAATGTAGGAAAACAGGCAGGATTAAACTCATGCTGGGAATAAAGGTTGAAAAACATTACCTTAGAAGCAAAATCACTGGGTGTATTTATTTCAAAGAAAAAGAGCAATGTGGTGATGACTGATGATGAGATGGTTTATGGTATCTGTCTGAAAAGAATTTACCTCCCTGCCTGTCAGTTTGGGGCAGGGAGTCAACGTGATGATGCTAGGGTCTGAAATTCTGAATTTCTGACATCCAGGTTATGGGCAACTACTTCGAGAATCTATGCCTACAAAACAAAAGGAGTGCAAACTCAGCAAAGGTGCTGGAGCCCATACAGCCACGTGGAACAAACCTGTACCTTGAATGTGACACTTCTTTCTTTGAACCTTTATTTTTCTCAAAAGGGCACACCTAGAGTACTGAAAGAGCGATAAGAATAGCAAAGAAAAAAGGAGAGGGGCAGAGGAAAGGGTTTGTATTTACGTAACATGGAAGAAAGAGACCCTGAATATTTTTTAACAAGATGAGAATTTTGTGTCCACAAATTTATAGACGCGATATGCCAGATTCTCAGACTCGTGTTCTCTATTTCTGTGTTCTGGGAGAGAAGGATGGGATGTAGAGAGTGACAAGAAAGTGCTCTTGGGAGCTCATTCTTGTGTTTGTTGAGAGTGTGGTGGTAACCCTGGTCATGCCATCTCCTGGTTCTCCTATTGCGCCGTGAATTTTATGCAACTGTTGCCATTTGGGAAAAAAGGAGCAACAAACTCAGAGTCAGAAAGTGGTCTGCGCGCTGCTTTGCTTTGCTCTCTTATGGTCTTTCCTTTCTCAGCAAATGGCAATGCTTTTCTACCAGTCATTCTCGACATTTCTTACATTCTATCAGCAAATCCTGTTGGCTTTGTCCTAAAAATATGTCTGGAGTTTAATCACCACTCACAAATTCCACCACTACTACCCAGGGCCAGGCAGCCTTGATTATGACTTTAGCCTCCTTACTGGTCTCCTTGTTGTAACCTTGCCTCTTTACAGTCTGTCCTTCAGACAGTAGCCAGAGGGATCCTTGTAAAAATATAAATCATATCCCGTCACTCCTCCGCTTGAAGCCCTTTGATGGCTTCTTCCATTTGGCTCAGGATAAAAAATGATTTTCTTTTACAAGGAAGCCTGCAATGTCCTCCATGAACTGGCCGCACCCTATTACCCAGTCCTACTTGCTTCCCGGCTGTTCCTTGAACTCACTAAGTATGTTGATGCTGTAAAGCCTTTGCTGTTCCTTTTTGTCTGTAACATTCTTTCTTCAGAAATTGTTTTGTTGCTTACTTTGCATGTCAAAGCCCTGTGGATATCAACTTACCAATGAAGTATTTCTTGGCAAGAAACATTAACTCTCCCTCCCTAGCATCCCTGTCCCTCTTTCACTGCTTTGTTTATTTCCAGAGCACTTGTCAACATCTAGTATAGTATTTATTTATTTATTTTGCGGTACGCAGGCCTCTCACTGCTGTGGCCTCTCCCGTTGTGGAGCACAGGCTCCGGACGCGCAGGCTCAGCGGCCATGGCTCACGGGTCCAGCCGCTCCGTGGCATGTGGGATCTTCCCGGACCGGGGTACGAACCCGTGTCCCCTGCATCGGCAGGCGGACTCTCAACCACTGCGCCACCCACTTATAAATAAGTGGAAGCCCACTTATTTATTTTTTATTGTCTTTTTCCCTGTTAAATATAAGCTACTTTAGAACTACTTGTTTGTTTTGTTTATTGTTATATCCTCAGCACTTGAGAATGCCTGGCATGTTTTCAGTACTCAACTAAATAATGGAATAAATAATTCCCCATGGAAATGATTGAGTTAGGGACCTATACAACAAAATTCTGGCACGAGAAATTTACATAAGGAATAAAGGAGACAATTTTCTGTTAATGAAACGTATTTAATAATTGAAACATCCTAAGAAATATCAGAGTCTCTGTAAGTCTTTAAAAGGATGAACGATTGCCTTTAAAGTTTTATGATTTACTGTTCAGAAAAGACTCCAACATAAAACTTTAATTCTAGACGTTTTAGCAGGTTTTCCTCATAAATCTGGAATTCTTAGGTGATGATGAGTCCAGATAAGGATCAGAATCTCCATCATTAAATAGGGTGGCATTCAAGTCTCCTTAAGTAGCAGTTACATTTTTTATAATGAGCCTGGGAAGACCTAGGTTGATGGCAGAGCAGTCAGCACTGGAAGTACTGATGTGCATGTCACCTCTGCAGCAGCTTAATGTCAAAAGCAGGGCAAGTGGCACAGACAGAGGATGATGAGGGCTCTGTTCTCATCAGTTAGCATGGTTGGAAAGGGAGTTTGGTTCTGCTAATTCTTTCTTTTTTAAAAAATTTTTATTGGAATATAGTTGATTTACAATGTTGTCTTAGTTTCAGGTGTACAGTAAAGTGAATCAGTTATACATATACACAGATCTACTTTTTTTTTTAGATTCTTTTCCATATAGGGCCTTACAGAGTATTGAGTAGAGTTCCCTGTGCTATACAGCAGGTTCTTATTAGTTACTGGTTCCGCTAATTTCTTGATTTTCCACAGTTTTCATAGAGTTCCAGATCACAAATATCTGGAAATAGGAGGTTCATCTGCATACAGTTTAGCGATCCTAAATACATGCACTTTAAAGGGTTATCTGTTCATCGGTCCCTTGAAATGGTACAGTCCGGAGTGACTAGCTATATTCAAGGGATCCTCTTTCTATTTTTTTAAATTTAATTTTTAATGTGGAAATTTGCAAGCATACAATTAGAGTATGACAGGGAGCTGCCATGAACTCGTCACCCAGCTTCAACAATCACCACCTTCACCATTCTTGGAACCCACGTAAGATATCTACATCTTGCACTCAACATGACTTTCCATTTCTGTGTGAATAGTAGATGTTTACATCCTGACAAAACAAAGGCATTGCAGATGACTGGAAAGGTCAACTGGGAAAAAAAAGTTCGTTCACTTGTGACACACATTGGTTTTCTTTAAAAACAGTTCTACTAGTTATAAATGATGTATCAGACACAGGTTCACATCCAAAGAACTACAGCTTAGTGGCTTGTTCTGCTGCGTACAAGAAGAGAAAAAGGGAAGTGAAGCCTTAGAAGAATTAGATGCAGAAGGAAAGACTAAGAAACCTTAAAAAAACATTGTTGTTTCATATACATGGATTATTTATGGTAATGAAAGTAAAAAGTATGACCATTTCAATAGGAAAAGTATGGGATTTTAAATGAGAAATAGAGAATTTAGAGGATTGAAGTTGTCCCTGGAAGCTTCTGGGCCAGAATATACTTTGTGTAACTCCCGGCTGTGGGCTGAACAGTATAATGATATACTCTTTAGGCTGGTCATGAAACTACTGGTGTGCTTCCTTACACAGCTGGTTCTATCTAGGTATGGGCCTGATGGAGTCACAGAATAGCAGTAAGTCAGGGTCAGAGACCATGTGGTTGCCTCTGGAGAGGTACTTTTTATGAACAGATCTGGGAAGAATTGGCTTTTGTCTGTATTTAGCATTTTTAAAGGGGGGGATTCTTATAGCTGTAGAGTAACTTGTGAAGCATTTATAGAACTGATTCACACATAAATAAGGCCAGATTGTTGAATAGCTTTTTAGCATTTTCAGACTTAAAGAATATCTTATTATTCTATACCAATCAGCCAAGTTTTAATAAGGGTTTATAGTATTGTAAATTGGCATAAAAGCAGACCTATTTTCAGATAACCATAGGGATATTCATTTTATTAGGTCCTAGTAGTTGGCACAGAAAATATACTTTGTTATAACTTAACACATATTGTTCATATAATTAGGTAAGGATTTTTTTTTAACTGTAAAATTTTTAAGGCAGAAGGGGGAAGTGTTGTTTTTTTTTTTGTGGTATGTGGGCCTCTCACTGTTGTGGCCTCTCCCGTTGCGGAGCACAGGCCCAGCAGCCATGGCTCACAGGCCTGGCCGCTCCGCGGCATGTGGGATCTTCCTGGACCGGGGCAGGAACCTGTGTCCCCTGCATCGGCAGGCAGACTCTCAACCACTGTGCCACCAGGGAAGCCCGGGAAGTGTTTCTTAATGTTTTTTTTTTTTTTTTAATGATTCTTAAGCTACCAAACTACATAAGGAACTTTACTAGAGCAAGAAATTTCTCAATTATAATAGGAAATGTTTTAGTGGAACAAAAATTCAGAGATTTTCCAGTAGGGCTTGAAGTTTAATGATGAGGCTCATAATCCCTCCAGCAACAAAGTTCTTTGATTTGGGGAGTCTAGATTTATAGACTGCTTGTTGGCATATGGTGTGGTTGGAAACTTACTGGGCTGAAGTAAGCACATCTGGGTTCTAGCCCTTGCTGTGCAGCTTATTGTGGGAACTTGGATGTGATTTGATTATGTAACACATAAAGATTTAAAAAATTCTTTTTAGCTTCTAAGAAATTTTGAGCTCCCCGGACAGAATTTCCACTACTACATTTCTCTTTGCTTTCCCTCCCCTACATCTCTCACTTTTTGTCATGCCCACTGTCACTACTACTGTCGCTATTCTTAAGGGGAAATTATAAAATGAAACTGAATACTTAAAAACAGAATGATCAAAGATGCTTATTTCCCAAACTCGAATGTAGTGCTCTTAGGTTTCCCAAACATGGCTTAGATCTGAGGTCTTTTTGTCCACTTAAACCCAGACTTTCAATGTAGCTCCATTTAAGTACCTGAAGGTGAAACAACGAAAGTGTCTGAGTGTTCCTGATAAAAAGAGAAGAGAGAAAAAGGCAGAGTGATTTTGTTTTTATACTTGTGGAATTTGTCATCAACTCATCTTAAAGAGTCAGGATGACTCTTGAACAAATAGCAACCCTACCCACATGGAAATACAGTTGCATCAGTGTTCTGGAAACTAATACCTTCAGATGAGAGTCCCTTTCTCTTGGGAAAGGGGGAGTGGTCCAGACGTCTTTGCAGGCTTTACCACTAATCCTGCCCACATCCAGTGGAGAGTAGAACTTAAGTATAATTAGCGGTCAGTGTGCTTCTGGTATGGCTGAATGAGCTTCTAGGAGACTGACCCTTCCACAAACAACAACTATAAACTGGGAAAAATACAAAGATCAACCACATAAAGGCACTGGAGAAAAACACAGCAGAAAAACAAAGCAGGGAAGTTAGCATGTGAACAAAAGGAATGATACAAGGAGAGTTTCCTGAATTTTGTGGCTTGTAAAGTGAGGGCAGACTCCAGTCACTGCTGCATAAGGTGACTAAAACTCTTACAGAAAACTTGCAGTCCTGTTGTCTAAAAGACAGATTTCAGGCAACCAAGAGCCATTGGAAAGTGAGGGTGGAATTGCAGGAAGGTGAGAACCAGAGAGAGAGGAGACACAAATTCTGTGTATACAGTTTGCCCAAACCTCTGATCTATCCCTGAATTACACATGTGCATGGTAAACTGCAGGCAGACCACTGAAGGATTAAAAAGCTGAGTAGGATTTGAACTGCTTTCCAAGGCACCGAATATACAGTTTTAGTTCAACCAAGTTAATTGACTTCTAGACCAAAAAATTCAACACTCATCAGAGGACTATACCAGAACTCAGTCTCCACAACTTATCATTCACAATGTCCAGCTACAATTCAAAAGTTCTTGTTGAAGAACAAGAACATGTGTACCCTTCTCAAAAGAAAAGATGATCATTGGGCACTGACCCTGATGTTGAAAATAGCAAACAAGGATTTTAAAGTAGCTCTTATAACTACGCTCAGTAACATAATGGAAAATATGCTTGAAATGATTGAAAAGATATAAATTCTCAGGAGAAAAATAAAAAGTTTCACAAAGAACCAAATGGAAATTCCAAAACTGAAATATGCAATATCTGAATAAAAAATTTTATTGGATGGACTTAACAGCACAATGGAGATGACAGAAGAAAGAGTTGGTGAATTTGAAGATAAATCAAAAGAACGTTAGTGTCAGTACTCTTAACTGCTTACAGAATTTACTATAATCTTATATCTTCATTTCCAAACCATGACTTAAAATTATCTTTGCAGAACTAACGTTAGCTCCATTACCTTAACTAGAGAATATGCCCTGCCATTCATTTGGAAAGAGAACAATAATGATTCAAAAGAACCTTAGTGCAGTCAGTATATACCAATTAATCAATCAACTAGAGGTTGGTATCTATTTCTCATTATAAAATCATTCAAGTCCTTCTAGGATTTTAATGATTTACTACTTTAATTGGCATGAATGTTGATAAAATGTAATCATTTTCCAATTAAAACCCCCTATCGTACTTAACTTCTAGCTCTTGGAACATTTTACAGTAATGAGTCCCAGGTACTAACAATAGCTGAACTTTATCGATCACTTATGTGCCAGGCACTGTGCTTGGAGTTTACATCATGTACTCCTCAAAACAATCTTAACAAGTCGGTATCATTTTAATGCTATTTTTAGAAATGAAAAAACTGAGGCTTTGTAATGTCACCTTACATGTTGTCACATAGCTAGTAAATGATGTCAGAATTGAAACCCAAGCTTTCTGAAGCCAAAGATCACGTGCTTCACTTTTATATTATGCTGCCTCCTCAGGTCTTATCCATTTTGTAACCAGAGCAGTCACAGTAGCAATAATGAGACTGTACAACCATTAACACACATGAATTAAAGCTGTGTCACACATGAATTAAAGCTGTGTCTTTTTTTTTTTTGCGTTACACGGGCCTCTCACTGTTGTGGTCTCTCCCGTCGCGGAGCACAGGCTCCGGACGCGCAGGCTCAGCGGCCATGGCTCACGGGCCCAGCCACTCTGCGGCATGTGGGATCTTCCTGGACCGGGGCATAAACCCGCATCCCCTGCATCGGCAGGCATACTCTCAACCACTGCGCCACCAGGGAAGCCCAAAGCTGTGTTTTTAATTGTAAATTATTCAACCATTGTCAGTTATTTAAATTTAATCTACACCAATACCTTCCAAAGGCCAAACATTTAATGAGGTGTGGCTAATGACTATGAAAAGTACTTGTCTTCATAATGTTTATACATTATTTCAGTGTGAACTCTCCTTAGGATAAAGAGGGATTTTTGAACCGTTTATCATCTCCAGGTTATCTGTAACAATGCTGCTTTTGATTTAAGGGCTACAAAATACATTAATTGTGATGATTAATCTACAGTGTATTTACAATACGAAGTACCTAATAAGAATTTCATGTTATAGTCAATTTTAATTTAAACACAGTTAACGGGGTTCTTTGCGGTCTTGTGGAAAAAATTCTGAGACTACTTTGGTTTAGTCATTTAAAAGTATTTGAATTACCTGTTAAAATAATCCATGGTATGTTAAAAAATTTAATAGTCTTTACGATTTCATAAATACCAATAATATCCTGCCCCTTTTCTTCCTAGCTCTCGGCCCACTTTCCAGAAGTCCATCCTCTTAACCCTTTTAGCTATTTTCTCTGGCATTTATCTATCTTTTCTGAACAATATGGATATTTTGTTATTTTAAAAATTTATTGAAAACATAGTCTATTGAACTTATCCCATCAGTGGAAAAAGGCTATTTGTGTGTGATTGGGGTAAGATAATAAATTTCTAAAAAGCCAGATTAGGGCTTCCCTGGTGGCTCAGTTGTTTAGAGTCCGCCTGCCGATGCAGGGGACACGGGTTCGTGCCCCAGTCCGGGAAGATCCCACGTGCCGCGGAGCGGCTGGGCCCGTAAGCCATGGCCGCTGAGCCCGCGCGTCCGGAGCCTGTGCTCCGCAACGGGAGAGACCACAACAGTGAGAGGCCCGCCTACCGCAAAAAAAATAAAATAAAAGCCAAATTATACCCAATGTTGGCAAGGATGTAGAGGAACCAGAACTCACACTACTGTGGGAATATAAAATGGTACAACTGCTTTGGGAAAGAATTTGGCAGTTTCTTAAAAACGTTAAGTGTGTACCGACCACGTGATCCAGCCGTTCCATGCCTAGATATTTACCCAAGAGAAACAAAAGCATATATTCATTAAAAGACTTATACATGGATGTTCATAGCAGCTTTACTTGTAATAGTCCCCAAGTGGAAACAGCCCAAATGTTCATCAGTAGTGAATGGAAATAAGCTGTGGTATATCCACATAAAGAAATAGTACTCAGTAGTACGTTCATAAAGAAATGAACTACTGATATACAGTACAACACGGTTGACTCTCAAAGTATTTATGTTGGGTGAAAGGATCATGACAAAAAAGAGAATATACTTGAGGATTCCATGTATATAGAATTATAGGAAATGCAAATTAATGTATAGTTGACAGAAAGCAAATCATTGGTTGCCTGGGGATTAAGAGGAAGAGAAGTAGAAGAGGGGGATTACAAAGAGACGTGAGAAAATTTGGGGGTGTGATGGATACGTTCATTATCTTGATTGTGAAATTGGTTTCATGGGTGTAATCATATGTAATAATTGTACAATTTAAATATGTGCCATTTATTGTATGTCAATTATACATCAACAAATCTATCAAAAATAATTTCAAAAGCTATAAATCTATCTCTAATCGCATGCAGCCTGAAATATCTTCACAAGCTATGTCCTTCCATAGTTACTAATTTTCACTTTTCCTAACATTTTCATCTAATTTTTATTCATTATCACACTTTCTTAATCATATTCAAATGCAAGATAACATGTGATTAACACACTGAGCCCCTACTCTTTGCCAGGCACCATGCTTGGATGTTTTCACTCACATTATGTTATTTATACATGTGTGAATATGTACATTTAACTTAACTGCTACTTTTTAATGCTCTGCTAACACTGGACCATTAACTGTCCCGTACATGCCTTTCATTCCTGCATCCAGATCTATGCTCAGGTTCTCTCTGAGTAGAAATTCCTCTTCATCTGGTTTCTGGTTCTTATTACTAGTATTTTATTAAAAACCTAGCAGAAGTCCTTACTCCTCTAAGAAGCATAATCGTATCACTCATAATTTAATCTCTCCTTTCCCTGTGTAGCAGTCTGCCTCATATTAGTGTCATTTATGTGTTTATGTAAAGTTCTCTATCCTATTATGTTATGAATATTGGGGAGGACTGTTTCTTATTGCTCTTCACATTTTCAACCAATCCTTGCATGTTGTGGGGGACACTCAACACACATTTGTTGAATTGCATTTCTACTTTTGATGGACTTTTTGTAGTGTTTCTCTACTGCATTCTACCCACAGGTGTCCTTTGCCCTTCTAATATTTATGTCTCATGAAATTTAAAGTAAAAAAGGAAAATTTTAAATGCTGGAACATAAGTTTTTTTAGGTTAGTCTCTTGATTCCACCTTCTGCTTTCTCCAATTTTAAAAAAACAACAACTCTGAATATGTGAGGACAATTTTTAGTTTTCAAGGAACTCTAAGACATAAAACACATATTACATGCAAAATGTTTCTTTGACAGTCCTCTGTGGGCAGCAGAAACTCACATGGTCCCAGATAGTGGTTTTGTTTGCTGCTCTTACAGTCTCTGAACTGCTGCCCTCACGTCAGGATTCCCTCAGTGCAGTTCTTCTCAAAATCAGGTTGTCCTTCCAATTTTTATTCTACAAGGTTTTTTTTTCAAATTCATTTCCCCCTGACCTGGCTAGTTTTGCTGCTCAAACAAGACAATGGACTATGGGGAAGAATAAGAGCCTCACATGTTGTAGGAGCTGAATAAATGTTTAAATCATGAATGAATGAATAAGTGGTTTTTAAGGACAGAAAGCCATTACTATTGAAATTTCACTCACTGCCCAGAATATCAAGGTAAGAGAATCAAATCAAAATTGAGTCAAATTGTGTTTGGGGATGTTTTTAGTTAAAATCAAGAATCAGAGAATCTGATTTCAAGGCTTCCAGCAAAATTCACACAAAATCGTACACAAAACTGCAGTGTCCATATTGGAAATGTGTTAATTTCCCGGGTGAATGTTTTATTAGTTTTGAGTAGAGAATTAGATCAGAAATGACATGAAATCTCTAGCCTCCTTTCTCTCAAACTCTAGACATATCTATCCAACTTCCTCCTTACATATCCACTTGGATGTCTCAAAAACACCTCAAACTCTAGGTGTTCAAAACTGAACTCCTAATCTTTTCCCCTCAAACCAGGTCCACCCATGATTTTTCGATCTCAGTTGATAACAACTTCCTTCTTCCAGTTTCTCAGGCACTAGCCTTGGAGTCATCCTTGAGTCCTCATTTCATCTCACCCCTACACCCATTTCACGCCTCCGTTGTCACTAGCCACCTCCAAGCTGGCATATATCTTGCCTGGATTATGGCACTTGCTTCTGACCTGTCTTCCTGCTCGTCTCCTGTAGTCCCCTATAGTCTCTTTAATGCAGGCAGTATGATCCTTTGAAAATGTACATCATAACAGAGCACTCCTCTGCTCAAAACCCTTCAATGGCACCCCATCTCACTCAGAGCAAGTTCCTGGTCTTACCTGCCCCAGCACACCCTCTCACCTACTCCCCTATTCCTCTTCCAAGTCTCCCCGCTCCAGACTGGCTTTTGCTCTTCTCCAAAATGCCAGACAGGCCCTACCTTAGGGCCTGTGCTGCAGTCCTTTCCTCTGGCCAGACACTCCTTTCCCCAGAATCTGCTTGGCTAATTTCCTTACCTGTTTTAGGTGTCATCCTCACACTCCCAACCCCCCTTCTCCTACTCTACTCTTTCCTTTTTCCTTAGCCTTCACTTAAATTTATCATTTATTGTCTAACTTTCCCTACTAGAATATAAGAACCACAGATCAGGAATCTTTGTTGAATTAATGGGTATACCCAAAGTTCCTAGAGTATGTGTGAGACACACAGTGGGTGCCCAAGAAATATTTGTTGAAAGAATTGAGACCATTGTCTTAGAAAAAATAGAGTATAAAATATTAGTGTTTGTCCATCTTTTCTGAGGATAATACACAAAAAAATCGTAGCTATATTAATATAAGGGAATTAAGTTAGATCCAACTTAATTAGAAAAAGCTTATATAATTGTATGATCTTAGGATGTTTAGAATTTACATACATTTCATATCATACCATCTGTTTTTAAAGAGTATTTTTAATACTCTGAGGGAAATATATATATACATATATATATATATAATTTTTTTTTTTTTTTTTTTTTTTTAATCTATATTTTTAAATAAGACTCAGTGATCTCAATATTATTATAGATAATAACTGTGCTATGTATGTGGTGGTTAGTAAGAAGAAATAGTATGCCCAAAATGTATGGGTAAACTGTTAGTCAGTAACACATACATACTGAAGGCAAATTTCAAGTGGTTATCTTATTGTGGACTACAACTTGGAAAACAATTTGTTAGATGATTGATCCACGGTACTGATGCCTTACATACTTTATTGAAAAGAAACAAAAACATTGCTGTGAAAAGGGATGATAGCAAAAACTTTAGTGACCAACAGAGCAAGGTACTGGCCAATCAGTATGGTCACTGCTCTTCTAGTGACATCAGCCCTGCTGCCCATCCCTGATGTCTCTGGGAAAAAGAGCCCAGGACCGAAGTTTATTGATCTTTCACTTCAAAAACTAGGAAAAAGGAAGACAGAGAAAGCATTTCCAAACAATGGGAATTAATAGTGACTTTGGCCAGAATTCAAATCCATGCCCTGAAATGAGAGATGGTAATGGGATCATATTCTACAGAAGCACTTAACGGCTAAGGGCATGTGACATACGAATATTTTGTTTTTACATACATAAGTTAGGGATGGTCATTTGAGAGACAGAAGAGCTGACTTATCAAATAATTCTAACAGAGTTCTCTTATGCAATAATTATCCCTAGTAGGTTTAACATATATTTTAATTTTAACAACCTGATTTCCACACTACTATTTTTTTTTCACACTACTATTAAGGAAATAACCATTTGTGTAAAACGTAGTATACTTTTGTCTAAAGACCTGAGTTGGGAAGTAAAACAAAGGACTTAGAGAGTGCTCCAAAATTTACTTGGAAGAAAAACACTAGCTTTTTTGCCAAGATGTTATAGTTTCGGAACTATGGAAGATACGACTGCTGTGGTTTAGTGAGGTTTCAGAAGCAATAGGTTTTTTTTGTTTTTTTTTGTTTTTTTTTTGCGGTACGTGGGCCTCTCACTGCTGTGGCCTCTCCCGTTGCGGAGCACAGGCTCCGGACGCGCAGGCTCAGCGGCCATGGCTCACGGGCCCAGCCGCTCCACGGCATGTGGGATCTTCCCAGACCGGGGCACGAACCCATGTCCCCTGCATCAGCAGGCGGACTCTCAACCACTGCGCCACCAGGGAAGCCCCCAGAAGCAATAGTTTTAAGATTCTTTTGCAATGTCTCTGGAGCCCCTGCTATGAAAATGGCAGCACAATATGGAAAGTCCAAGTAATGAAAACTGGAAATAACAGAACCCAGCAGCTGATAAAGGTTATTAGATATTAGAGCAACACATTCTTTTGGCAATGGAAGCAGAATGGGAAACAAGAAAAGTTCTTTATTTGCTGGCAGTCACTGAATAATAGGCTGTACATTTCCAGTCACTCTGAGAAGGGTGAGCCTTACCATTGGGAGGGACCACCCCAGATGCTAAGTAGCCACCAGGGAAAAGCAAAACGTAACTGAACAGCCAACACCCCGTTTGTTGAAAGACACCTTTTAGACACTCAATCCCAACTGACAATGCAAAGAGCAGAGGAAATCTCAGACACCACTGATGCCAGTCACCGAAGCACTGATCTTTACTCTTGGCATAAAGTAGAAAAAGAAACAGTACCTAGACTTAAAAAAAAAATGATTTTCATAAATATGCATTTGTCGTTACTTTGTAACTTAAAAAAAAAAAGAAATTCAATTAATGATCTGTCCTTTCAATTTGGGTTTTTATGATCAAAAGAGCATCCATGAAGGCTCATTTAATCCAGGTGGTTTTTCTCTTGGCTGGTGTCTGGAGGAGAGTCAAGGCTGAGAGATGTTAATTGCAAGAGAGGAGATGGATGCAGGTGAGAAATAAGTTCAATTTATTCACAATTACTGAGGCCTAAAACTATTTTTTGACTTATCATAAGATAAATAGTACCAAGAAGCACACTGCATGTGAATATTTACATAGAAGAGGATTTGATTAAGAACAGTGATCAACCATAACATAAATAATGATTGTAGGAAAGTAAAGCCTAGGCAAGTTTCTTAGTCACAAATGAAGAATGGGAAACTGCATTTTGCCTTTCTTCAGTGAGAAAGATCATTATTCCTAATGAGTTTTTCATCTTTTCTTTTCAGTTATTCAGAGTTCAGGACATGTTCCTTTATTCTGTTCTCCCAATGAACCAAGAGCTGCATTTCTACTCTTCTTCCTTGAAGTCCTTTTTTCTTTTTGAACGGGCTTCATAGTCTTGTCTTATCCTCCTATGATACATCATATATCTTTTGCCCAGCCTGATTCAATCTTTACAGTTTTTGATCCTTCTTCACTGTGGGGAACTTGTTCCAGAGCCTTCTGGACTTTCTCACATCCCTTATTTCCTTCAAAGTTGTTTTTGTCTCTCCATTTGTATTGACATAGCTCACCCTTCCACTTAGATAATGTCCAGTCTCAAGTTCATGGTGATCAAGCATCCCATATGTCAGTCCTTAAAAGTTCTCATAGAGAGAACTGAATAAAAAAGGGACAAGCTGAGACAATTACAAGCCAGGAAACATTTTAAGGACACTTTCACGATATAGTCTTTGTTCAGTTAACAAATGAAGCTAGATATATTTATTTATTCATAAACTACTATTTATTAAACTAGTATTTAATCAGCCATTGTCTGATTTCCTCATACCTCCTAGGCTTTGGGTGTACAAAGTTAGAGTTTTAAACAGATATATTCTTATGTGATATGATGATTTTCCTCAGATGATATAAATTGCAAATGGACTTATTTTCACTTCATAATGTGTATGTGTCTTGGGAAATGGCTAAATGGGTTTTCTTGCTTTAGATTTGATTCAATTGAATGAATAAACTTTCACTGACTTTTTAAATTAAACTTTTAATTTTGGGATAGTTGTAAATTCTTATGGGATTGTAAGAAACAAGAGAGATCCTGTGTACCCTTCCCAAGTTATCTCAATAGTAACATCTTGAACAAGCACATTACAGGATATTGACATTGATACAGTCAAGATACAGAACACTTACATCAACATCAAGATGCTTCATGCCACCCTTTTAAGGCCACATCCACTTTCCTTATTCCCATCCCCTCCTTAACCCTAGCAACCACTAATCTATTCTCCATTTCTGTGGTCTTATCATTTCAAGAATGTTATATGAATGAAATTATGAAGTATATAGACTTTGTGACTGGCTTTTTTCAGTCAACAGATTCTCCAGAGATTCAACTAATTGTTGCATGTATCAATAGTTCATTACTTTTTATTGCCAAGCAGAATTCTATGGTATGACTGTATAGCAGTTTGTTTAACCATTCACTCATTGAAGAATATCTGGATTGTTTTGGTTTTGGGCTATTATAAATAAAACTGCTATATGCATTTATATACAGGTTTTTGCATGAACATAATTCTTTATTTCTCTGGGATAAATGTCCAGAAGTACACTTCCTGGATCTTATGGTAGCTGCATATTTAGTTTTTAAAGATTGCCAAGCCATTTCCTGGAGTAGCTGTACCATTTTACATTTCCACAAGAAATATATGAATGATCCAATTTCTCTATATTCTTACTAGCACTGAAGTCCCTTTTTTTAATTTTAGCCTTTCTAGTAGGTGTGTAGTAGTATCTCACTGTGGTTTTAATTTGCAATTCCCTAATAGCTAATGATGTTGAACATGTTTTCACAAGCTTATTTGTTATCTTCTTTTTTAAAATTTTTATTTTCTTTGCGGTACGTGGGCCTCTCACTGTCGCGGCCGCTCCCGCTGCAGAGCACGGGCTCCAGAGGCGCAGGCTCAGCGGCCATGGCTCACAGGCCCAGTTGCTCCGCGGCATGTGGGATCTTCCTGGACCGGGGCACGAACCCGTGTCCCCTGCATCGGCAGGCGGACTCTCAACCACTGTGCCACCAGGCAAGCCCTGTATCTTCTTTGATGAATGTATCTTCATGTCTTTTGCCCATGTCTAATTAGATTGTTTCCTTTCTCTCCACTTTTTGAGTTTTTCAAGTTTATTAATTTCAAATTCCAGTTGTTTTTTGATGGTATATTGGAAATGAATTGATTTTTGTGGATTAACCATGTATCCTGTGACCTTGCAATAATTATCTTAGATCCAGGAGTTTTTTTTTTAACATCTTTATTGGAGTATAATTGCTTTATATAATGATGTGTTAGCTTTATAACAACCTGCTTTATAACAAAGTGAATCAGCCATATATATATATATATATATATATATATATATCCATATCTCCTCCCTCTTTTGTCTCCCTCTCACCCTCTCTATCCCCCCCCTCTAGGTGGTCACAAAACACCGAGCTGATCTCCCTGTGCTATGCAGCTGCTTCCCACTAGCTATCTGTTTTACATTTGGTAGTGTAAGGAACGGCACCAAAAACGGAGGTGAGCTTAAACAAGCTTTATTTGGGAACGCTCCCGGGCGAGGTTCACTGGTCCGAGAGAAAGGGGCCAGAGAAGTCGTGCCCGGGTGCGGGCGCGAACAAAATTTATAGGGGTGGATGCAGGGGAGGCGCTTGCTGTGTGAAGCAGCCCCCTTTTTTGGTAATCTTTCGGGTGTTGTGGCAATGTCAGGTGTCGGTTGCATCAGCCTCAGAGCCATGGTTCCGCCCCTCAGGGAGCGGAAAGACCGGGGCCGAGTGGAAAGTCCCAGGTCTGTTTCCTGAGCAGGTGGAAAGTCCTGGGCTGATGCCACTCGTGGGTCCGGCTGCATCAACCACCCTTGGGGGGGGGGTTCCGTCTGACTCCCTGGGCCCTTCCCCGGACCTGTTGGCCTTACATCCCGACTTCTTTGGTGTAATGGGGCGACGTTTAGTCTCTGGCTACTTCCTGCTGTACGGGGACGCCAGAAGGGAGTCGGGCGGCCAGCGGTCTGGAGGTTAGGGGAGGGCGGCAGCGGGGGGTTCTGTGGGTAGTAAGGTATATGGGTGGAAGAGCATCTGATTCACCGCCACACGAGAGACTTCTTGTATATGGCTGCGGAGAAACCTGAGGAAATGGGGCAAGCATGAATAGGATGCAGATAAGGATTAAGGGGCCTAGGATTGGTGTCAGCCAGGAATAGAGGGTGGACCGCCACCAATCGGGGATGGGGGAGGTGGATTGTCGCTGCCTGTGTTGGAGTTCTTCTTTTAAGTGCCAGAGAGCATCCACATTGTCTTCAACGACCCCTGTGTCGATGTAGTAGCAGCACTCTTCCTGTAGGAAGAGGCAGGTACCTCCTTTGTCAGCTGTCAGAAGGTCCAGGGCATGTCGATTTTGGAGGGCATCTCAGGCTACTGAGGTGATCTGGAGCTGGAGGGAGGTGATGGAGGCGGCAGAAGCCTCGATGGCTAGCTGGAGTTTCTGTTCTAGGTCACGGGATGTTGAGACACTGTGTGTTAGGGCTCCTCCCCCAATGCCCACAGCAACGAGAGAGGAGGCGAGGGAAATGCCTGTGACCATAGGGAGAAAGATGGCCCTTTTTTGTCAGCCAAAAAGTTGTGTGGTAAGTGAGAGAAATTCGGCTTGGCCATATAATGTGAGTTGTGGAACAAGGGTGACGGGGATACATGGGAAGGGGGAGGAAGAGTTGACCTCTTTTGTAAGGGAGCCATTACACCAAAAGAACAAGCCTGGTGGGGCCCCCATTGGCGTAGTTACAGGGAGGGATGAATTGCAAGGGAGTGCATCATTAGTTAGGTTTGGGCGGCTACCATAGCAAATTGTGAGGTTCTTTTTTAGCTATTCCGATCCGTTCATCTACAAAGAGGTGGAAAGGACAGTCTGGGTTAGGCAGAGAAAGGGGAGGGGAGGATATCAGGGTGTCTCTGAGGGTGAGAAAGGCCTGTCGAACAGTGGAGGGAGAGGTAAGAGGTCCTTGGGGGGTTTCTTTAGCAGCTAAATATAGGGGTTTAGCAAGAAGAGCAAAGTTAGGGATCCAGTGTTGGAAAAATCCTATTAGGCCCAGAAAGGAGAGAATCTGGTCAGCTGTCTCTGGAGGTTGGAGGTCGCGGATGGCCTGCGTGCGGTCGGCTGTCAGGCTCTTTGTTGTGGGGGTAAGGTGGATTCCCAGGTAGGTTACTGAGGGTGTAGACAGTGGGCATTGGTTGGAGAGACCTGATAGCCGCGAGAGCCGAGATAATTGAGGAGGTCAGCCAGTGTGTTGTTTTGAGAGGCTGAGAGATGGGCTACAGAGGAGGAGGTCATCCACGTATTGGAGGACTATACTGGGGGTGAGAGGGCAGGAAGCGAGGTCCCGCGCCAGAGCCTGGCCAAAGAGGTGGGGGCTGTTGCAGAAGCCCTGGGGAAGAAACATCCAGGTGAGCTGGCAGGAAGCCTGGGTATCTGGATCTGGAAGTAGGAATCAGGGTGTAGGGGGATAGAAAAGAAGGCATCTTTGAGATCGAGAACCATAAAATGGGTGGTGGACGGGGGAATATGGGACAGCAAAGTGTATGGGTTTGGCACAACTGGGTAGAGGGGAATTATCGCCTCATTGATCAGTCGGAGGTCCTGGACCGGGCGGTAATCTCCTGAGGCCTTGTGAACAGGCAGGATGGGGGTGTTGCAGGGAGAGTCTGTGGGGACGAGGAGCCCCTGGTCTAAGAGTCTGGTGATAATAGGTTGTAGGCCCCTTAGATGAGTTTCAGAAATGGGGAATTGGGGCCTGGATGGAAACTTGGAGGGATCTTTAAGACGGATTAGGACAGGGGGGTGGTGTGTTGCTATTATGGGTTTTGATGTGTCCCAGACCTGGGGGTCTATCCAGTTGGGGGAGATGGGAGGAGGAAGAGAGGAGGGAGAGGGTTCCGCTACCAGACCAAGGAGGGAGAGCAGGAGTTGAGAGGAGGAGGCCTTAGGATCAAGCCTGGCCAGTTGGAGAGAGGCCCCTGATTGGAAGAGAACATCACGACCTAGCAGAGGAACCGGGCAGGACGGTATGACTAAGAAAGAACGAGTGAAAGGGAGCCTCTCGATGTAACATGAGAGGGGGCCGGTCTGGAGCGGGAAAGACGGCTTACCGTCGATGCCCGTAACCGAGATCTGGGAAGGAAAAACTGGCCCGGAATATGTAGGCAAGACCGAATAGGTAGCCCCCATGTCCACCAGGAATGAGGTGGACTTACCCGCTACCTGTAGTGTTACCCTGGGCTCGGTGAGGGTGATGGGGGTCTTCGAGTCCGGGTGTTGTCAGTCGTCAGCCAATCCCAGGAGTTCGAGCGGTGGAGCCGTCGGGTCGGTCCGCCCTCCACGTGGAGGCGCTGAGGGAGGGCCGGCCATAGGGCAGTCACTTTTCCAGTGGCCTGTTAGCCCACAGCCAGAGCAGGGCTTGGGACATTGGCAAGCCCAGTGCCCCTGTTTTCTACACTTGAAGCAGGCCCCTGGTGGGGTTGCCTTCGGCAGGTCCCGTGGATGTTGTCCATGGGAGATGGCCAGCCACAGGGCGGTTATGAGGGCTTGGGTTTGGAGGGCCACCTTTTGGTGCATCCGAGCCTGTCGGCTGGACTCTGCCAAATCTTCACGGGCATTGTAGAATTTAAAGGCCATTTTTACCAGGTCTTGGATGGGAGTCTGGGGGCCGTCATCTGCCCGCTTAAGTTTTTTTCTGATATCAGGGGCTGATTGGGTGGTAAAGTGGGTGGCCAAGACCGTTGCACCTGCGGGGGTGTCAGGGTCCAAGCAGGTGTAGAGAGTTAGGGCCTCTGTAAGGCGGTTGAGGAAAATGGCTGGATTTTCATTGGGCTCTTGGGTTATTATCTCTTTTAGCTTTTCGAAGTTGACAATCTTGTGGGAGGCAGCCTGCCTACCAGCCAAGAGGCATTGGATCATTAGATCGCGTTTGCGGCGACCGTCTTGGCCGTCCTGATAACTCCAGCCCGGATCGGTGCCAGGAACGGCAGTGGCTCCGACGGGCACAGAGTTATCAGTGAGGTGGACCTAATCTGCGTGGTTTCGGGCAGCAGTTTGAATTCGTTCCCTCTCGTCGGGGGTCAGAGTGGAAGATAGGATCACAAAGATGTCGTGCCAGGTTAGATCGTAAGCTTGAGAGAGGTAGCGAAATTCTTTGATGTAGCGGGAGGAGTTGGCAGAGAAGGAGCCTAATCCCTTTTCTATTTGAGAGAGATCTTGGAGGGAAAAGGGAACGTGAACTCTAACCAATCCTCCCGCTCCGGCCCCCTCTCTTAAGGGACAGAGAAGGTTTGGGTCTTGGTAGTCATGGTGGTGAGAGCGGGTGTGTGAGCTGATTGGCAAGGAGGGGGGCGAGGAGAGAGAGGTGGAGAGGGGGGAAGGGGAAGCCAAGGGGGAGGTTGCCGGGGGAAGCGGGGGAGCGGTGGGTGGCGCTGGGGTGGGTTCAGGAGGGAGAGGGGCCGGTCCAGGGTAGGGTGGGGGTTGGAGAGGAGCCCTGGAGGCAGGAGAGGTGAGAGATTTGGGTGGGTCGGCTAGTGGAGACGGGTCATCATCAAAGGAAATTAGGGGCTTGGATGTAGTAGATGTCTGTTTGGCAAGAAGGATCTGGGAAGTGGAACAATCGACGCAGAGGGAAGGGCGGGAGCGTAAATACCAGAAGGCCTGGACGTAGGGGACCTCGGACCATTTACCTGTCCTGCGGCAGTAGTTACCTAAATCGCGGAGGATGTTGAAATCGAAAGTCTCTTCAGGAGGCCATTTAGATTGATCGTCTAGAGGGTACTGTGGCCAGGCCTTGGTAGAACAGAATATGAGCCGCCTGCGGTGGAGGTCTTGAAAAAAGCCGAGTTTTGTAAAGTTGGCCAGGAGACACCCCAGGGGTGCCTTAGGATCTGGTTTGGATTGTGAAGTCCCCATGACCTCCGGTCTGTCCCCGGGTGAACAGAGAAAAAGAGAGAGACGTCTCTGGTCTCAATCTCTGGTCATGGCGGATTGGAGAGCAGTCAGGCAGTTGGGACGTCTCCACAAGCACCCGAGGCTCGGAGGGAGGATGGAGGAGTCCCTGATGCAGCCACGGTTAAGGACAGGGAGTCCGGTGGGTAGGGGCCCCAGGGGTCGAGGGGAATGAAGGAGGAACTTACCCCACTTCTGCTGGATCAGGTGGGTGAGCAGAGGTCCCCGGTCGTCCCCTGGGGGGGGGAGGGGTGGCCCCGCGGTAATTTGTGGGGCTGGGTACCCCTCCTGGGTTTTGGCACCAAATGTAAGGAACGGCACCAAAAACGGAGGAGAGCTTAAACAAGCTTTATTTGGGAACGCTCCCAGGCGAGAGGTTCACTGGTCCGAGAGAAAGGGGCCAGAGAAGTCGCACCCGGGTGCAGGTGCTAACAAAATTTATAGGGGTGGACGCAGGGGAGGTGCTTGCTGTGTGAAGCAGCCCCCTTTTTTGGTAATCTTTTGGGTGTTGTGGCAATGTCAGGTGTCGGTTGCATCAGCCTCAGAGCCGTTGGTTCCACCCCTTGGGGAGCAGTCGCTTGCATCAGCCTCAGAGCCATTGGTTCCGCTGCTCAGGGAGCGGGAAGACTGGGGCCGAGTGGAAAGTCCAGGGTCTGTTTCCGGAGCAGGTGGAAAGTCCTGGGCTGATGCCACTCGTGGGTCCGGCTGCATCAACCACCCTGGCGGGGGTTCCGTCTGACTCCCTGGGCCCTTCCCCGGACCTGCTGGCCTTACACGTAGTGTATATATGTCCATGCCACTCTCTCACTTCGTCCCAGCTTACCCTTCCCCCTCCCCATTCCTCAAGTCCATTCTCTATGTCTGCATCTTTATTCCTATCCTGTCCCTAGGTTCTTCAGAACTTTTTTTTTTTTTTAGATTCCACATGTATGTGTTAGCATACAATATTTGTTTTTCTCTTTCTGACTTACTTCACTCTGTATGAAAGACTCTAGGTCCATCAACCTCACTACAAATAACTCAATTTCATTTCTTTTTATGGCTGAGTAATATTCCATTGTATATATGTGCCACATCTTCTTTATCCATTCATCTGTCAGTGGACACTTAGGTTGCTTCCATGTCCTGGCTATTGTAAATAGAGCTGCAATGAGCATTGTGGTACATGTGGGTGCTTCCATGTCCTGGCTATTGTAAATAGAGCTGCAATGAGCATTGTGGTACATGTCTCTTTTTGAATTATGGTTTTCTCAGGGTATATGCCCAGTAGTGGGATTGCTGTGTCATATGGTAGTTCTATTTTTAGTTTTTTAAGGAATCGCCATAGTATTTTCGATAGTGGTTGTATCAATTTACATTCCCACCAACAGTGCAGGAGGGTTCCCTTTTCGCCACACCCTTTCCGGCATTTATTTTTTGTAGATTTTTTGATGATGGCCATTCTGACTGGTGTGAGGTGATACCTCACTGTAGTTTTGATTTGCATTTCTCTAATAATTAGTGATGTTGAGCATCTTACCATGTGCCTCTTGACCATCTGTATGTCTTCCTTGGTGAAATGTCTATTTAGGTCTTCAACCCATTTTTTTAACTGGATTGTTTGTTTTTGATATTGAGCTCCATGAGCTGTTTGTATATTTTGGAGATTAATCCTTTGTCTCTTGTTTCGTTTGCAAATATTTTCTCCCATTCTGAGGGTTGTCTGGTTTATGGTTTCCTTTTCTGTGCAAAAGCTTTTAAGTTTAATTAAGTCCACTCTTTAATTTTTGTTTTTATTTCCATTACTCTAGGAGGAGTATTTCCATTACTCTAGGAGGGTCAAAAAAGACCTTGCTGTGGTTTATGTCAAAGAGTGTTTTTCCTATGTTTTCCTCTAAGAGTTTTATAGTGTCTCATCGTACACTGAAGTGTCTAATCCATTTGGAGTTTATTTTTGAGTACGGTGTTAAGTAGTGTTCTAATTTCATTCTTTTACATGTAGCTGTTCAGTTTTCCCACCACCACATATTGAAGAGGCTGTCTTTTCTCCATTGTAGGTTCTTGCCTCCTTTGTCGTAAATTAGATGCCCATATGTGCATGGGTTTATCTCTGGGCATTCTATCCTGTACCATTGATCTGTATTTCTGTTTTTGTGCCAGTACCATACTGTCTTCATTACTGTAGCGTTGTGGTATAGTTTGAAGTCAGGGAGCCTGATTCTTCTAACTCCGTTTTTCTTTCTCAAGATTGCTTTGGCTATTCAGGGCCTTTTCTGTTTCCATACGAATTGTAAAATTTTTTGTTCTAATTCTCTGAAGAATGCCATTGGTAGTTTGATACGGATTGCATTGAATCTGTAGATTGCTTTGGGTAGTATCGTCATTTTCAAAATATTGATTCTTCCAATCCAAGAACGTGGTATATTTCTGCATCTGTTTATGTATCTTTGATTTCGTTCATCAGTGTTTTATAGTTTTCTGAGTACAAGTCTTTCGCCTCCGTAGGCAGGAATATTCCTAGGTATTTTATTCTTTTTGTTGTGATGGTAAATGGGATTGTTTCCTTAATTTCTCTTTCTGATTTTTCACTGTTGGTGAATAGGAATGCCAGAGATTTCTGCATTAATTTTGTATCCTGCGACCTTATTACCAAATTCATTGATTAGTTCTAGTAGTTTTCTCGTGGCATCTTTAGGATTTTCTATGTATAGTGTCATGTCATCTGCAAATCTGTGACAGTTTTACTTCTCCTTTTCCAATTTGTATTCCTTTTATTTCTTTTTCTTCTCTGATTGCAGTGGCTAGGACTTCCAAAATTATGTTGAATAAGAGTGGCAAAAGTGGACATCCTTGTCTGTTCTTGATCTTAGTGGAAATGCTTTCAGTTTTTCACTGTTCAGTATGATGGTTGCTGTGGGTTTGTCATATGTGGCCTTTATTATGTTTAAATAGGGTTCCCTCTATGCCCATTTTCTGGAGTTTTTATCATAAATGGGTGTTGAATTTTGTCAAAAGCTTTTTCTGCATCTATTGAGATGATCGTATGGTTTTTATTCTTCAGTTTGTTGATATGGTGGATCACACTGATTGATTTGTGTATATTGAAGAGTCCTTGCGTCTCTGGGATAAATTCCACTTCATCATGGTGTATGATCCTTTTAATGTGTTGCTGGCTTTTGTTTGCTGGTATTTTATTCAGGAGTTTTGCAACTATGTTCATCAGTGATATTGGTCTATAATTTTTTTTTTGATAACTTTTTCTGGTTTTGGTATCAGGGTGATGGTGGCTTTGTAGACTGAATTTGGGAGTGTTCCTCCCTCTGCAATTGTTTTGGAAGAGTTTGAGAAGGATGGGTGTTAGCTCTTTTCTAAATGTTTGGTAGAATTCACCTGTGAAGCCATCTGGTCCTGGACTTTTGTTTGTTGGGACATTTCAAATTATGGTTTCAATTTCATTACTTGTGATAGGTCTGTTCATATTTTCTATTTCTTCCTGGTTCAGTCTTGGAAAATTGTACCTTTCCAAGATTTTGTCCGTTTCTTCATGGTTCTTCATTTTAGTGGCATATAGTTGTTTGTAGTAGTCTCTTATAATCCTTTTGTATTTCTGTGGGGTCAGTTGTGATTTCTCATTTTTCATTTCTAATTTTATTGATTTGCATCCTCTCCCTTTTTTTCTTGATGAGTCTGGCTAATAGTTTATCAACCAGCTTTTCGTTTTATTGATCTTTGCTATTGTTTTCTTCATTTCTATTTCATTTATTTCTGCTCTGATATTTATTTATTTCCTTCTACTGACTTTGCATCTTCTTTGTTCTTCTTTCTCTAGTTGTTTTAAGTGTAGGGTTAGATTGAGACTTTTCTTGTTTCTTGAGGTGAGATTGAGTTGCTATACACTTCTCTCTTAGAACTACTTTTGCTGCATCATCCCATAAGTTTTGGGTCATCATGTTTTCATTGTCATTTGTTTCTATGTATTTTTAAAACTTTTTCTTTGATTTCTTCAGTGATCTCTTGGTTATTTAGTAGTGCACTGTTTAGCCTGCATGTATTTGTGTTTTTTACATTTTTTTTTCTGTAATTGATTTCCAATCTCATAGTGTTTGAGATGCTTGATACGATTTCAGTTTTCTTGAATTTTCCAGGGTTTGATTTGTAACCCAAGACGTGACCTATCCTGGAGAATGTTCTGTGTGCACTTGAGAAGAAAGGGTATTCTGCCACTTTTGGGTGGAATGTTCTATAAATATCAATTAAATCTATCTGGTCTCTTGTGTCATTTAAAGCTTGTGTTTCCTTATTTATTTTCTGTTTGGATGATCTGTCCATTGGTGTAAGTAGGATGTTAAAGTCCCCTACTATTATTGTGTTAATCTCGATTTCTTCTTTCATGGTTGTTAACATTTGCCTTATGTATTGAGGTGCTCCTGTGTTGGGTGCATAAATATTTGTAATTGTTATATCTTGTTCTTGGATTGATCCTTTGATCATTATGTACTGTTCCTCCTTATCTCTTTTAGCAGTATTTATTTTAAAGTCTATTTTATCTGATATGAGTATTGCTACTCCAGCTTTCTTTTGATTTCCATTTGCATGGAATATCTTTTTCCATCGCTTCGCTTTCAGTCTGTATGTGTCCCTAGGTCTGAAGCGGGTCTCTTGTAGACAGCATATATATGGGTCTTGTTTTTATTTCCATTTAGCAAGCCTGTGTCTTTTCGTTGGGGCATTTAATCCATTTACATTCAGGTTATTATCGATATGTATGTTCCTATTACCATTTTCTTAATTGTTTTGGGTTTCTTTTGTGGGTGTTTTTCTTCACTTGTGTTTCCGGCCTAGAAGTTGTTTCTTTCCCATTTGTTGTAAAGCTGGTTTGGTGGTGCTGAATTCTCTTAGCTTTTGCTTGTCTGAAAAGCTTTTGATTTCTCTGTCAAACCTGAATGAGATCCTTGCTGGGTAGAGTAATCTTGGTTGTAGGTTTTTCTCTTTAATCACTTTAAGAATATCCTGCTACTCCCTTCTGGCTTGCAGAGTTTCTGCTGAAAAATCAGCTGATAACCTTATGGGGATTCCTTTGTATATTAGTTGTTGCTTTTCCCTTGCTGCTTTTAATACTTTTTCTTTGAATTTAATTTTTGTTAGTTTGATTAGTATGTCTTTGTGTGTTTTTCCTAGGGTTTATCCTGTATGGGACTCTGTGCTTCTTGGACTTGGGGTGACTATATCCTTTCCCATGTAAGGGAAGTTTTCCACTATAATCTCTTCAAATACTTTCTCAGACCCTTTCTTTTTCACTTCTTTTTCTGGGACCCGTATAATTCAAATGTTGGTTCAGTTAGTGTTGTCCCAGAGGCTTTTTTTGCAGCCTGGGAAATGCCTCATAAGATTCAGATGGGTGCACATTTCTTTTGCACAGTAGGAGGCAGTCAAGTGTGAAAAGGAAGGAAGGAAAGACAAAACCTGACTGCAGGAGTGGGTCTCAGACACATCAGCTTGAGCAAGCGACACATGGAAACTGAACATCTACAAAATGATCTCCTTAAAGTTGCCAAAGCCGTGTACCCCTAGAAAGTCTTCAAGCCCCCTCAGGGGTATGCATATATATATATGTATATACATATATATATATATAAAGCTAATTATAATGTTCTCATTGGAAGAATTGAGACAGAAAGCAAATTCAAGCAAAAAGTCACTTCCCTGAGCTCATTTCTCCTCAAGTCCTCTGTGCAAAATTTCTTGCCATACCCACACACACAAATGGCTAAGACGTTTCATCTTAGGAGCTCCTTCTACTGGCAGTGGCTTCGTGGAGTGGTAATGAGGCTTGTTAGCTTGAGTCTAAGCTCTAACGAGTGCCGAGACTTCCGGGAAAATGGTGGAAGAGTAAGACTCGGAGATCACCTTCCTCCCCACAGATACACCACAAATACATCTACACGTGGAACAGCTCCTACAGAACACCTACTGAACGCTTGCAGAAGACCTCAGACCTCCCAAAAGGCAAGAAACCCCCCACGTACCTGGGTAGGACAAAAGAAAAAAGAATAAACAGAGACAAAAGAATAGGGACGGGACCTGCACCAGTGGGAGGGAGCTGTGAAGGAGGAAGGGTTTCCACACACTAGGAAGCCCCTTCGCGGGCAGAGACTGCGGGTAGAGGAGGGGGAAAGCTTCGAAGCCGCGGAGGAGAGCGCAGCAACAGGGGTGCGGAGGGCAAAGCGGAGAGACTCCCGCACACAGGGTCGGTGCCAACAGGCACTCACCAGCCTGAGAGACTTGTCTGCTCCCCCACCAGGGCGGGCGGGGCTGGGAGCTGAGGCTCAGGCTTCGGTCAGAGCGCAGGGAGAGGACTGGGGTTGGTGGCACGAACACAGCCTGCAGGGGGTTAGTGCGCCATGGCTGGCCGGGAGGGAGTCCGGGGAAAAGTCTGGACCTGCCGAAGAGGCAAGAGACGTTTTCTTCCCTCTTTGTTTCTTGGTGCACGGGGAGAGGGGATTAAGAATGCTGCTTAAAGGAGCTCCAGAGACAGGCGCGAGCCGTGGCTAAAAGCGCGGACCCCACAGACAGGCATGAGACACTAAGGCTGCTGCTGCTGCCACCAAGAAGCCTGTGTGCAAACACAGGTCACTATCCACACTGCCCCTTCCGGGGAGCCTGTGCAGCCCGCAACTGCCAGGGTCCCGAGATCCAGGGACAACTCCCCGGGGAGAACACACGGCGTGCCTCAGGGTGGTGTAACATCACGCTGGCCTCTGCCGCCGCAGACTCACCCCACACTCTGTGCCCCTCCCACCCCCAGTCTGAGTGAGCCGGAGCCCCCGAATCAGCGGATCCTTAACCCCGTTCTCTCTGAGCGAAGAGCAGACGCCCTCCAGCGACCTACACGCAGAGGTGGGGCCAAATCCAAAGCTGAGCACCTGGGAGCTGTGAGAACAAAGAAGAGAAAGGGAGATCTCTCCCGGCAGCCTCAGAAGCAGTGGAATAAAGCTCCACAATCAACTTGATGTACCCTGCATCTGTGGAATACATGAATAGACAACGAATCATCCCAAATTCAGGAGGTGGACTTTGACAGCAGATTTATGATTTTTTCCCCTTTTCCTCTTTTTGTGAGTGTGTATGTGTATGCTTCTGTGTGAGATTTTGTCTGTAGAGCTTTGCTTCCACCATTTGACCTAGAGTTCTATGCATCCGTTTTTTTTGTTGTTTTTTTCCCTTAATAATTATTTTTTTATTTTAATAACTTTAATATATTTTATCTTCCTTTATTTTATTTTACTTTATCTTCTTTCTTTTTCTCCTTCCTTCCCTCCTTTCTTCCTCCCTCCCTCCTTTCTTTTACTTCCTTTCTTTATTTCTTTCTACTTCTACTAATTCTTTCTTTCTACTTTTTCTCCCTGTTCTTCTGAGCCGTGTGGATGAAAGGCTCTTGGTGCTGCAACCCGGAGTCAGTGCTGTGCCTCTGAAGTGGGACAGACAACTTCAGGACACTGCTCCACAAGAGACCTCCCAGCTCCACATAATATCAAATGGCGAAAATCTCCCAGAGATCTCCATCTTAACACCAGCACCCAGCTTCACTCAACGACCAGCAAGCCACAGTGCTGGACATCCTATGCCAAACAACTAGCAAGACAGGAACACAACCCCACCCATTAGCAGAGAGGCTGCCCAAAATCATAATAAGTCCACAGACACCCCAAAACTCACCACCAGACATGAAAAGGGAACAGTCCTGCACTGCTGGTGGGAATGTGAATTGGTATAGCCACTATGGAGAACAGTATGGAACTTCCTTAAAACACTACAAATAGAACTACCATATAACCCAGCAATACCACTACTGGGCATATACCCTGAGAAAACCATAATTCAAAAAGAGTCATGTACCAAAATGTTCACTGCAGTTCTATTTACAATAGCCCGGAGATGGAAACAACCTAAGTGCCCATCGTCTTATGAATGGATATAGAAGAAGTGGCACATATATACAATGGAACATTACTCAGCCATAAAATGAAACGAAATTGAGCTATTTGTAATGAGGTGGATAGACCTAGAGTCTGTCATACAGAGTGAAGTAAGTCAGAAAGAAGGTGGATAGACCTAGAGTCTGTCATACAGAGTGGAGTAAGTCAGAAAGAGAGAGACAAATACTGTATGCTAACACATATATATGGAATTTAAGAAAAAAAATGTTATGAAGAACCTAAAGACAAAGACCTGCTAGAGAATGGACTTGAGGATATGGGGAGGGGTAAGGGTAAGCTGTGAGAAAGTGAGAGAGAGGCATAGAAAAAAAAAAGTTCCCAGGGGATGCTGAAAAAAATAAATAAAAAGAGTGCCATGGTTGATTAGCAATATCTGGCAGGATGGAGAAGTGATGGCATAAATGTCATATCAATCCTCCCACCTTAAATTCAGAATGACCATACCAATGTCTTCTTAGGTCAGTCTCCCAAGGCAATAGATATAAAAACAAAAGTAAACAAATGGGACGTAATCAAACTTACAAGCTCCTGTTCAGCAAAGGAAACCATAAACAAAATGAAAAAACAACGTACGGACAGGGAGAAAATATTTGCTAATGATGCAACCGACAAGGGCTTAATTTCCAAAATATACAAACAGCTCATACAACTCGATAAGAAAAAAACAAACAATCGAAAAGTGAGCAGAAGACCTCAATAGACATTTCTCCAAAGAAGACATACAGATGGCCAACAGGCTCATGAAAAGATGCTCATCATCGCTAATTATTAGAGAAATGCAAATCAAAACTAGAAGGAGGTACCACCTCACACTGGTCAGAATGGCCATCATCAGAAAGTCTACAAATAATAAATGTTGGAGAGGGAAAAGGGAACCTTACCACATTGCTAATGGGAATGTAAGTTGGTACAGTCACAATGGAAAACAGTATGGATAACCCTCAGAAAACTAAAAATAGAGTTGCTATATGGTGCAGCAATCCCACTACTGGGCATATACCCAGAGAAAACCATAATTTGAAAAGATACATGCACTCCTGTGTTCATAGCAGCACTATTTACAATAGCCGAGACATGGAAACAATCTAAATGTCCACTGACAGATGAATTGATAAAGAAGATGTGGTGTGTGTGTGTGTGTGTGTGTATATAAAATGGAATATTAGCCATAAAAAAGAATGAAATAATGCCATCTGCAGCAACACGGGCGGATCTAGAGATTATCATACTAAGCAAAGTAAGTCAGAACGAAAAGCACAAATACCATATGATATCACTTATATACGGAATCTAAAATATGACACAAATAAACATTTCTACAAAGCAGAAAGAGACTCACAAATGAAGAGAATAGACTTGTGGTTGCCAAGAAGCAGGGCAGGGGGTGGGGGGAGGGAAGGATTTGGACTTGGGATTAGCAAATACAAACTAGTATATATAGGATGGATAAACAACAAGGTCCTACTGTATAGCACAGGGAACTATATTCAATATCCTGTGATAAATCAGAATGAAAATAATATAAAAAATATATATCTATAACAACTGAGTCACTTTGCTGTACAGCAAAAATTAACACAACATGGTAAATCAGGTATACTTCAATAAAAATGTTTTAAAAAGTCAGAATGACCTAAACAAACTACTTTATTTCAACATTATTTGGCCACCTGACCTTTAGTTCCTAGAACTCTGAATGTAGGTACATGCCAAGGAATACACATTTTTAAAGGAAATATGCATGAGTCTTACTTTATCATACACATGATATCATAAGTAAATGTAAGGGTGGAGTCAAGATGGCGGTGTGGGAAGATGCCAAGTTAGCATCTCCCCACAACTAGGGCACCTGCTGGCCACTGGCAGGGGACCCTGATGCCCAATGAGATGCGAGGAACCCCCAAGTGAACTGGTAGGACATGTGGGGACTGAGGGGGGAGAAGGAGAGGCCAGACAGGATGGGAGACCCTGTGGTCGGGGAGATCAGGAGAGGCACGTGGGAGAGGCACTTTGGGAGGAAAGAGGGTGTTTGCCCTGCCCACTTGGGCCCGGGGACTTTGCTGAGCTCCCAGGCCAGTCCCCTGCCTGCCAAGGCCACCCTTTTCCACCCCCAACCCCGGCTGCATTGGTCCTGGGGGCATAGGAGGGAGGCCAGGAAGATCAGGAGAGGCAGATGGGAGGGGCCTTCCGAGGGAGGGCATTTGCATGGCCCACTCGAGCCCAGGAAGCCTGCTGGGCTTGCAGGTGAGGTCCCCTGCCCTCTGAGACCAGGGGTCGGGGGCACGCCTGGGCCCGTTCTGTTCCTTGAGCCTAAGCCCCTTCCCCCACAGCCCCCAAGGCCTTTTCCAGCCCTGTGGGTCCTAAGCATTGGCCCCGCCCACCACCCAGCCCTCACCCTTGCTTAGGCCCCGCCCTCCACAGACAAGGCCTTCCCCCCAACCCTTTTTTTTTTTTATATGAGTAATATTCCACTGTATGTATGTGCCACATCTTCTTTATCCACTCATATGTCGATGGACACTTAGGTTGCTTCCATGTCCTGGCTATTGTAAATAGAGCTGCAATGAACATTTTGGTACACGACTATTTTTTTTTTTTTTTACACGACTCTTTTTGAATTATGGTTTTCTCGGGGTATATGCCCAGTAGTGGGATTGCTGGGTCATACTCCTCCACCCTCTTCGGTGGGGACTCTGTTTATTTTTTCCTTTTCAACTTCTTTCCTATCACATAACACTTTTTCCCTGGAAAATAACAATGGTTAAACAGGTGGTCTTTGCTGATTTTAATTCCAGGTGTGTAGGCAGTGGTCAGGAAATCTCAAATTCCATTTCTCCAATGCATAATACTATATTTCACACTAGAAGGTATTCAATAAATATTTATTGAATAATATCAAACATACTTGAAAAAATATTATCCCAGTAGCAATAAGCACAGCTATCGCCCAGATCTTGGTCTCTAATACCATCCTCCAATTAAAGCAACCAGAGCTCCTGGGGGGAATGGCTGATTCTAGGATTGGGGCAGGTAATATATATATGAGCCTGGAGAATCTATAGTACAGGAAAGTGAGAAAGTTCTCCAAAATAAAAAGCCCTCAACGATGGGGGTATTTCAAAGGAACATGTGAGCCAACTGAAAGAGTTCTTAATGGTCAAAGCTGGAACAGTTTACAACGAAATAAACAATATAGTATTGGATTGTAACCCAAAGTATAAAATCAATATCCATGAGTTCATATCAATATAAATAAATGATTGGCTTAATAACAATAAATGAGGAGAGTGGATAAACTTCCAATGCAGAGTTTACTGTTATACTCAAGGAGGTGGAGAATAATGCCCCACTCTTTTAGGTGTGGGCTGTCATAATGACTTTCTTCCAAAGAGTACAGTATATGCAGAGGGTGGGGAAAGACTAAACTGAAGTGGAGAAACCTGAAAAACAGTACCTCAGCCAGGTGATCAAAGTTCACATCAACATGATAAGTCATATTGACAATATAGATCATTGTTATAATATGATGAGAATGACACTATCTCTGTGGTCTTCCTCCCAGAAACCTGTAATGCCAATCTAACCATAAGAAAAATATCAGAAAAATCCCACTAGAGGGACATTCCACAAACTACTTGACCAGTATTCCTCAAAAGTGTCAAGGTCATCAAAAACAAGGAAAATCTGTGAAACTGTCAAAGCTAAGAGTATCCTAAGCAGACATGACTATGAAATGTAATGTGATATCCTGGGTGGGATCATGGAACACAAAAAGAATATTAGATAAAAACTAAAGATTTTGTTAAAATATTAAAAATACGGACTTTAGCTAATAATAATGTGTTCATTAATTGTGGTTCATTAATAATGGTTCATTAGTTGTGACCAATATACCCCACTAATATAAAATGTTAATAATAGATAAAACTGGGTGTGGGGTATAAAGGAACTCCCTGTACTATTTAGCAACTTTTCTGTAAATTTAAATCTATTCTAAAATTTTTTTAAGAACTAAGTTAATTTTTTATTTCTTTACAGAATTCAACTGGTAGTAAATAGCTGTATCTCTCTCATTCTTAACCTAAAAACTCAAAAGCGTTTTATTAAAATTCTTTTATGCTTTCCCTTTGCTGAAAATAACTAAAGAGATGTTTTAATCACAGTATGCTTTTACATACTGATCTAGCTACCTGAAGTTGGTAAAGACATTTTAATTTCAATCCTTTACCTCGAAAGTCATCAAAAAGAAGACAGAATAAAAAAGAGGAAAAAAAATCCATCTTCCAGAAAGCAAATGTAATCTTAACATTTGACAAGTAGAGCTCAAGTGTTTCATCCAAAACCAACTCTGCTGGTGTCTTTGCTGTTCACTCCTGAAGCCAAGTTCTTCCCTGTCCCTTTGAATGAAAATTCAGACAGATTCCAGGGGTCTTATGGTCATTCTCAGATAATTAGAAGTCCTCTGATATCTTTAGTAAAACTTAAAAAAAAAAAACTGTCTCATTTCAATAATTAACTTCTCTAGCTCAGTGTAGTGAAAAGTTGGTCTTCATCCAAAGTTAAATTTTCTCCTCTCTGGCAAACTTAAACCAGCTACAGGGAGCACCTACAATAGTAAAGGGTAGGAACGGCTTTTTCTTCTTTCCATCTCTGCCTTAGTTTTTCCCCTCTTTCCTCTTCTCACCCTCCATGCTTCCTGAGCCTATGGGCTGGGGCAAAGGATAATTGGTCAACAAAAATATGACTACACTGGCCCTGTCTGGGACAGGTGCTCTCTGGACCTGGCAAGTATTAAAACTGACTCATTAATCTCAGAGGGCACTTTTAGGGATCCAGTTTGGGGACACAGTATTTCTGAAGATCTCTTGTCTGCCACCCCCTTGATTAAACACTGCCTCTCTACTCTGGTTGCTCATGTCCTTCCTCAGCACTGGGCATCTTGTGGTACCCTTCCAGCTCCTACCTGCCAAGGCCTCCTCACCCTATAGGCAGCTGTCTTGAACTTGATCTAATAAAAGTCACCCCTATCTCTCATTTATGCCCACATCTGGCCCATGGAAACAGTCATACATCTTGCCTCCAATAAGCTCTGGTAGCTTATGTTGTAACGATGCAATTCTCTCGTTCATTCACGCTGCTCTCAGAGCAGCCTGCCAGAGTCACGCACCCTTTAGATTTCTTAAGGTCTGAGCCAGACACCAATCCCCTGGGCTACTCAAGGTCCAGAGAATCTGAGTAGACCTGGAAACTCTCCTTGTCCTAGGCTTAGCATGAAGGATAGGTCCTCCTTCTTCATACTTATTGCGGGGAGTAGGGGCAAAACTGGGGATCCCAGCACAGGTGGGATTGTTGTCCTAATTTTTTAAAGGCTAACGATAGATGTTCAGCTAAGAGTTGAAAAATACTGGTTTTTGACCACTTCCTCCTTTGTGGGTCCTGCAGGTGAGGACCGTGCACCTCACTTTGCAGTGTGCTATCATTTGCCTTGGGCTGTTAGCCGAAACTGAGACTTAAGTAGGTCCTTCAGTGCACTCTCTTATATAAGGAGATAAACATAACCAAGGAAATAAACAGAGTACCAAGCACGCTGGACAAACACTATGAAATCTGGACCATAGTAAAAGAGGAAGTTAAGAGCTAACACTTAAGTAGGGGATAGAATTTCCTAATCATACGTGGCACAGTTCTAAAGAAGACCAATCAATTGTCTTTGCATCAGAACAAGTTGTGGAGGTGTAGGTCATCCAAGGAAGAAATGGAGAAAGCCTACGGAGAGATCCAGATTCCCACAAAAGAAGAGCGGAGGAGGCGAAACTAAAGAGGAATTATACTCTCAAACCAATTCAGCTGTTCACAACGCAACCTCAAAAGTCCTTTGTATTTTAACTAGCGACATAGAAAAAGCAACCCAAATGTTAATAATAGTCATAACTAACGCTTAGAGAGTTTTGATTTTGTGCCAGGCATTTCTCTAAGTGAATTTGCATGTTCTACTTTATTTAAGCCTCATAGCAGCCCTGTGAGGTGGGCATCGTAACTATCCCACCTCCCACTTGACAGATGAGGAAACTGAGTCACAGAGACAGAAAGTAAGTTGCACCAGGTTATACAGCAAGCAAATGTCAGAGCTAAGATTTTAAACCAGGCAGTCAGGCCTCAAAGACTGCTATTAATAATGACTCTAACGCTGGGGCTCTTTGAGGTTGAAGTAACTTGATTATCATTTCATTTGTTTTTAAATCCTTCCAGGAATTGTCTACAGCTATGAAAAGTTCAGTAAACAAAAATCTCCAAGTTTCAGCCAGTAGTTCCAGAGCTTATGACACTCTGATCAGTTTTCTGGAGGAATACAAAGATGGGTAAGATACAGCCTCAGCCCTCAAAGAACTTAGAGTCGAATTGAGGGTCAGATATGGATAAGAAAGGGAAGATGTACCTTGATTCCCACTGTAGTATAAGATTTTATAAGTACAATGAAGAGAATCGGCAGAGCACTAAGGGTGAGGGGAATACATATTTATTTCCTTTAATCTTCAGAACGCAAGGAAGCTATTATGATCCTCATTTTCTATGAGGATTTGGAAACAAGATTGCTTAATAACTTGCCCGAGTTGACAGGAGTTTTGAGGAAGCCGAACTGAGATTCTCCCTGCATCCACGCAATGTCCAATCTCTTTCTCTGCTTGCTGCACTGTGGACAGGAGGGAGGTCATCTTAGTGGAGGAGAACAGCAAGAGCAAAGTAAGGGCAACAGTAAGGGACGAGCAGGTTTTCAGGACGTTGGGGATGAGAACGCATTGAGTTTGGGAACAGGAAGAAGGAGAGGAAGTCCAGCAGGTAGGAGGGTCCGGACAGAGGCATCCTGTGGCCACCAGACTGAGGACTTGACGTGGCGAGCTACGGGGAATCACTGAAGCTGTATGGGCAGGGAGGCAACGTGCAGCCAGAAGAAGTAAACGGGATAAGGTGGAGACTGGATTGGAAAAAGGGAAAGAACGAGGCACAGAGGAGGCTACTCCCACAGCCCAGTTCTTATAATGAACACTGGTTAAAAAAATTAAAAAGCTGCAGCATCTCAGTAATCGTTAAGCTGTGCAAAGACTAAAGGCAAAGGATAAATACATTATAAAGATGTAGCATTTGACAGAGGCAATAGGCATCCCTAGGGCTAAATCAGAAGCTGCAGAATAATAAATACTCGCTGTGTATCTAAGGTGGGACTGTGGCATACATATATGTCTTTGAGAATGGTAGCCCTACCTTGGTATAGACAAATGGAGGTCAGGGGAGCCCAAGAACTAGAATATAATTAGAACTATAATTTTTATTTAGCAACAGAAACATAGCAATAACAATTGGCTCCTTATTCTATTTTTGTACATGGGTCAGCATTTGAGTTTCATCAGTTTAACAGAGCAAAGGAAAAGATTGCATCCTGATGACAGGGACCAAGGGAGAGGCCCACAAGCTTGATTATATGTAGCACATTTGATACACATGCTTGTTTGTGTTTTCTCCCCACCCAGAGCGTCTGGGGTCCTTGTGGACAGAGCCAGAGCCCTGTATTTCCTTCATATCCTCCACAGGGCAGGAGGCACAGCACGGGCTTCATAAATGCTTCTTTAAAGGGGAAAGTAAACCACACAGACAAAAAAGAAGGGAACAGCTAAATGGACAGTATGACATTTTAGAGCATGAGTAACATTTACGTGAAAGGGTCTTACTCTCTTCTTGCCAGAAAAATGTCCCAAAATTCTCACTTACACACAATGAGGATATTCAGAGGTAAGAGCATTTAATGGATTGGACCTGTGAGAAAACTGCAAATTCCCTGTCCCCCTTTCCAACAGAGGTACACCTGAGGAGTAGGAAGGGGGCGGGGGAGAGAATGAGAAAAAGAGTAGAAGAGAGTAAGACTTCTTTTTCTTCTTTACATGGTACCCAAGCTGATCGAGGCAGAGGGAAGCAGACAGTCCCAGCCTCATTGCAGATGCAGTTGTCTCTCCCCAGTGCTCAGAAACTTCCTCTGCAAGGGTAGAAATACTATGATCCAGTTTCTTGTAGAGAGAATCATCACACAGATCTGGAGCTTTTCCAATGTCACATAACTTTTAGATGCCTTCCCCAAAATGCCCACTTATCAACTGTCTTTCAGTCGGACATTATTTTTTGTAAGTCGTGTTGTTGCCAATAAACGATTTCTCATATAGGTTTACAGAAACATTTCTAAAAGTGACTGATGCCTTTGAATAATTATTCAATTCAGGAATATTCATGGAGTGCCTACTTTATGCCAAGTCCTGTGCCAGGTGTTGAGAAACAAAAATATTTTAAGACTCAGTCCTTCCCTACAAGTAATTCCCAGTTCAGTGGGGGAGACAGGCACACATCAGGTTAACTATTCCATAATGTAGCAAGCACAGCATTTTCGATCTTCACAGATAATCAAAAGCGTAATCAGGGGAAAAGCCTAATGTCATCTAGGTGGATTGGGGAAGACAGGAGGCCATGCAAGATTTCTAGAACTCTTGATTGCTCAACAGATCTTTAAAATGGTGGAATTTTTTTTTTTTTTTAGGAGACAATGAAGAGATGAGAGTGGAGTTGTATTACATGAAAGAGAAGATCATAAACAAAGAACAGCATAGAGGTAAGAAACAACATGGCTTCTGTGCCAAGGTACAAGTATTTCAGGATTCCTGGAACGATAATTATTGGACAGGGAGAAGGACGAAGAGTCAAGTGAAGCCAGACACAGAGGATCCTGTGAGCTGTGCTAAGAAGCCGGGACCGTCTCCCATTAGGAGTGGACAGGGAGTCAATGAAGACTTGCAATCAGGTTAATGATATGATCCAGTTTGGTTTTGAATGAGTCCTTCTAGCAATTATCAGTGTGTGGAAAGTTCGAAGGGGGCGAGAACGAAAGCAGCGAGGTTCGCCTCTAGGTGGTGGTTGAGGCTCCATATGAGTAAAGGGATGAGTAAAGGGATGGACAGGAGACTGGAGAAAAGTTTAAGGGAAAGCAGTGGAAATTGGTGATTAACCCTGTTATTAAGCTAAGAGGGAAAGATCAAGACTTCAAGGTGGATGCTACAACCAAGGCTACAAGAGAAGAGCATAGGAGGGGGAGAGAGCTGTTGAGTTAAATATTTGACATGTGTCTGAGGTGCCTCTGGAACATCTGCGTGGAAGTATCCGGCAGACAGTTGAATAAATGGATGTGAAGTTTGAGATAGATTCTAGAGCTATAATTTGGAAGTCAGTTAACCACTTCAGCTTGTGACCCACTTAAAATATCCTGCTTGCAAATGCTGTGCAAAGTCACTCTCTTAGTTGAAAAATGACATATGACTGGTTCACGCTGACATTATACTTATTCCTCTCAGGGTTTGTGACACTGTGATAATTTTAAAGAACATAAACTCTAAAAGAAACACCTATTTTAAAAAAAAAGCAATTAATTTCTCATGTACTCATGAGAAGAAAAGACCCTAAGGACGTAGTTTCCATGGAACTACCTTTGTTTCTCTAAAACTCAATGTCAAGTGGAGCTAATAATGCCTATACGTACTGACTACTTAGCTGGTTATTGACAGAATCAAGCTGAATATTGTGTTTTGAATAATCCCAAACAGTAAAAAAGCTTTTGCTGTTGATAGACTTAAAAAATACTAAGAAGTTTCTTTTTTAAAAAATGTTTAAATCTTTAATTTGTTACACTATTGCTTCTGTGTTTTTATGTTTTCGTTTTTTGGCTGTGAGGCATGTGGGGTCTTAGTTCCTTGACCAGGGATCAAACCCACACCCCCTGCATTGGAAGGCTACATCTTAACCACTGGACTGCCAGGGAAGTCCCAAAAGTTTCTTATTTTTGACTTGGGGATCTGGCTACTTATACATCCTTAATTTCTTTCAGAGACAACATGAGAATATTATATGAAAGAAACCGAAACTAGAAAAAGAAAGAAATCCATAGCAGTTTTATTTTTATGTATACAGAGGCCTATGCTTCATTAGGCAGTGAATGTATCGAATCTCCATTAAGTCATTGGTGACACTGGCTCTACAACTCCAAATAGAGTCTGGTTTCTGTAACATCAGAGCACTGAACTAATTCAATTTTAAGGGCAAAATGCCAGGAGCTAGGAGGATTTGAAGGATAGGGAAAAGCATAATTAGATAAGCTGCAAGACTTAAATATGAACAATCATTATGGCTGAGAATACGAGGGATGCAAACCTAGAAAAAACACCCTTCGCCATTGGGAAATCTGACGACATTGTTGTCCAGAGTTAAAGCCACATGGAATGAAGTCACTGTCCCTTGGTTTCACTCGATCTCATCATGCACATCATCACCCAACTTGCCGCTCTACAAAATGACCTCACTAATCTAGTTTTAATCGGCGTCTATAGAGTTTTTATTTACCCATTTCATTTTTGCACTTGTTTAATACTCCAGTTCCTAGTGTGCCTTCTATCTCTTTCTACATCTGTGTCGTGTTAGCATGACACGACACTTTTAAGCTGCCCTTGGAGTGTTTCACAAAGGGTGTCCTGCAGAAGGTTCTCTCCTTGTGGAGCAAGAATGGCTGAGACAGGATTTTGTGGTCAAATAAAAATGGGAGGGCTTCCCTGGTGGCGCAGTGGTTAGGAATCGGCCTGCCAATGCAGGGGACACGGGTTTGATCCCTGGTCCGGGAAGATCCCACATGCCGTGGAGCAACTAAGCCCGTGCACCACAACTACTGAGCCCGCGCACCTGCGCACCTAGAGCCCATGCTCCGCAACAAGAGAAGCCACCACGATAAGCAGCCCATGAACCACAACGAAGAGTAGCCCCCGCTCGCCGCAACCAGAGAAAGCCAGCATGTAGCAACGAAGACCCAACACAGCCAAAAGTAGATACAATTAATGAATTAATTTTAAAAAATGGGAAATTTTCTATTCTGCATTTCCCTCTTGGAGGTTCAGGATGAACACTAGCATAGTAAAGGCTCTGCAAAAAAAGAAAACTGCTCAGCCTTTTAAATCTACCATTAAACTTGTCTGACCATAGACCCTTTCTTCTGGAACAACTATTAACAGCCTCAGAAGCCAGAGTCCAGTGAATCTACTCTGGGAAATAGCCCTAGAGGGTGGGTGGAGGATGGAAGCCTCACATCACACATTTATAAAAAGAACTGGATAAACGTTTTAATACAGTCTACCGTTTGTATCCATAGAACAGAGGAATAAGAAGCCTGAGTTTCAGCCCTGAATGTGTAGCATTGAGTGTATTTCTTATTTTACACCTCTTTTCCTCCTCATGGATAGGACGGGGTAATGTTGAGACTACGAGTCACTACATATTCAAGTACTCTGGGGAATAACAGATGTCATTTATTAAGTGCTTGCTGTGTGCCAGTATTATGCTAAACACTTTAAAACATCGCTTTTTAAATTCTCATAATGCCCCATTATTGACATAAGTTTATAAATTTTAAAACTGAGGCTTAGAGAAGGAAGTAACAAACCCAAAATCAAGCAGCTAAAAAATACACCAGGCATTTAAAACCAGTCTGTTGGACTCCAGAACACAAGCCCTAGCCACTACTGATACCCAGGCTTAGTGGCTTAATCAAGAGGCAACATCATTACTTAGGTATTCCATATATTTCACTTTGAAATGCCATCATGAAATCACTTATCCGAAAAGCTCTTCTGCGTCACTGGGGGAAAGAAGAGCGAGGCTTTGTCTGCCCAGCCTGACAGTGTCTGCTTTCCACTCCGTCTCAGGAGAGACCAGTGCCAAGTGAGCAGGAAAGGAGCAGGGTGAGGGTGGTAGAACTGGCCGTGGCAGTGATGCTGCAGGCCCCAGGTGCCACCATATCTCCGACATGAAATGAGCAGCATGTCAATACTGATGCTGAAATTTGTGAGAAAAGCACATTGTTGAAGGAGTCCCCATAAAACACAGGCATTTCATTTCAAAGCTGAAAGTGCCTTTCATTATCCCATAATCACTCGCCCACAAGGACTATAAAAGATTATTCCGTCCATCTCATCTCTCTTTGCCACACCAAGGCCATGGTGGTGAGGGTAAAGCCAAGTGGGGGTTTGTTGAGAGTGGAGCTAGGGGGGATGAAAGGATTGTGTTTTTATCCATCAAATAATATTTGTTGAACGCCTACTCTTCTAGGCCTTAGGGATACTACAGAAAAAGAACCAAGTTGTGAAATTTATATTTTTTGATAGATTAGATTATTGTCCTTAACAATAGGATTATTGCATCTAATTAGATCCCCACTGATTGTCAGGTGACTTGGCCTTGATCCTGTGAGAGGAGCATATATTCTACTTGCCTTTTTGACTTTGTGCTTGGTTACATGACATGCTTTGACTTTGTGCTTGGTTACATGACATGCTTTGGCTAATGGAATATGAGCAGATGTGACTGTCAGGTCTGAGCAGAATTTTTAAATGAGATTTCCTGCTTTGGCTCTGCTTCCATTTATATTCCTGCCTTTCACCATAAGGACAGTTTATCCTAGAGAAAGAATGTCAAGTCTTGAAGTGGAAGCCAGCCTAGCTGAGCCTGAGTGAGCTCAGAAGAACCAAGAAATGCTGCAGCCTATCCACAGCCGTCGTGTGACATAAGCAAGCGATGAATGTTTGTTGTTGCAAACCACTGGGGTGCTGGGGCCATTTGTTGCTGCAGCAAAACCTGACTGATACACATACTATTTTGGAGATACAACAGTATGTACATATGTAATATGTCAGGTAGTAAAAGTTCTATACAATTGGTGATTCACTTTGTTATACAGCAGAAGCTAACACACCATTGTAAAGCAATTATACTCCAATAAAGATGTTTAAAAAAAAAGTTCTAGGGCTTCCCTGGTGGCACAGTGGTTGAGAGCCCCCCTGCCGATACAGGGGACACGGGTTTGTGCCCCGGTCCGGGAGGATCCCGCGGGCCGTGGAGCGGCTGGGCCCGTGAGCCATGGCCGCTGGGCCTGCGCGTCCGGAGCCTGTGCTCCACAACGGGAGAGGCCGCAACAGTGAGAGGCCCGCGTACCGCAAAAAAAAAAAAAAAAAAAAAAAAAAAAAAAAGTTCTATACAAAAAACTTCAGCAGAGTAAAGTGAAAAGAACAGATTTGGGAGTGGAGCTTGATATGGCATTGAGGTAGTAAGCAAAGGCCTCTCTGCCGGAGTTGCATTTGGGATTTTGTCTTTTTTTTGGCCGTGCCTCACGGCTTGCGGGATCTCAGTTCCCCAACCAGGGATTGAACCCTGGGCCACAGCAGTGAAAGCCCGAAATCCTAACCACTAGGCCACCAGGGAACTCAGAGTTGCACTTGATCACAGACCTGAAGGAAGAGAGGCCAAGAAATATGCAGGTAATTTTAAGAAAAACATTCCGGGCAGAGGGAGCATCAGAAGTAAAAGCTCTTTTGGGGATGAGGAATATAGGGGGATGAAGACAGTTAGCATAATTTTCAGATTCCAACAGGCTATCTTACGGTGGATTACTTATAATATCTGTAGATGTGAAGTGGAAACTGGAAGACATTATAGGATGGTACGATTTTATTTCTGGAAAGCTCTCGGACATCCTCATCTCATATCCTCATTTTGTAAAAAAAGAAACTGCAACTCTGAGAAGTAATTTGCTTAAAGTCATGCAAACAGGCAGATTTTGGATTAGAACCCAGGTTTCCCGACTTTAATTAAAGTTCAAGAGCATGTGTGCATGCAGCTTGGCAATTGATCTGTGAAGAAATAGAACAGTTAGAGGCTGGGAGGAAGCAAGTGATGCTGCCTATACCAATATCTGAACTAACACCACACTTGAATTCCCCAAGACAAAGCTATGCTACATACACCACTCAGTTGTCACCACGGACCCAATCATAGCTATTTTTAAGGTAACTGCACTTTTAAATGATTGAACAGTCCCAAAACATTTGGTTAGCTAGAGCTCTACCTCTGCCATCAAAATATATTTATGGAGAATCAATATATAAACTTAAATTATAAGCACACTAGAAAAATGTTGATTCTAAAAATAATCTTGCAAGGGGAAGGTCTTTTAAAATATGATATAAAACTCTGAATCATAAAAGAAGCATTGAAAGATTCAATGATATATAAATTTTAAACATACATATCAAAAGAGATTATAGTAAAGGCAGTAAAAATAAAATATGGGGAAAAAACATTTGCAACTCAGCTGACAGAAAAAAGAGCTATTTTGTTAACGTAAAAGATACCTTTAAATTATGGTTAAGAAAAAAACAAACTATAATAAAAAGGGCAAGGGACATGAATAGACAATTCATAAAAAAAAGAAATAAAATGCTCAAAAGGAGATGAAAAAGTGCTCGTCCTCTCCCATAATCAAACAAAAAGAATATTAGAACATTTAAATAGAATTTTTTATATCTCACTGGCAAAACTTAAAAGCCTGAGGAGAGTCACTGGGGAGAACGCAGTCAGCCAGGCACCTTCACACGTTGTTGGTGGGAGAAGCCAGTAGCAGAATCATTTTGTAGAAAGCCTTGGCAAGATCCATAAAAATATAAAAGACATGTTCCTGTGGCCTAGCAACTCCACACATAAGAATATGAACTTGAATATTCATCCTCTGAGTAAATATTTAGTGAGTATTTCCTATGTACCAGTTTCTATACTGGGAGCTGGAGACCAGCGATGTACAGCGAAGTGTGGTGAGATCTGTCAGAGGATGAGGGTTTGTCATGCAAGGAAACTGTCGGGACTTTGTACTAATGGAATAGGAATTAGAAAACCTAACTTTAGTTCTGCTTTTGTGGCCAAATTAATGCGATAACCTTGTACTTTAGTTTTTCTTTCAGTTAAAACAACAAGATTTGAGTAGATTATAGCTTGGGTCCTATTTACCTCTAGAATGTTTATGACTTAAAAGTCCTCTCTGGGGTTTAAAGCAGAACACACCTTTAGCAAATAGGGGAATGGGTGTCCAGGTCTTGCTGACACCCCAGACTTCTCAGAATCCCGGAGGGGTGGGGATCACTCCTTCACAATGGGGCACTTTCTGGATGGTCTTTTTAGAGCATAAATTCTACTTGATGGGAAATGATTCAAAACATCATGTATAGTAAAAAAAAAAAAAAAAAAAAAAAAGGTTTTACATCACAAATTTTCTATTTGCTGCTAAAGCCTGTTTCACTTTCCTTAGTCGTTGCGATAAATGAGTCAGGACTTGGTGGTTAGGATTATTTCAGTGGAAACCTTTCAGAAGTGCTGTTCTAATCCTATTGCTAGCCACTGGTCATAGAGTTGTATGTTGCCTTTTTGAAACCTTATTTTTTAAGTTTGGTTCTGGCTAATTTTTCTCCTGAATTTTAGTTCCTCAAGAAGAGACTTCTAGCATCTCTTCACAGCGTAACCTTTATTCCAAACTGTTCTCATCCATGGAACAAAGTATATCTTGCCATTTGGCCAGCAAATGGTCACAGTTTTTAGGAAGCAACGTTTTTCCACAACGACTTGCTTCCCTCATCATTACGGTCCTGACATTCTACTTACCAGGCGAAGATCCCAGAGTTCAGACGCTTCATGACAGGCCAGGATCCCTCAAAGTCCACAGGGGCTCCATACAAGTTGGTTTTTTGTTCACGTCTATTTTATTTTTCATAACTTTTTTTCCATACAAATTTTCCATTTTGTTCAGTAGGCTGCATCCCCAGTGATTAAATTTCTTGCTCCATTAATTATGATTCATAAACCTTCCCTGTCTATTAAGATCATTTCCTTTGACACTCAAATCCCCTTTGTGTTCCAGTAGGGAGCTGGTCAAGGAGATAAAAACAGGAAGACTACCATTTCAGCTGGCAGCCATGCAAATTTACTATTACCTTTGAGGTTTTAAAGGACGTGCTATGACTTCAGGGTATTATTGTCACCAATTGACAAGAGTATTTTAAACCTAGAGAAAATATTTTTTTTAGTAATAAATTTGTTGGCTCTTATTGTGCCAGCCTTTGTGAATATCCACTATTGTGTTTCATTCATCCTGAAAATGCTTTTGGTAGCATAAGGAATGTTTGGCTGGGCAAACACGTAGACAACCAGAATGATTTCTACCATTTCTTAATAAAAACATTCTGCACACTCAGAAATCAATTGCTTATTTTAACAAAATGAAAAATGAGTTCTAGTTGTACTCTTTTTTTAATCTCCCTACATATCATTTTCTGATTTAAAAAATTCACATCTTTTCTTCATCTTATAAATAAACCTGTCAACGTTGGATCAGATTTGTCAACATTTTAAAGTATTTCATTGCTTCTTTCAAACTTATTATTTGGAAGTATTATAATGAAGAAAACTGAAGTTTACTTCCTCCTGAGACCTTCTCCATCTTACTGTACTCTTTTACCATCCTATGTTATATTCTGGCACAACAGCGTGATTCTCTAAGATAAAATTATATTCTTTTTTTTCTTGGTACCAGTTAAGGGTAGGTCGCTAAACATGGTAGCTTGGTTTTACCAATTTAAATGAAGTTATACATACATATTTTCTTGGCTCTGGCTCCATTTACTAACACTGTTTTTATAAGATTCACGTATGGTGTACATCACTGAAGTTCATTCATTTTCATTATATTCATTACATTCATTGTGTGACTATACCAAAATTTTATCCATTCTACTGTTGATAGACATTTAGGCTGTTATTAGCTTTTGGCATTTAGGAACAATACTGCTATACATATTCTTGAAAAACATATCGTAGTGCATATATGCCAGAGTTTCTCCAGGTTATATACACAGAAGTGGAATTGCTGGGCCACGAGTATGGGCATCTTCAACTTTACTAGGTCAGGCTAAGCTGTTCTGCTAAGTGTTTATACCATTTTAACTCTTGCCAGCAGTGTATTACAGTTCCTATTGCTCCACAGTTTCCTCAAGACTTAGTATTATCAGACTTTAACTTGAATTTTAAAAGGCTGTAGCTCTGGTTATAACCACTGCGATAACCGTAGCCCTGAAGCAGCAAGGCTGTGTGATGCTAACCTCTAAGATCACTCCACCCTCTCTAGAAAACTAACGCTCCCTTCCCTCCTCCTTGTTTCCTTTGCAAACTTGATCTCTGTCTCCTACCAGGCTGGGCCACCCTCTGTCCCGATCTTCACTCCTTCTCTTCCCCCCTTTCTTCTTTTCCTCCCACTATTGTTCCTAGAACCTTCTCTTCCATTGAACCTTCTTTTTCAATTAGCTCCTTGGCCTGACTCCATCTCATTTCAACAGCTACTATTTATTGTACTAATTATAGGCTTTGTTCTCTTTTTAATTTCAAGAGGCAGGTAAGTAGAGACCACTTCATGTCCCCCAAAATGTCTCTGGATTGGACACGCCAATCATGATGGTATCGCTCATATTCACTATCCTTCTAAGGGGAGCAGCCTCTGCCCACAACCCCTTAGGCTACTGTGGGATTTGAATTATGTGACTCATATGATTCCTTCTCTGGTCACAGCCCATTGAACCAAGTGTGGTAGCTGACCCAAAGTCAGTCAATCCATGAATAGCAGTCCATGACCTGGCCCTGTAAGAAAAGATGAACCAGGCCAATTTAATTCTTTCTCTAGGGTAAATGAGTTGAGAATGAGGACTTTTATCAATAGAAACAGGAAATAAAAGGTGGAGTTTATAAAAGTCATGGGGGTCCACATGCAAACCAGAGATATGGGGAAGAGAAGCTATAAATAAGCAGACATTATACAAAAGAAAGAAGAGGGTAAGGGCGATTGGTGGTAGCAGGTGATTGAGAAGTAGACATTAACTATAGAGCCCAACTGTAGGACCACATGACCCATGCCGGTGGTCCCAGGAGCCCTTTGGACCTGGTTCTGGTTCCTATAAGGCCAGTATGTGACTGTATTCCTGGATGCCTATGAAGAATCTCTCTTGACTTCTGCCCCATCTACAGCCCTCTGTTAAACATTTTCATTAACTGAGATAAGTTGAGGAAATTCCCTCTGTATGCTACAAGCAAAGAGCTGATCTAGAAAAACTCTAAATTTTTTATATTTCTTCTCATGTGGGGCTCTTAACTGATGTTTCCCCTCAGTAGGCCCTTGGCCTTCAATGGAGGCTGACCTTCAAGTGCACCTGCACAGGACCCCTCTGCTCTTGTAATTCACATTTGTCTCTCAGCACAGAAAGTTGTTATGTTCAGTTTGTTAAAGGGGCCACCAGCTGTTAGGTTTTTACATTTTTATCCATAATTTTTATCAAGAGAAACTTTTTACTGAAAACACTGCCAGGAAGGATGTAGCAATGCATGTTCCCAAATGGGAGTTTTTGTGTCTTCACACATCTCTATGAAGGGCACCCTTGAAGCCAAAGGATAAAAATACAACAGTGAAGATAAGACATGGTAAAAATAAACACAACATGTGATCTTGAGGGGATAACAAGGATGGCTGCTTTTAAACTAACATACACCAGACACTGAATAATGGTTTTAGATGTAAAACTCCAGCCTCTCCCTGGTTTTAATCCAACATAAGCATTCTCTAGGTTGGTACTAGGACCTTTTTCAAATATCTTCACCCTGACTATGAATTCTCACTAGTATCCCTGATGTTACAGATGAATTAGCCACTGAACTTTAATAATTCCGTGGGAAGAGATCTTCAGGAAGAGATCCAGTCAGCCAACGAAAAAGAATTATACAATCACAGAAGTTGTTCCACACTTGAGAAGGGATCAAGAGTTCAACAAGTGAGGAAACAGGGTCCTTGAGTTAAAGTGACTGACCTGGGGTCACACAGCTCTAGAGAAGCCAGGATCAAAACCCAGATATTGTTTTCCTTTTCTTCAGAGCTTTGACCATTTATTTATACATTTTTCCAAAAACAAATTAATAAACTTCTGCCAAATCTTTACCTGACCTGTCAGTTTGAATCCCAGGGTATAGAGTTTCCTCTAGTCATTGAGAGTAGCTATGACTCTGCATATATTTTTTTTTTTTTTTTTTTTTTTTTTTGTTTGGGGCCCAGAAACTTGTAATTCCAGGCAGTGATTGGTGATATGAACAAAAAAAGATGCGGGTTATATGGG
>NW_020185320.1:976982-1006918 GCF_003031525.2 Neophocaena asiaeorientalis asiaeorientalis
CCCGTGTCCCCTGCATCGGCAGGCGGACTCTCAACCACTGCGCCACCGGGGAAGCCCGACTCTGCATCTTATGGAAAGCAAGTGAGCTGATGCAAAAGCAGGGCAAACACAGATATAGGAAGACATTCAGGTCAGTAAGTACGAGAGGCAGAGAGGCATGAATGGGAGAAAAATGCCATCAGGGAAGATGAGTGGTACACACACATTTTGGCCTACTTACTAATTTTTCTTAGGCCTTCTGTTGGCTAAACTGAAGTCTGTCTGATTTTCACTATATGCTGATAGAAAAAAAAATAGATGATGTAATTATAGAGGCACATGATTTTGTAAGATGTGGATGATGAAATTAGGAAAACCAAAATAAAATCCAAGTTTTGTGTTGCAGGAGATATAAAAGGAAATGAGAAAACATTCTTAATGTAGAAGACCAAGAAGAGAATAAAGGAAAATCGTTTATAATCATTGGAAGGAGGAGAGTTTTTTCTTAATGCTTTAAAAAATTTGTATGTTATTTAGAAAGAAATTGTGGCAACTTGGGAAGATGAACAGGAAGCTTCCTTGCATAAGAAAGGAAAATTCAGATTCCACATAGATACCCAAAGCAATCTTTTCAAAATGCAAATCTGATAATGTCTCTATTGTACCCCACTGTTGTTAAGACCAAAATCCTACATACCTATACGAGGCTTTGCCTCACATGGTTCCCTATGTACCTCTCTAGCCTCCTATTCATATTCCATCAATTTCCTTCCTCCATCAGAATTTGTCCCCCAAGCCATGCTGATCACTGTGGCCATCAAATCCATCAAGAACGATGTTCCTTCTCCCCCCAGGGCCTTTGTAAGTGCTCTTCCCTCTGCCTTAATCCTCCTCCTTCCACCTGAACGTTCACCTTCACCTAGTCAGCTCTTACTCATGCTTCATATCTCAGCCAACACATCAATTTCTCAGGAAAGGGCTCTCGAGTCCTCCTGACCCCAATTTGAGTCCCATTTTTATGGCCTATGTATATTTCTTTTATACCAGTTATGATAGTTGAATGGTTACATTGTCATGTGATCATTTGAACTAGTCTACTCCCCTACTACAAACTGCTGGGCAGTCCCCACTTCCTTTTCTGCTCACCACTGTTACCCTGAGTGACCAGGATAATATCTGCTACATATTTGTTCTGCCAATTAACATTTGTTCAGTTAGTATTAAATGCTAAAAATAAAACCTGAGATCTATGGTTTTTTCCTATAATATTTGCAATGGAACACAAAGTGAGAATCATCAATCTTTTAACCTGCTGTGAGGTTAATGATTCTAGAAGAGCAACCAATAAGAATGAGGTTGGAAGGATTTATTCTTGGAAACTATATGAGATACCTCTCTTATAGAATTTATTGTGAAAATTAAATGAATTAATAAATAGAATAAGTAAATGCATCATTAAGTATAATATGTATAAAATATATAAAATAGTATCTAGGCCCACAGTAAAAATTGACTACATATATTATTGCTACCATTATTGTTTTTAAAATCAGCAGAAAATTCAACTTCCTGTATTAGTACCTAGGTTCTCATCTAATGGGACTGGGCATAGTAGAAAGATGCTAAGACATTTTAATAAATCATAAGAAAAGCCATTTCAAAACCCAAATAACACAGGATGAGGGGTCAGGAGACTGGTTCTGATCTAAGGTCTGTCAGCCCTATGTGCTGACAAAGATTCTTTGCTTGATAAAACTTTAGTCATTATCCTGAACCTTCTCCTATGCCCATCTGTGCACTTCCGTGAAAATGCCAGTTTTAGCAAGAACCCTCATAATTCAATTTAGCAAGCTAAATGATAATAAAATCATAGTAAGCAAAATGGTAATAAAAATACAACATCAAAATCTTGGGATTTAACTAAAGCAGTGCTTAGGGGGAAATTTATGGCTTTAAATTCTTATATCATAAAGGAAAACAAATCTAAAAATCCATGGCCCTTAAAAACCTAGAAAAACTTAAACCTTAAAAACCTAGAGAAGGAAGTGCAAAGTAAACCTGAAGTAATCCAATGAAAGAGAATAATAAAGAGAGGAAAACAATTAAAGAAAAACCAGACAGATAATAAAGAAAATTAGCATTTCCAAAAGGTAGCATTCTACAAAGATATTTTATATATTTTTTGATTTATTTTTTTTTAATTTTTTAATTTAATTTTTTTTTATACAGCAGGTTCTTATTAGTCATCCATTTTATACACATCAGTGTATACACGTCAATCCCAATCACCCAATTCATCCCACCACCACCACCACCCCCTCGCTGCTTTTCCCCCTTGGTTTCCATAGGTTTGTTCTCTACATCTGTGTCTCAATTTCTACCCTGCAAACTGGTTCATCTGTACCATTTTTCTAGGTTCCACATATATGCATTAATATGTGATATTTGTTTTTCTCTTTCTGACTTACTTCACTCTGTATGACAGTCTCTAGAGCCATCCACATCTCAACCAAATGACCCAATTTCGTTCCTTTTTATGGCTAATATTCCACTGTATATATGTACCACATCTTTATCCATTCACCTGTCAATGGGCGTTTAGGTTGCTTCCATGACCTGGCTATTGTAAATAGTGCTGAAATTAACATTGAGGTGCATGTGTCTTTTTGAATTATGGTTTTCTCTGGGTATATGCCCAGTAGTGGGATTTCTGGATCATATGGTAATTCTTTTTTTTGTTTTTTTTGTTTTTTTTTAAAGCAGAGGTCTTCTTAGAAGCCCATATGATTTAAATTTATTTATTTATTTATTTATGGCTGTGTTGGGTCTTCTTTTACCAAGTGCCAAACAGCATTGGAAAATATTCCTTTGTAGGTATATCCCACTGAACATTCACAACCCCAAGGATAAAGAGAAAATCATAAAAGCAGAGAGGAAAAAAAATCCCAAATTACCTGCAAGAGAACAGAACCAGACTGACTTGAGATTTCTCATTACTAACAGTGGATGCTAAAAAAAATCGAGCAACATTTTCAAAATTCTTAAGGTAAAAGATTTAGAATCAAAAATTTTATACCACAGTTTATTTTCAAACACATTTGCAGACAAGTAAGGATTTATAAAGTTTACTATGAATACATCCTACACTTTAAATATTAATTTGTCAAGAAAGGAGTACGATCAAACAAAACAAACATTTCAGGATGAGGGTCGTGTGGGATGTGAAAGTATTGATAGCTACTGTCACTCAGAACAGAGAAGAAAGATGGCAATAAATTTAAAGAAGATTCATTAGGCCTTGATTCTTGGAAGCTTCTACTATGAGTGGCAAAGTTTTATTGATATGGAGCTCTCATTTATGGCTTCTGCCATAATAGTTGATTCTACAGGGAATAATGTTTACATGTTTATATTGTATTGATACATCCCATTTGGGGTTTCATTTTAAAAATTATCCTACAGGAGAAACAAAGAAGGCATACAGAGAATTCTAAGAGAATATATAGAGATAGATTGAAAGATAGATAGATGATAGATATAGATAGATTGGTAGATTATTGTGAACTCTAGAAGTATAAAAATAAAGATAACTAAAAATGGGAAGTAGACTGAGAAAAAGAGGTGGAAGGAAAATTAATGTGATAACTTCTTCAGGTTTCATTGCAGAAGATCAACAGATAATGTCTAAAGTTTATAAGTTTAGAAATAGAAGTATGACAGCTATGAGAAAAACCAAGTCAGAGGAAAAGTTTAGCGAAGGTTCCCCTGTGAAGGTGGTGCAGAGGAGCTGCCACAGGAAAATAGTTAAAGGAAGAGTCATACTTTATATTGCATGGCTTCTCTACAGTTTTAAATTTGTTACTGTGTCCATGGAATACTTCCATGATTAAAAGCTAGTTTATAAAAACAGAAGAAATCATATAAAAATGAACTTACAGTTAATCCATCTTTTGGCTGTGGAAAAGGGAAAACTCAGTTGATCATCTGCATGTATTTTTCAGTGCATTCAGAAACACAAAAGAGCATTAAAAACACTTCAGCTGTGCATAAAAGATCTAAAAGTGTTAATGCCCTTCAACCAAAGACCGCCAGGGCTCTGCAGACCTCTTGCAGTGAAGGAGAATGCCCACGAGGGGGTGATATAAAGCCCTTCAGGGAGGCGAGTTAGAAAGATGCTATTATAGGATTTAGGCTTTGGGTGGGTAATTTTGGGGAGAGTTGAAGGAAGCAGGGGCTCACTCTAGATTGAGTGCTGTCAGAAAGCAGGAGCAAGTCTATGACTGGGTGTCTGAACAAATCTGATCTATGGGGAGGGAGGCTTAAAATGGGGATACAACTGTAGTTGGTAAAGAAGTAGCCATCCCTCATTTTAGCTGAGAACTGGGGATGTGTGCTATTTTGTGGGTTGCATGGTGTTTTTGTTTTGACTCATTTATCATATGGTGTCAAAGTGACCTTTGTCTGATGTTCTGTGAATTTCTGTCCAATAGGAGAACAGCATGGCCTGGCTGTGAGCATCAGACCAGTTTCCAGCAGTCAGGGGCTGCTTTTGGCTTTCTCAGAAACAAATGAAGGAAAATATCTCTTCTTAACATGTTGTGTGAGCTTGTACTTGTCTGGTGTGGAGTTTGAAGCTGCTCTCCTTTAGGATATATAACTATATCAATAAATTTTATATTATGTATCATCTATAATAATTATATATAACATATAATTGTGTAATATTATATAATTATAGAGTATAGATTACATATAATTATGTAATATAGTGTATAATATTATATATATTATAAAAATACATTTATATTTATGTAATTTTATTTTGCCAGAAACAGTGGTCACTGTGGTGAGCTCTGTTACCACCTGCTCTTCTCCAAAGACTCTCTTCTCTTGGTTTTGTTGACACTGCACTTCTCTGATTTTTCTCTATATCTCTGACCTTGACCCAATCTCACAGAAATTTCCTTTTGTGCTTCCACACTCTCTCCCCAGCTGATCTCATCCATTCCCACAGTTTCAAATACAATCTCTATGGTGACAGGTTCTAAATTTATGTCTAACTCCGGCCTCTCCTCTGACCTCCAGACTCATTTATCCAACTGCCTACTTGACATCTTCTCTTGAAATTCCACAAAAATCTCAAACTTAAGGGCTCTAACAAGGAATTTATTGACTTTCCTCTTCTGGTCTTTGCCATCTCACAAAACAGTCCCACCATCTACCTAGATGCTCAAGCTTGTGGCCCGGGAATCAGGCGTGATTCACACATACCATCAGTCCCTGGATCTCATCCACCAGCAAATCCTGCTGCTGCTACTCCAGAAAGCATCTAATACCTCCCCCACTTCCCACCTCCTCCGCAGCCCAGCTCTGGTCCAAGCCCTTCATCGTCTCCATGACACCAGCGTTCTCATTAGTCTCTGGGCTTCCATCTTGGATCTCTTCCCAAGGTATTCTCACAACAGCCAAAGTCGTCTTTTATTTATTTATTGGCCACGCCGTGCAGCTTGTGGGATCTTAGTTCCCTGACCATGGATTGAACCCCAGCCCTCGGCAGTGAAAGTGCAGAGTCCTAACCACTGGATCACCAGGGCATTCCAAAGTCATCTTGTGAAAGCATAAATACAATTAAGTCACTTTCCTCTCACCTTGAAATCCTTCAATAACTTTCCAGTGCACTTTAAAAGAAAATCCAAAGTCTTGCCCACGGTCTGTGGCCTGCATGACTTACACTCTCCCTACGTGTCAGACTGATCTCATCTCAGATGTCCCTCCCCACCCAACACATTATTCTTCAGATTTTTAAATATGTTTCCAAGTTATCAAGCTCTTCCCTATCTCAGAGGCTTTGAGCTTGCCCTTCCTGTGAAACCACCCACAAAGGCCTTTCTCCACCACCTTCCTTCCCATGGGAGGCCCCCGCTCATCCTTCAGTGTGTGCTTCAGTGTTCCCTCTAGAAAAAGTCTGTCCTTGACCTCCCTGTCTAATTAACTTCCGTAATTATTATGGCATCAAATCCTTTTCATTTCTTTCTTAACACTTACTGGAATGCATAATTATGTGTTAGATAATTTAATAGCTATCTCTCCCTCAAGAGTAAAAGTTCCAGCAAGGCAAGAGCAACAGCTGTTTTGTTTTTCACTCTGGTTCTGCATTTAGCACATATGCAGCGCTCAGTAAATATTTGTTGAATGGAGAGACATATTAATCTGTTATCAGTTACTGATATCTTTGGATAAGTCAGATTTTTCTCACCAGCTTCAGAACACTACAGGAGTGAAGGAGGGTAGTTAAAAATGTAGGAAACATCAAAGAACATCAAAATGGACTCTTGTGTCTTCAGCAGGTTGAACATGAACAGAGGGTGAGGGGATTCAGCCTTGGTAAAGGAGAAAGATCAGTGCATTTGGATGCAGAAGACTGACGGTCTGGACCAGATGCAGGAAGTTGAACAGCTCACTTAAGGCGCTCTGTGGTAAGCTGAATAATGACTACCCAAAGATGTCCGTGTCCTAATTTCTAGAATATGGTGCCTTACATGGAAAAAGAGACTTGGTAGATATCATTAAATTAAGGATCTTGAAATAAAATCCTGGGTTATCCAGGTGGCCCAGTGTAAGAGGTCCTATAAGGGGAAAGCAGGAGGTACAGAGTCAGAGATGGAGATGTGCTGACAGAAACAGAGTAATGCAGGGCCATGAGCTAAGGAATGCAGGCAGCCTCTAGAAGCTGGAAGAGGCAAGGAAATGGATTTTCTCCTAGAGCCTTCAGAAGGAACACAGCCCTGCCGACCCACTTAAATTTCTGACCATCACAAGTGTAAAAGACGGATCTGTGTTGTTTTAGGACACTAAATTTGTGACAGTTTGTAACTACAATAGGAAATTCATATAAGCTCTAAGATTTATCTCTGAAATCTGTCTTATTTACTTTTGTTAAGCTTTATCGCTGTTGTTGTTGTCTCTCTGCACTAAAGTATAAGTTATATAATAGAACAGGCTACATCTCTGTTTCCCACTGTTTTATTTCCAGAACCTAGAACGAGACCTGACACAGAACAGGTTTTAAATAAATGCTTCTTGAATCAATGAGAAGACGAACACAAATTCCTATCCAATGGAAATATTGTAAAGGGCAACATGCGACTCTGAATTATAGGCTATTTGCAAGAGTTGAGAAGAAGCTATTCTCTCCATTCTCCCGTTTTTCTCTTTTCTTCTTCTTCTAAAAATTTTTATTGGAGCATAGTTGATTTACAATGTGTTAAGTTTCAGGTGTACAGCAAAGTGTATCATCTACACATATATATATCTCTACTCTTTTTTAGATTCTTTTCCCATATAGGCCATTACAGAGTATTGAGTAGAGTTCCCTGTGCTATACAGTAGGTCCTTATTAGTTATCTATTTTATATAAAGTAGTGTGTACATGTCAATCCCAATCTTTTTTTAACTCTTTCATCCCCCTGCTGCCTCCCCATCTGGTCTCCTTTACCTCTCTCCTCATTTGTTCCTCCTTTACTTAATGCCCTTTTACCCACTTCTTTCTTTAGGCTCTCTACCCTTCATTATATTATAAGATATACAACTGTCCTGCTTGGGGATCCAGGAATGACTGGACTATATAATTACAGAGATAGCCACTTCTGATTTAAATATATGTTATCCATGCAGCCCTGTGCCCTTGATTAAGTTTACTATCTAATCATGATGTGTTCATTTACCTTAATTTGATTAGACCATCGTGTGTGACCAAAATCCCTGGATCTGAAATTGCTCAAACTGATCACAAAAATGTACCATAATGTAGTGACTTGGAACATGTTTCCTTTTCAAGGGACAGTCATGTCACATGCAGTGTTATCGAGTCAGGCAAATTAATTCCTCTAGGGGGAGGCAGTGCTGGAAAGGGGGCTGTGACCCAGCTTTCTTCCTCTCGCAGGCCTGCTGGGTAATCCTGTCATGTACTCTGGTTTACCAGGGAGCGTCTGTGGGTTTTTCTGGGATGTAGGTTTCAAACAAAATTATGTAAAAAGTGTGTGTGTGTGACAGAGAAAGAGAGACACAGACAGACAGAGACAGAGAGAAAGAGAAAGGCAACAAGCATACCGTATATATTACATGAAAAAATCTGACAAAATACAGACGACTCTACCTTTTTAAACTTATAATTGGTGCTTTTAAGTATTCAGTGTTTGTTAGGTGAGATCATACAATCCTTCTCAGGAGGATTATTGACTGAGAGGGGTAGATGACATGCCTCTGCAATGCTGGTCCTTCACACTTCTTTCCCTGAAATTCAGGTGCGGGAGGGGTTGTGAGGGAGGCTAGGAGGAGAGAATGTTCACTGTGGTGACCTTCATGAGGTAAGCGCTCAGGAAGCCTCCTCTGTGGGAAAATGTCTCCTACTCACATTTCAAACGGACATTCATTTGGGTGAACAGACTCCTATTTTAATTTTTTACTACTTAAATTTGTGAACACCTTTCTTTCTTGAAGATGGCAGCCTCACTGATGCATTAGTCCAAACAGGCTTGCTTAGCTCTCATATATGCATGACGTGGTGTGTGTGTATGTGTATGTGTGTGTGTGTGTGTATCAGAGAGCTCTTATCCTCTACTGGACACAGAGAAAATTACAAAAAGGATGGGGGTGTTCTTCAAACAATTAAGAGATAAGTACCTCTTGGGTAGTTAATCCTGTTACCGATTTGTATCTTTACTAACTTCAGTTACAAGTCACAGCAACATTTATCCAAATCAATATACAAGGAATTATTTCAAAGTTTTCTGTATTTATGATTGACGCTGTATCCATTCATTTCTTCATTTAGCAAATTTTCACCAAGTGCCTATTATGGTACACCAAACTCTATGTTGGTTGCTGGAATTGCAACCATGAAAAAGAAATCTCCCTGCCCTTCTAGAGTTCAGAGAACAGTGGAGAGAGTAATATAAAACAGGTAAATTGTACACAATTGTGGTACAGACAATTCTTCTCAGACGATTTGTAATATGGGGTATCCATTAAGCCACACTGAACCACAGAACAGGTGAGAGAAAAGTCTTTTCAGGATCCTGAAATGTTCTTCTCTGTTGACATGGACTGTCCAGTAAAAATCAACTGTCTTCAAAGTAGAACCCAATCCCTCTTCCCTCAATGTCACCATTTAGGGAGGTCCGTCCCTTGGCATTGGCATTGGGTACGTGTGCTTAGCAGAATGAGAATCCAAGAAGTTGCCATTAAAGGCAGACAATCAAGTCACTTGTTGTTCAGGAAAGCTTACTTTAAAGACCTCTATTTTTATTGTGAAATATCATACATGCAAGATATGTATAGCTGATTTGGAGGTGGGGCCTCTAGGATGTAATTAGATCATGAGGGTGGAGCCCTCATGAATGGGATTAGTGCCCTTAAAAGAAGAGACATGAAAGAGATGATCTTTCTCTCTGCCATATGGCAATAAATAACTACATTCAAACCAAGAAGAAGGTTCTCATCAGGAACCAAATTTTCCAGCGTCCTCCTCTCAGTCTCCAGTCCCACAACTGTGAGAAATAAATTTCTATTGTTTAATCCACCCATTTTTGTTATAGCAGCCCAAGCAGACTAAGATATATATATATATTTTAAGAATAAAAATAAAATAAAATTCATCTACCACCAGCCAACTTAAAAAAATAGAATATAACCAGTATCTTTGAATCTATATGTGTGTGCTCCCCTCTGAGATCCCCCTTCCTCCTCCAACCCTTGCTTGCCCAGAAGTAAACAAAACCCTGTATTTCTAATTACTCGTTTGCTTGCTTTTCCAATAGTTTAACCACATATGTACATATCCCAACACAATATGTTGTTTATATTTTCTGATTTCGCACTTTGTATAAATGAATCACACAGTATGCTTCTATGCCTTTCTTTCACACTCAACATTTTGAGATTTAACCACAATAGTGTAGCAGTAGTTCATTTTGTTCATTGCTGTTTAGTATTTCATTTGTGAATATAACACAATTTGTTTATCCATTTTACTGTTGATGGACATTCTGTGCTTTTATAAACAGTGCTGCATGGGATTTCTGTATGTGGCTCCCAGTATGTGTCTGCAAGAGTTTCTCTAGGGCATGTGCTGTAAACATCATTAAGGCTGATCACATATATTCTGCTGCTGTTTCCCATCAAGGCTCATGTCAGGATTACACTTCACTGCCCACGTAATTTAGGTATGGCCATGTTGGGCTAATGAAGTGTGAGCTAAAGTGATATGTGACATTTTGGGGCAGAAGGTTTGAGAAGCAATACAGGCAATGTTCTTTTCTCTCTTCTATAGTGCTGGAAGGGTTCCACATAGTAGCTGCTCCATCAGCACGAATCCCTGAGAAGGGGTGACAATGACATAGAGTCTAATCTCCGGTCAACCCATAATGACCATGTACCATGGGCCATGTACTGGGTCTGTTACCCAAAGCATTTTCTAGCTTTCCGACTGATACAGAAATTGGTACTAGGAGTGGACTTGTTTAGTATGCATCTATTCAACTTCAGTAAAATATGCCAGCTGCTTTCCAAAAAGACTGAGCCATTTTTATACTACTTACCTAAAGTTGATGAGAGTGTCTGTTATTGCACAGCCTTGACAAAAATTGGTATTTTCCAACTATAATTTGAGCTGATGGAACTTTAAGAGATGGTGTGTCATTATTTTAATTTTTCTTTTCCTGATGACTAGTGATACATTTTTGTATGTTTATTAGGCACTCAGCTCTCCTCTTCTGTGAAATGCTTGTTTATAACTTACACCTATATTTCCATTGACTTATTTTCTGTATTTGTGTAGTGTTAGTCTTTTCCTTATTGATTCATTTAGGTTCCTTAAATCCTCCCTCTGTGCCTCTCTAACCCTTCTTCCTGTCTTTTTTTTCTCCATAGCATTTATCACCATCTTATATATTATTTACTTGTTGATTTGTTTGTTGTCTTTCTCTCTCAAGCTAGGATGTAGGCTCCATGAGGTCAAGGACCCCCTGGACCTTTTTCACTGAAGAATTCCTAGTTCCTAGAGAAGTGTCCAGCACATAGAGGGCATCAGGTAAATACTTGAATAAATGAAAAAACAGTCACGTGAGTTGGCAACAGTACCTAAACATTGAGTATCTGAACATGGCCAGTTTCCCCATGTAGGCAGGTTTTTTCCTGATACCTGTAGACCCTTGAGCTTGATGGATTTCTGGTCTGATGGGGACTGGATTTTAAGTCCAAGTCTGAATCCAAAAATTTGAGAACCAGAAACACTGATGTCTAAGGGCAGGAGAAGATAGATGTCTCATCTCAAGCAGAGAGAGCAAATTCACCCTTCCTCCACATTTTTGTTCTATTTAGGATCTCAATGGATTGTTTGATGCCCACCTACATTAATGAAGGCAATCTTCTTCACTCAGTCTACTGATTCAAATCCTAACTTCTTCTGGAGATGCCTTCACAGACAAACCCAGAAATGATTTTACGAGCTATCTGAGCATCCTGTATACCAGTCAAGTCACATAAAATGAATCAGCACAAGCCTACCCCATGTCAACTTGGCACCCATACACAATTTCTTAAACTTAATCTCCAGGGCTTCCCTGGTGGCGCAGTGGTTGAGAGTCCGCCTGCCGATGCAGGGGACACGGGTTCGTGCCCCGGTCCGGGAGGATCCCACATGCCGCGGAGCGGCTGGGCCAGTGAGCTATGGCTGCTGAGCCTGCGCGTCCGGAGCCTGTGCTCCGCAACGGGAGAGGCCACAACAATGAGAGGCCCGAGTACGGCAAAAAAAAAAAAAAAAAACTTAGTCTCCAAATAAAGACAATAATAAAATCATAATTCCACCTAACATGAAACAGCTATCCTGTGTAACACCAAAAGTGCATTATCCCTTCCCAAGAAAAGAAGATAAAATCCTCAAGTGATATATACTCTTCTCCTGATACCCTATAACTTAAATACTATGATGTAAAATTAACAATATTTAAAGACTGATATAAAGTCAATACATTTTATGTTACATAAGAAGGAAATAAGAGAGGGAAGAAAACAAAGATATTTGGTTGATATATGTATATATGCCCACAAATATATTCATAACAAAATAAGGAAGAAATTCATATGACAGTTACAGTCCTTGTTTCTGTAACTGGTCATGTGGTCATAGCTGGTATTTTCAACTACCTTCTGCTGCTACACATTCTGTATTTCCTTTGCCTTCAGCAAGCACCTCAGCTAGTTGTGGTTCTTCACCTGGCAGATGGTGGCCCATGGTCAACCATTCAGTCTCTACTATGGCCCAAGAGCCTCACTAGCATCACACACAGCAAGTCCATCTATGCAGTTATATGTTACCAAAGCCATTCAGGAAACAGACTATACACTTGGATCTAATTCTTAATAAGTTCACACAGAGAATTTTCATATAAAACAACACTTTAGATTTTTCCCGTTAAATAATAAAATGAACATAAATCACCTCCTGTTTTTTTTTTTAGCGAACTATCTTCATGACAGGCAAGTTTACAGAAGTTTTTCTTTTCTTTAGCTACTTCCTTACCCAGAGATCAATAATTAAGCGTATGAATGGCTGGTTTCTCTTCAGACTCTGTCCTGCTCACTCAGCTGCCATAATAGTAGCCCACATTTGATGAAGTTCTCCTAAAGGAGTTAGGTTAAACATTACACAGTTTTAAATCTAGAGTGCCCAGGACATTTGTTGAGACCCCTATTACAGCCTCTGAGCACAGCCTTTCTGGCACAGAGCACACATTCAGGTAGCTGTGGCTCTGCATGTGGCTGTAAAACAGAGAGCCACAACCTTGAGGGATCAAACATGATCCAATGATAAAGTTACTACCTTTATCATTCCTAATGTCAGGGGGAGAGGGCTCTTCTCATCCTTTGAATAACCACTGGGGTCTACGATGTGATTCAGACTAACAAGGCACCTGAGAGACTCTGAGGGATTCCTCTCCATACAGCTGCCCTGCCCCAGCCTTTAGTAGCTGCTGCCTTGCAGGAGGGGAAGGCCTCATGTAGCTGGCTCTCATCTCTCCCATCATGACTCCAACCTTGGTTACTTGGCATACTTGGTGAAGGTCCGTGATGGGCTGATGAAGGCTGCTCTGTGGCTACAGCTTCTAATCCTTCACTCCAGCCCACATGCAGACATGAAGTTTGTTAAAAATTTGGCTAGTTTCTCCTTCACCTCCTACTGCTGTTGTGCTAGAGGTCTCTTCTCCCCCAGGAAGGGCTCATCACTTATTAGGATTTAGTTCATTTGGGTTTCTTTGAGTCCTTAGATCACTGAGGTTTTCTTTTTTAACTATGATTATATAGTTAATATTGCTTCTCATTGTGAAGGTGGGAGTTCCCATCACCAGTGACTTTCTAACTAGAAACAGAAGGTCTGTAATAGATATAGGGACAAATAAAACCTATAAATATGCCAAGCAAATGTTATTCTCTCCCTATAAATATTTTTAGATGAGAAAAATCAAACACCAAAACTTTTTAGGTGCTTGGAAAAGCAAAGATGAGAATCAACAGCATTTAAGCTCTCAACTGTTGCATATGCTCTGAAAAGTTCTAATTAACTGCCAAATGAAATAGTAATATATTCATTAAATTTTATTTCTAATTGAAAAGATGAAAATATTCATTAAAATATAGTGTAGGGGCTTCCCTGGTGGCGCAGTGGTTGGGGGTCTGCTTGCTGATGCAGGGGATGCGGGTTCGTGCCCCAGTCTGGGAGGATCCCACGTGAAAGTGAGAAAGCATCTACATCCTGCTACATATGACTGTAACTTAAATTTTGATTGGTTACAGAAAAAGAAGTAATACTTCTTAATATTGTCTTAATAATTTCCCTATAGTAATTGTTTTTCCTAATAGAGCCCAGGTTATTTTGAGCTCTTCTATGTTTTCCTCTCTCACCCATTTCTATATACATAATAAGAGCAAGGGCAAGGCAAAACACTTAAGAAACCCTAAAGTTCATGTCTAATTTTGGTCTATGGTACTCTTATTATTCCAACAGAAATCAAATGGAAACTTACATGTATAATATCAAATAATATAATGTAATATAAATATATGTGTGATATATAACAATGCAATGAATAATATAAACTAAGGGAAAATTATAGAAATAGAAGAGATTTCAAAAATCTTCTGGTCCAAAAAAATTAATTTACAGAAGGAATTGAGACCTTAAGAGGAAAAGAGATGTGTCTAAAGCCACACAGCTGGTTGGTACATAAGAGTGAACTTATTGGGTCATAAGGTAACTATACATTTAACTTTAATAGATGCTGCCAAATTGTTTTCCAAAGTGACTGAACCAGTTTACCAGCAGTATGAGAGTTCCAGTTATTCCACATCCTCAGCAGCACTAGACATTGTCAAAGAAATTAAAGATGATACAAATAGATGGAGAGATATACCATGTTCTTGGATTGGAAGAATCAACATTGTGAAAATGAAAACTAAACTAAAATAAATATATAGCTATAACCTACAAAACAAAACAAACAAAAAAAAAACTGTAGCTCTCTCAGTGGGTATAAGGTGATATCTCATTGTGGTTTTAACTTGCATTTGTCTGATGACGAATCATTTTGAGCTGTTTCATGTGCTTATTGGCTGTATCTTTTGTGAAGTGCCTGTTTACATCTTTTGCCTATTTTTTTATTGGTACTTTGTCTTTTTCTTATTAGTTTTAGAAAGTTCTTCACATATTCTGTATATAAGACCTTTGTATTGTAAATAACTTCTGGTCTATGGTCCTATTCACATATTCAGTAATTTATCTGAGGTCACACAGGTAGTCTTCTGTTACAGAAGTTCTTAATTTTAATAAAGTCCAATAGTTGTTACTTTGCTTTATCACTTTTGTGATGAATACCTCTTGGGTCTTCTGGAAGAATCATGGCTGACCAGAAAGTCGTGAAAATAGTTTCTTATACTATACTAGAGCTTAATTTATCTTTATCTTCCAATAAGATGCTTAAAGTTCTATGATCCACTTCAAATTAATTTTTATGTATGATTTGATATAGGAGTCAAAGGTTCTGTTTTTTCCCCATGTTTCTAATTGCTCCAGCACTATTCATTGAGAAGATCATCTTTTCTCCTCACTTAATAGAAGTGATACCATTTGGTAAACCAAATGGTCATATATGTATGTTTCTATTTCTAGCATCTCTGCTTTATTGTTCTCTTTGTCTAGCTTTGCACCAATGCCAAGATGGCTTAACTACTACAGTATTACAACTATACTGTAAGTCAAGATCTGGTGGAAGAAGACCTCCAGATTTATTCAAGACTGTCTTGGCTACCTGTGGCTTTTGCATCATCACATACAGTTTGGAATCATGTCTGCCAATTTTCACCCCCGAAGAAGCTATTGTGATTTTGATTGAGGCTACATCGAGTCCACAGATAAATCTGAGAAGAATCAACAGCCATATTGAATCTTCCAATACATTAATATATATCTCTCCATTTATACATCTCCATTTAGGTCTTCCTTAATTTCTTCATTGTTATTTTAATGATAGATGTTTCACAAATGTTTCATTTAAGTTAATTCCTAGGTATTCAAATTTTTTGATGTTTTTATAAATACTATTTTTAAATTTTATTGTTCCAACTCTTGGGTGCTAACTATACAGAAACACAATTGATTTTTCCATATTGACCTTGTATTTGGCAACACTGCTAAATCCACTTATTATTTACAATAGTTTATAGATTCTTTTGGATTCTTTATGAAGCAATCACATTATCTAAGCATAAAAAGTTTTACTTCTTCCTTTTGAACCCACACGCCTCCTGTTTCCCTTGCATTATTTCCCTAGTAGTTCCTCTAGTACAAGAATAGAAGTGCTGATTGGGAACATCCTTGTCTTGTCAGTTTCAGGGGAAAGCTTTCGTATTTTAACACTGAGTATGGTAATAGCTGCCCCTCTGAGACCCTCTTAGTCAAAGCCAGAACCTCAGTGAAAGAGGAAATGAAGAAAATTATTTTCACCAGCACAAAGAGGTGACAAAAGAGCCTGCATCCTGGCTAGGATTCTGGGTAGAATGTAAGAAATTACAGCACCCACCTGCCTGCACTCATATAAGGTATGGTTTGAGTTTAAACTCCCTATATGGTATAAAAGCCTCTCAAATACAAATTACCCTAAAAGTCAGTCGCTGAGACACTTAGCATTATCAAATGCAAAACCTATATGGAGGGATGCATCTCTGGCCCATGGGGCAAAAGATTTCTATAGATAAAGGCCTACTGAGGGTGTGCTCACAATATGAAACAACAAAGCACAGGAGAAAAAAAATCCAACATGATCATGAGCTTTTAGAAAGAACAGGACATTTTGATCTTCAAGAATGGCAGATAAAATAATCTGTTAGACACTAAAAAATAAGTATGTTAAAATTAATATAAATCTGATTAAATCCACTCAATATGTGTAACAGGGATAGAAAAGGAGGGAAAAACACTAAATTTCTCATCTTACCACAGCAATGAGTCAATAAATACTTTTTTCCTCCTGAAATTAATAGTTAGAAAATTAATTTTAACTGAAGCCCCAGAGCTGCAACTTTCCCCAGCATCCCACGCATCCTTGCTACATCATTATGGACCTATCCTCTTGAGAACTGCTGTCATCCAGGAAGAGCTGAAACTGTATCAGCTTGGACACAATATTGTCTCAGTAGTCCATTTTTAAAAGAACCAGTACATGCATCTTAAAAATTTTATAACCTTCTATTTAAATGGCTTTTCAAAGGTTATATTCATCTCCATAGAGAGCATTAAAAAGTATTCACTAACATGGAAATATTTCAACAACATGATGTTGCATATAAAGAGCAGATGGCCTAGAAGTATGTATAATATAAACCTGCCGATATAAAATTATCTTTCTATGGATCCAAAAAGCCATATGGTGGTACTCACCAAGAGAGGTCTGGAAGAATGTTCACCAAAACATTGATTATGATTATTTCAGGGTAGTAAGATTTCCAGAGATTTTTGCTTTCATTTTTTTTTAGACCTTTTTTAGTTTATTCGAACTTTTACAAGCAGAAAAATTAAATAAGGAACTAAATGAAGGTCTAACTTAAAATTTGTTTTTAACTATTAGATTTGGAATTGGGACTGGCTATTTCTTTAAAAGAGTAATTGGTTGGCTTCCACGGTGGCGCAGTGATTGAGAGTCCGCACTGAAACTAACGCAACATTGTAAATCAACTATACTTCAATTAAAAAAAAAGTTTACCATCCACAAGTAGATCCAGTTGATTTTCAGTGGCACAGATCATTTAGATGTTCACCCTTCCTGTCATCTGATTGCTGCTCCGTGTGCCTACAACCCTCTGCCCCCAGAGCTGGAAGAAAGCCATCTCCCGCTTTCACAGGAGAGTCCTTCAGACATTTGGAAATAAGCTCCAGGATTTTTTTCCCTCTGCCTCCTTTCCTCAATGGCATCTCATTCTCCAAGGTTAAATATTTACCATCCTGACCGTAAATCTCCTGCACACACTTCAGGTTATCATTACTGTCTGTTCAGCATAGAAGAAAGTGAGACTACACCTGTCTTTTTTCTGGACCCTTTGATTCTAATTCACACTAAAATCGTATTAGTTTGGGGGGGGGCAGTCTTTTCACATGACTGATTATTTACACTGATTTTCTCAATTACAGCCCTTATTGATAAGTGATATTAGTCATATCTCTCCTACAATTATAGAAGCAGTTGGCGTTTTTAACTCAAATGTTAGCCTTTCAGTTATATCTATTAAATATGTATTTCATATTAGAACGAGAACATCATTATTTTGAATACTGAGTCTGTCATCTGATGTGTCCTCTACCCTAGCTTTGTGACATCTTCAGATTGCTTCCACGTGCCCTCTGTATCTTCATCCAAATCACTGATGAAATGTTGAATGGAGCAAAACCACAGGTGGATTTCTAACCATTAACCAGTTGTTTCGCATTCTCTCCCATCCTTCAGCCCATTAGGGATCTACTTCGGTTTATTGCTGATATTTTCTACATGCATTTATGGGTCTGCTTACAACCCTGCCCTGTGCTCTGGGAGGCTAACCTGTTTGGACGGGCTCCCTGGCCTCTGGCAGTTGGGTGTTTTGGCCAATAAGTGGCACCGACTGAAGTTCAGAGGGGAAGAGTGAGGAGAAGGCATTTAATCCCCGACTCTCTCTCTGTCAGGTCCTATGGTTTGGCCCTGTTTCTCTATTAAACAGTGCACACAGGAGCCCTCTCTTCATTCTGGAAACCTCTCCTTTCCCTGGCCCCTTCAGGCTGTGGGTGGTAAAAATTCTCCACTGTTACCAACCCCTAGGTACTGTTACCAACCCCTAGATACTGCACCATCCCATGCTGGTTTTCCTAAAACATGCCCTATCTTTGCAAATAATCCCTTTATCAAATGCTCTTCAATTAACCTGTTTGAATGTTCCATTCCTACTGGGATCCTGACTGATCACTACCAACTATGATATCATTCATCCCACAGTTCTCGATATTTTTATTATTATAACGAAAATACCATGAAATGTTTTGAGAGGGAAACATCAAGATAGACATGATTTAAAGATTCCCTTTATTTACTATTCTATTGACTTATCTATAAAAGGAATTAGAACTAATCTGTTATCGTCTGTTTTTTGTTACTTATGCAGCCTCCACAGTCACCTCCCCTCTACACTCGAAGAGTGAGTTTGGTTTTTTTTTTGAAAAATTTTTTTTTTAAGATTGACAGGAAGTTCATCACTATATGATCTGAAATACTTAGTTTCTTGCCCTTTTTGAAAATCAGGTTATTTGCTTAATGCCAGAAAATCCTTGAGAATAAATATGTTTAAGTAATATCCCTAGATTTACTTCAACACTGAAATAAAAATTTGCCCTGTAGTGACCAAGAAGAGTAAAAAGTAATGAGAAAGCTAGACGTTTTAAACAGGATTTTTTCTCGCTTGAAATATCTTCTTTTTCTGATTATAGTATCATATACGTGCATCACAGAAAACTGATAAGGCCCAAAGCAATATAAAATGAAGAAGTAAAAGTCAATCACATTTTTACAATTTGGAGATAATATTTCTTTTATTTTCATTTGCATTTTGTATAATTGGAATCATTCTATCTATACAGTTTTACCTTACTCTTTGGAAAAGTCATATTATATGTTAATAGTAACATGGAAAAGCCTTTGATAATCTTTGACTTGGGGAAACCCAGTTGTTACGATCTCCATGCCATAACTCAGTAGGCACAGCACCTACTTGGTGACAGCAAACCCAAATTGTGGTCTTCAGAAAGAAATAAAACTCTCTAGAGCAGTCCTTCTCAATCTGCAATGTGTACATGGTAAATCTGGGATCCTGTTAAAGTGCAAATTCTGATTCAGTAGGTCTGGGGTGGGGCCTGAGAGTGCATGTCTAACGGGCTCTTAGCGATGTCAGTGGTGCTTATCTGGGGATCACACTCTGAGAAATAAGAATTATTACTTGGGTAGTAGTGAAATTCATGAGCACGTTAAAGTTTCTGAAGCATGGATCTAGAACAATGGTTCTCAACACTGTCTTGAAAAATAACACCCAGAGATCCCTGTTTTGTAAAAACTTACCTAGTAATTCTGACATGCAGTGAAGGTTAACGACTACTTCTCTAGACCTAAATACAGAGCATGATGGCAAATGTAACAATTAAAAATAATTCACATAGCCTTGGTTTCTAATCTCAATTAGAAAGAAAAAAAACAGCAACCACCACAAAAAGCAAAACAAAACAAAATCCTGACCATCGTGTAGGAAGGTTGGTGCCATAGCTGAGAAACCACAAATCAAGATTTTGATTTGGAGCACACAGGGATTTGAACTAAATGGAGCCACCTGAACCCAAAATTGGTCTGGAAATCTCATCAGCATGATTTACCCTGTATGATTCCAAGGCTTCCGTTTAAGTTCTTCAGTAATTAGCTTAGACAAATTTTAGAAGTGACACATATCCCAGCTTGGATTGCCTGGGTATTCAGTCACAACAGAGACCCAGAGGCCATGAGTCAGAAAAATATCTGTGCACACTATCTTTTGAGGCACAGGAATTGAGAAAGTAATCACCAATCTTTCTTAGCATGAGCTCTGTTACTTCAGAGCAGGACAGATCAGTTTGCATTTAGTTTTGGCTGGAAGACCATAAACAATCAAAGCCTGGAAAGTGTCGCTGCTTACGGAGCCCTCGCTTTACAATACCATCAATGACTTTCATTATGTCCTTTCTTCCACCATCTGGACAGGACAATAAGTTGGATGGGAGCTGCTGCTGCCTGTATTTCATAGAACAACAGAAAATACACTGGAGCCTGTGAAAGTGCAATTTTCTTTGTTATGACAAGGAGTGGCACAAAGCCCATGAAGAGGCAGTTTGGTGACCTTGCCCAGACCTCTGGGGCTACTTGCACTGCCTCTTGAGCAGGATGCCTTCACGCTACGGGGAAGGCACAAGAAAGGCGTGTGGAGGAACTCTCTGCTGGGCTTCGAGTCCCTGTGTTACACACTCCACTGTGATCCAGCCCTGGGTCTACTGCCTGACTTGGGAATGTCAACATTTCTCAATGGCCCTCAGGTTCCTTATCTGTAAAATGAGCTAATTAGACAAAATTGTCTCTAGGACCCTTTTTGGACCTAGCATCATGTGAGTTCTAATAATAAGGGTAATGATAGCTAACTGTATGGTCAGGCCCCATAAGACGGCTGTTCTCTTGTTCTCTGCATGTACATCTCCTGCCCAACCTGGCCCTGCCTCTCCCTCATCTTATGCACATGATTGCCTCCCCTTCCTAAGTTGAAAGTTTAATCAGTAACTACCTGTGCTGGACCCCCAGCTAACGATTGTTCTAGCCCTCAGCCCAGAAAGGCTCCAGCATGTTCGGTCATCAGCAGAAAAGGGCCCTCAAGATGGTTGCTAACCCAAAGAGCCATGGGGGGACACCCTCCAGCAGTCCCCCACCTCCCCGGGCAGCCAAGGAGCCCTTCTCATGCCCCTATAACTGGTAGCCTCCTTCTCCCCTGGGTAGCGAAGAGTGCTGGATTGCTACCGTGTCCTGCATGCCGTCAGCCGTCAGTGTACGTGGTGGGGTGTCGCTCGGGGACCTTTGCTTCTGACTTGTAAGGTTCCCTGTCCAGCACATCACTGATGTCTCCGTCACTGACTCCAGACTCTTTCTTCGGTCTCATGACTGAGCAACTGCAAGGACTGCAGGACTGTGGGGCACAGCCCAACACTAACATTTATTGGGTCCTTCCTATGTGCCAGAAACTATTCTAAATACTTTATGGGTATGGACTCATTTAACTATTTTTTTTTTTAGTAGATATCTTTTTCTCTCAATTTTATAAGTGAGAAAACAGGTTCAGAGAGGGAAGATGACTTACTCAAAGTCACACAACGGATACGTGGACGAGATAGGATTTTAACCCAATAACCCAACCTTAGAACTTGAGCTCATAACCACTCCACTCAATTTTCTCATGCTGATGTTTACATTTACCCTTCTCTGAATATTTTATGAAACTAACCATAACTATTAGAGAGCAACGGCCAAACTGAGCAAGGAAAGGCAGAATCTAGCAAGGTCATCAGGAAAGTTCCTCAGTGAAATTGTTCTTGTTTCCATAACTCCCTATCTGTCCAGTTTTTTCAAGGTATTCCAGCTGCCGTTTGATTTCACCAAGATGCTTCTTTGACCTCCCCTCTCATTGTTTTCCTTTTCAATCAGCAGCCTTCTCTCTTCACTCGCCTTCCCATTATAAATCTCATGCTCCGTCACATCAACTGTTGTCTTACCAACTCCTTTGCTCCATTTTCTTTCCACTGACCCACTTAGGCAAAAAAAAAAAAAAAAAAAAAAAAAAACCAAAAAAAAAAAAAAAAAAAAATCCTCAATGCATCTACGTGCCCAATTCTCTGAACCCACACTAGGCTTCTAGAGAAAAATCACACAACCTCCCAAATGGGCTTCACTTGAAAATCACAAGCTCCTGCTTGACCGGAGCCTTTGGTGCTACAGGTACAACTTCTACCTCTCTGTAATGAGCCTCTCCTCCACTCACTGCAGGGCTGATTTCAGAGCTTCCTCATTTTTCAGGACTCCAATCCTGCCACCTTGCCCTTGCTCACGGCAAATTTTCTCTTCTCATTCTCAGGGAAAATAGAATCCATCAGGCGGTACCTCCCTCAGCTCTTGCAAATTTATCTGCACCCACACTCGCCCCTTCTTACTTCCCTCTAAAACAGCAGAAAATGAATCTCTTCTCCCAGCTCATATTAATCTTCTGCTGTGCCTTGAATTTTGTCTCCCTCTCTCTCAGGGACTTGGATTTTTCAAGTACCCCATCTTCCCTTTAATCTCTCACTCTCTACTCTGGCTCCTTTCCATTACAATTAAACAGGCTCAGGTGCCCATTTAAAAAGAAATTTTCTCTCCACCCCTCCATCGACTGCCCTAGTCTTTCCTCTCATTTATAACCAACTTCTTGAAAGCATTATCCTCCCTTGCTGTCTCCACACTCTCTTTTCTACTATTTCCTACTCACTACAAAATGGCTACTATTCTCTTTTACCCTTTTGAAATTTTGTTTATTGAGATATAGTTGATTTACAATATTATATTAGTTTCTGGTGTACATAGTGATTTGGTGTACATAGTGATTTGATATTTTTATAGACTATACTCCATTAAAGTTATTATAAAATGATGGCTATATTTCCCTGTGCTATATAATATATCCTTGTTGCTTATCTATTTTAAACACAGTAGTTTGTACCTCTTAATCCTCTATCCCTATATTTCCCCTTCCCCCTCCCCTCTCCCCACTGGTAACCACTAGTTTGTTCTCTATATCTTTGAGTCTCTTTCTGTTTTGTTATATTCATGTGTTTGTTTTATATTTTAGATTCCACGTATAAGTGATATCATATAGGACTTGTCTTTCTCTGCCTGACTTATTTCACTAAGCATAATACTCTTTAAGTCCATCCACGTTGTAGCCATTCTCCTTTACTCTTATTTGATTTCTCAGCAGCTGTGTGGACATTGGAGGGCACTCCTCCCTGAAATGTATCCCCCACTGCCATGAGTGTCTATGTTACCACCTGCTCATGGTTTTTGTCTTGCTTCCCTGGTCATTCTTTCTCAGTCTCCTTTTCAGCCGTTTCTTTCTCTTTATCACTTAAATGTTAAATGTTATAACCATATTTCTTCAGAGTTAGGGTCCCCTCATACTCTTCCCGGGCCAGCCCATCTAATCCCACGGCTTCAAGTGTCATGTTTATGCTGATGATTCAAATATACATCTTTGCAGCTCAGACTTTTCTCCTGAGCTTCCAATTCACACACTACTTGGGCATCTCCATATGGAGGCAACACACAGGCTACCAACCTGTCCAAAACTGTACTAAATTCATTATCTCCCACCTGAGATCTACTGTTCCTTTGTGTTCCCTAATGGCAATGCCACTGTCTTAACAAGATACCTGGTGATCAACATCACCTCCTCCTTTTTCTTCATCACTTACATCTAATCGATCACTATGTCCTACTGAAGCTATGTCTAGATTCACTCTCTCCACCGTCACTGCTATTTCCCTTTTCCAGGTCACCATGTTCACTACCTTGACAACTGAAACAGTCTCTTAACTTGTCTGCATGCTTCCCATCTTGACCTGCCATATATTCTCCACCTTGTGGCCAGTTACATTTTTCTAAATACAGATCTAATTATTTCTCTCCTCCTTTTAATACCCTTTGATGTCTGCCCTTTACCTTAGAATAAAGTCATAAATACTTACCACGGCTGGCATGACCCCTTGAGACCTGACCTGACCCACCGCTCCAGCTTCGTCTCTGGACATTCATCAAATGTGGCATGTGATGTGACAGCCATATTGAACTCCTTTCAGCTTTTTGAAATTGCCTTGTTTACTATCACCCTCAGGTCTAAGTGTATATTATTACTTCTGCCTACAATACTTCCTATTTAACTTCTCACCTTTCAGGTCTCAATTTGGAAACCAGGTCTTCTAGAAAGCTTTCCTTAACTCCCTACAATATCCTAAAGTACTGAACTTTTCCACTGGAATAGAAAGAAGGTCCTTGAGGGCAGGCATTTTGTCTGTCTTGTTCCCCCACAGGATCCCAAAAACCTAGAACAGAATCTGGGATAGTAACTGTTCAACAAATGTTTGTTGAATGAATGGATGAATGATAATAGCATTTATCATGCTTTTTGATTACAGGAGGTTAAGTGAGAGCAAAGACCATAGGTATCTAAACAGTATTGTATCCCTAACACCTAGCACTACTCCTGACATAAATTAGGCATTCAGTATATTTCTGCTGAATAAATGAATAACTTTTAGTTAATTTTGGAACCTTCAAAAAAGGCATTAATAATTTTACGCACAGTAGGACTACAATGGGTAATGACATTTTCATTCTTCACACTTGCTTCAAGTAGGACATGTTGGTTTTGTTTGTTAGGCTTGGTTTGTTCATGTCTGTGGACCATTAATAGTCAGAAAATACCCTTTGTTATGGCTGTGCTTTCAGTATTACTGTGTAGTGCTAAAGTGCCTAAAACAATTTTCTTTAGTCTCTCTACATAAGCCAATTTCACAAGTGAGTACCTTTATGTTTTTTTGGCTGATAAAGAAGTTAAGCTCTTGTAATATCAAGGAACATTGTTCAGTTTATCATTCTAAGTCAAACATTTCACATCATTCAGCTTTGAAATAATTCACATTAATATATGAATATAACCTAGAATTGGCTTTGGTGTATGCTTTCCGGAAACCAAGGACACAATGATCCCCCTGACTCAGCACTACTTGCTAAACTCCTTCTTGGAGGGGCAGGGATAAAGATCAAGCAGAGAAACATAAAAAAATGTCAGAAAAACAGACTTTGGCATCAGAGGCTCAACCAGTTTTCACTTTCCCTCTGCAGGTTCCCCCATCCCACATCCCATCATGCATACACTTACTCCGTTCCTGAAGCAATTGTGGTTTTACTTCCTATGCATGATCTGTAGAGGTGTCACCTGGTGGCACCTGCTCAGAACCCTCTCCACATTTTCTGATGTCATTCCTGCTGCAGAACCTCCCTACTGAGCACCGCATTATCTCAACGTCAACTCTCCTTGCCAGATGACGGCCCTGGAGAAGCTGATCAGGCCCTGGGTCTTACGGACCATCTCCAGGTTGCCCCCACCAGCATACTTGCAGGGGGCTGGCGGGGACAGGGGAGAAGCTCAGGAACATTACTCCTGCCCACCAATCCTTTGATTGACAGCCTTTTTTTGGTGGTAAATTGTTTTTATTTTTTTTAATTAAAAAAATTTTTAATTGAAGTATAGTTGATTTACAGTGTTGTGTCAGTCTCTGCTGTACAGCAAGGTGACTCAGTTATACATATACATACTTTTTAAAAAAATTCTTTTCTATTATGGTTTATTCTGGGATACTGAATATAGTTCCCTGTGCTATACAGTAGGACCTTGTTATTTATCTGTTCCACATGGAATGGTTTGCATCTACCAAACCCAAACTCCCAGCCATTCTTCTCTCCCACCCCCCTCCCCTTTAGCAACCACAAATCTGTCCTCTATGTGACTGACAGCCTTTTGAGCTGGTGAGTTATCAAGGCCCTGGCCTTAAGTGTGTGACTAGAAGAAAGCCCCCCCTGAAAGCCTGGATCATTTGGGGGAGCTCATGAAATCACTCAGGGTTGGGGGTAAAGGCATCTTCAGCAATCACCTGACCAACTCCTACATTTTCAGCTGACGGAATTGGAGGAGAGGCGATCTGCCCACCTTGCAGTGCCAGTGAGTGGCAGCGTCAGGCGCAGGCCCCCATATTCCTTCTGCTTCCTGGAGGCATTCATAGGTCTTTGGAGCAGTCCCTTCAGCTGGGGAGAAATGACTGTTGATTGGTCCTACGATGCCCTCTGCAGCGCTCATGGGTGGGAGCCATCTGCCTCTGTCCCTTTCACTTAATCCAGCATGGATCATCCCGGAGGGCAGGCAACAGGAGGGACACGTTCCCTCTCTTCCTACACAGGCCTATATTTAACCTAATGTGTTTGTCTGAGTGGTTAGATTCCATGGAGATGAGTGCCATAGAAATAAAGAGACCAAACAATGCAGGCGATGGCACAGGCATATAAGGGCGGGGGGTGGAGGGAGAGAGGGAAAGAGGGAGAGAGAGACAGAGAGACAGAGACAGACAGACAGGAAGAGCAAGAAATAGAAAGCTAGAGAACAAGAGGGCAAGTGCATGAGAGCCTCGAGGGTGAAGTGCCACAGAGGACAGGCAGGGAGGCAGGCAGGGGTCTTGGAAACAGGGCTGCCTCCTGGGCTGTCCGCCTCCACCCCATTCATTCCTCCAGGGGAAATGACAATCTGCCTCGTGGTATTTTTGTAATCCTCCAACAGTTCATCGCAGACATGAGCGATCTCACAGCAGAGATGGACGCAGAATACATTCCAAACTGCCACCAGCTGTGGCGTTACACAGGTGAATGTCAGCAAAGGAATTAAGATTTTATTTTCAAATACAAAGTACCAGCACCTGAGCCAAAACAACAAAGCAGTACACTTAACAGGTGAGATTATTTTATTCTCAGATAACTCAAGTTTCAAAATATAAATCAAAGTTTGTGTTTGGCACCCAGGTAGACATGACAGCACAGGTGGAGTGCCTTTCAATTAACTATCACAGGAGCAGATAGCTATACCAGCACAATTTGCTTAGTTTACTGGAAATCCAGAAGCAAAGATCCAAAGATTCTTGTTGGGTTTTTCTTACAAAATTTGTCAGAAAGTAAAGATTTGGTCCTCCACATAGCCTTATTTTATAAAATCTGTATGAAATCAAATATGCCAATTGTTTGCTGGCTTCCTCATCCAAGATGAATCTTTATAGGAATGGGAGGAGGGCGAGGACAGAGAGAAGATATTTTGAACAGCAATAGAAGTCCAGTCCTGAACTCTGTACATTTGTAAATCTGTCTTAAGTAAAATGGCCCTCTAAATCAGTACAGTATATGAACGGCCAATAAAAATTTCACATATGTGACGGCTCAGCGCAACAAACCTAGTTATAATTCCGATTAAAATGCTATGCAATCCTAATAATAATAGGATCGGCCCTCCATATCTGTGGGTTCTGCATCCATGGATTAAGCCAACCAGAACAAAAAATTTTTTTAAAAATTCCAGAAAGTTCCGAAAAGCAAAACTTGAATTTGCCGCGGGTTGGCAACTATTTACATAGCATTTACATTGTATTACATGTTATAAGAGATGATTTAAAAGATAGAGGTGGATGTGCATAGATTACATGCAAATATTAACGCCATTTTATATAAAGGACTTGAGCGTCTGTGGATTTTGGTATCTTAGGGGGGTCCTGGAACCAATCCATCACAGATGCCAATGGATGACTGTACCTACAATTTTTAAAGTGTCTTCTATATGCAGGCATGCAGTAAGTATTATAGACCATGATTTTGTTTGAGCCTCTCAATAAACCCTATTTTACTGACAAGGACTCAAGACTCAGGGAGGTTAAATAACTTGTACAAGTACACAGCACCAGGAAATAGTGCAGCTGGAATTTGAATGCCAGCAGCCCGACTCCAGAACTCTTAACCATTACAACACACCCCTTAACCCCTGAAATATTCTATGTCCAGAAAAGGTGATACATAATTTGTTTAGCCCATTAAAAGAATGCCGATCAGTTATATTGCCTGATAACTGCAAAATACGCAAGTTCCATTGTGCCAAAGAAAATAAATGCTTTTGAAATCTTAAAATTTAACTGTGGAATAGGAGACGGAAAGACTGGGCAGATGGGAAATAACTATAGAAAGAAGTACAAGGAAGGCATTCTGTGGGGTCTTCGTTTTTTTAAGTCAATTCCACTAATTTTTTAGCACAGCTTTTTGATAAAGAAGTTTTCCACATCTCCTGTCTCCCTAGGTATAGTACCAGAGGTCATGCACATTTGCATATTAAATAAATACATATACAGAAGTTCATTATGTCAGCCATTGCCTGTTGTCTAAAGCAAAAGGCCTGGCATTATGACAACTGAGAGGGTGTTTGGACTGTTACAGGATTAAAGTGTTCACATCTGAGTCCATACCCTTCCCATGTACAATGAACATTGATTATATGTCAACAGTACTTGAATAAGGCCTGCCCCCTTATCACATCAGGAAATTCAATCACAAGTCATAAACAGCAGCTTGCCTTGGCTTTGCTTGCCTATGATAAATCTGCTATTTATAAGCCAAACAATCAGACTATTTGTTAGACAACACCTTGACACCTTTGTCAAAACACAACGATAAGTACCTCAATATGGTTTCTTACACATGGTTGGTAAAAAATAATTGTTGAATAAATTATGATAGTAGCTACTGCTTATTGAATACCTACTATGTGCACTGTGCCATATATTTGGGTTCGCCAAAAAGTACATTCCGGTTTTTTCCATAAGATTTTACAGAAATACTAAAAATAGAACTACCATACGTTCCAGCGATCCCACTACTGGGCATATACCCTGAGAAAACCAGAATTCAAAAAGAGTCATGTACCACAATGTTCACTGCAGCTCTATTTACAATCGCCAGGACATGGAAGCAACCTAAGTGTCCACTGACAGATGAATGGATAAAGAAGATGTGGCACATATATACAATGGAATATTACTCAGCCATAAAAAGAAACAAAATTGAGTTATTTGTATGGAGGTGGATGGACATAGAGTCTCTCATACACAGTGAAGTAAGAAAGAGAAAAACAAATACCATATGCTAACACATATATATGGAATAAAAAAAATGGTTCTGAAAAACCTAGGGGCAGGACAGGAATAAAGATGCAAACGCAGAGAATGGACTTGAGGACATGGGAAGGGGAAGGGTAAGCAGGGATGAAGTGAGAGAGTGGCATGGACATATACACACTACCAAATGTAAAACAGATAGCTAGTGGGAAGCAGCTGCATAGCACAGGGAGATCTGCACGAAGCCCCTTCACGGGCAGAGACTGCGGATGGCGGAGGCGGAAAGCTTCGAAGCTGCGGCGGAGAGCGCAGCCAGAGGGGTGCGGAGGGCAAAGCGGAGAGATTCCCGCACAGAGGATCAGGGCCGGCCGACACAGCCTGCAGGGGGTTAGTGCACCACGGCTAGCCGGGAGGGAGTCCGGGGAAAGTCTGGACCTGCCGAAGAGGCAAGAGACTTTTCTTACCTCTTTGTTTCCTGCTGCGCGAGGAGACGGGATGAAGAGCGCTGCTTAAAGGAGCTCCAGAGACAGACGCGAGCCGCGGCTAAAAGCACGGATAATAACGTTATTTTACTTTATCTTTCTTTCTTTCTTTCTTTCCTTCCTTCCCTCCTTTAGACAACAAATCATCCCAAATTGAGGAGGTGGACTTTGAGAGCAAGATTTATGATTTTTTTCCCTTTTTCCTCTTTTTGTGAGTGTGTGTGTGTATGCTTCTGTGTGAGATTTTGTCTGTATAGCTTTGCTTCCACCATTTGTCCGAGGGTTCTATCCGTCCTTTTTTTTTTTAATTGTTTTCTTAATAATTGTTTTTTATTTTAATAACTTTATTATATTTTATCTTTATTTTACTTTATCTCCTTTCTTTTTTTCCTTCCTTGCCTCCTTCCTTCCTTCCTCCCTCCCTCCCTCCTTTTTCTTTCTTTCTTTCTTTCTCTCTCTCTCTCTTTCTACTTCTACTAATTCTTTCTTTCTACTTTTTCTCCCTTTTATTCTGAGCCATGTGGATGAAAGGCTCTTGGTACAGCAGCCAGGAGTCAGTG